>NC_053393.1:556999129-557337335 GCF_905171765.1 Bufo bufo | reverse complement strand
TGTCCTCTTTGGTCCGGGTGACATGGCGTCCCAGATTTCCAAAAAGAACTTCGAATCGTGACTCGTCCGACCACAGAACAGTCTTCCATTTTGCCACACTCCATTTTAAATGATCCCTGGCCCAGTGAAAACGCCTGAGCATGTGGATCTTGCTTAGAAATGGCTTCTTCTTTGCACTGTAGATTTTCAGCTGGCAGCGGCGGATGGCACGGTGGATTGTGTTCACTGACAATGGTTTCTGGAAGTATTCCTGAGCCCATTCTGTGATTTCCTTTACAGTAGCATTCCTGTTTTGTGGTGCAGTGTCGTTTAAGGGCCCGGAGATCACGGCCATCCAGTATGGTTTTACCGCCTTGACCCTTACGCACAGAGATTGTTCCAGATTCTCTGAATCTTCGGATGATGTTATGCACAGTTGATGATGATAGATGCAAAGTCTTTGCAGTTTTTCGCTGGGTAACACCTTTCTGATATTGCTCCACTATCTTTCTGCGCAACATTGTGGGAATTGGTGATCCTCTACCCGTCTTGGCTTCTGAGAGACACTGCCACTCTGAGAAGCTCTTTTTATACCCAATCATGTTGCCAATTGACCTAATTAGTGTTAATTGGTCTTCCAGCTCTTCGTTATGCTCAAATTTACTTTTTCCAGCCTCTTATTGCTACTTGTCCCAACTTTTTGGGGATTTGTTGACACCGTGAAAATTGGAATCAACGTATTTTTCCTTTAAAATGATACATTTACTCGGATTAAACGTTTGATCTGTCATCTACGTTCTATTACAAATAAAATATTGACATTTGCCATCTCCACATCATTGCATTCAGTTTTTATTCACAATTTGTTTAGTGTCCCAACTTTTTTGGAATCCGGTTTGTAGAAAACTATGATTTAAATCAAGCCTTACTGACTAGTGATTTAAATCAGTTTGCTTTAAATCAAATCCACCCTGCATGGCACAACTGCAAACCTGCCAAGAGACGGCCGCCCACCAAACCTCACGGAGCGGGCAAGGAGGGCATTAATCAGAGAGGCAGCACAGAGACCTCAGGAGACCCTGGAGGAGCTGCAGAGTTCCACAGCAGAGACTGGAGGATCTGTACATAGGACGGCAATCAGCCGTACGCTCCACAGAGTTGGGCTTTATGGCAGAGCGGCCAGAAGAAGCCATTACTGTCAGCTAGAAACAATGAGGCGCGTTGTGAGGTTGTGAAAAGGCGCATCAACACATCACATCACCCAAAGAACACCATCCCCACAGTGAGACATGGTGGTGGCAGCATCATACTGGGGGATGGGACTGGGAAACTGGTCAGAGTGGAGGGAAAGATGGGTGGTGCTAAATACAGGGATATTCTAGAGCAGGCATCCTCAAACTGCGGCCCTCCAGCTGTTGTAAAACTACAACTCCCACAATGCCCTTCTGTAGGCTGATACCTGTCGGCTGTTGGGGCATGCTGGGAGTTGTAGTTTTGCAACAGCTGGAGGGCCGCAGTTTGAGGATGCCTGCTCTAGAGCAGAACCTGCCCCACTCTGTGCATGATCTGAGGCTAGGACGGAGGCTCACCTTCCAGCAGGACAATGACCCCAAACACACGGCTAAAGCAACACTCGAGGGGTTTAAGGGGAAACATGTAAATGTGTTGGAATGGCCGAGTCACAGCCCAGATCTCAATCCAATAGAAGATCTGTGGTCAGACGTAAAGATCGCTGTTCACAAGCGCAAACATCCAACCTGAAGGAGCTGTCAGCAGTTCTGCAAGGAGGAATGGGCAAAAATCCCAGTGGTGAGATGTGGCAACTGCTCAAAGAGACTTATCCAAAGCGACTTGGAGCTGTGATTGCGGCAAAAGGGGCTCTACAAAGTACTGACTTTAGGGGGGTGAATAGTTCTGCACATGGACTTTTTCTGTTATTTTTTCCTATTTGTTGTTTGCTTCACAATAAAAAAAAACATCTTCAAAGTTGTCGTCACGTTCTGTAAATTATATGATGCAAATCCTCAAACAATCCATGTTAATTCCAGGTTGTGAGGCACCAAAATACGAAAAAAGTCAAAAAGGTAGGGGGGGGTGAATACTTTTGCAAGGCACTTTATATAGGTTTTTCATGTCTAAATAGTGTAAAAATAAATGTAAAGTTCAATACATATTTTTTTTTTTTTTAAATCACCATATTCTGACCCCCATAACTTTTTTATACTTATGTCTACTGAGCTTTTTAGCTACTTTTTGTTACCATTTTGGAGTGTGTGAGACTTTTTGATCACATTTTATATTTTTTTTTGGGGTAAGAGAAGCAATGAAAAAAATTGCAAATTGGCCATTTTGACCCTTTTTTCCGTTACGCCATTCGCTGTATCGAAGTGTTTTTTATTCTATTTTAATAGTATGGGCGTTTTCAGTCGCAGTGATACCCATGATTTTTATATTTATTGTTATTTAGGTATTTTTTAATTATACAGAAAGGGGGTGATTTAAACTTTTAAAAAATAAAACTTTTTTTATTTTTTGTGATAATTTTGTGGCTCATATATGAGCTTATTAATTATGTTTTTTTTTTTGTTCTATTTGGGATTTTTAATTGCCATTGAAAGGCAATTTTGCTCATTTCTTATCCTGGCCTGCCATCTGGTGGCCAATATAAGAATTGCAGCCTGAACACTTTTAGCCTCATCAGCGAGACTGAAGGTGTTCAGCGCAAGTACCGATGCCCGAATTGGCCACACGGGGCATCGGTAGGACGCTTCCGGGTATTTGTGCATTTAGGTGCCGTGATCTCACTTGATCACGGCATCTAAAGCATTTAATTACCGCTATACTGCATTATTGCCGATTGCGATAATTAGCCGCAGGTCCCTGCTCTTTGAAACAGCAGAGGCTTGGCGGCCATGATGAGCCGGCGTCATGCTTGCACAGCGCTACCAGTGCCGTACATGTACGGCGCTGGTAGCGAAAGGGTAAATGATCATATAAAACATTCCATGCAGTTTCTTAGACAATGCACTGACTTTTACAGTATTTAACAGAATTTATAAGAGGATGAAGATATAAAGAATGTTAATGCTACAGAGACAGATGTGAGGGATGATGAGAGATACGAGGAGGACATTCCTACAGAGGCAGATGTGAGGGATGATGAGAGATACGGGGAAGAGATTCCTACAGAGGCAGATGTGAGGGGTAATGACCAGAGTAAGGAGGACATTCCTACAGAGACAGATGTGAGGGATGATGAGAGATACGAGGAGGACATTCCTACAGAGACAGATGTGAGGGATGATGAGAGATACGAGGAGGACATTCCTACAGAGGCAGATGTGAGGGATGATGAGAGATACGAGGAGGACATTCCTACAGAGGCAGATGAGAGGGTTAATGACCAGAGTAAGGAGGACATTCCTACAGAGACAGATGTGAGCGGTGGGGATTAGTGTTGAGTGAACCCGACTGTAAAGTTTGGGTTCGTACCGAACTTTAGGATTTTTTGACCCCGAACCCAAACATTTCAGTAAAGGTTCAGGTTCGGTGTTCGGCGCTTTTTTGAAAGGCTGCAGAGCAACAATCAACAAGCGTTCAACTCTGTGCCCTTAGAAGCCGTCACAGCCATGCCTACTAATGGCATGGCTGTGATTGGCCAGTGCAGCATGTGACCCAGCCTCTATATAAGCTGGAGTCACGTAGCGCCGCCCGTCACTCTGCTCTGATCAGTGTAGGGAGAGGACGCTGCTGGTGATTTCAGGGAGAGAATAGGAAAGAATCTTTGGTTCAGAACATGAATCTAACTCAGCGATCGACATACATTTAGTTGTGTGGGTGCAGGGCTCAATCTTTTTACCCTGAGCCCAGTGACTGGAAAAAAAAACACTTTTATCCGTCTGTTAGTTAGGTGGCGGTGGCGGCGGCGGCGGCCATCATTTTATCAAGCTTGAAATCCAATCTTTGAAAACTGCACTAATAATCTGGTTGTAAAAAATCACCCTTTTTTGGCAATCTACAACATCTGGTGCATTTGTAGGATTAGTCTGTGCAATTTAATCTAAAAATGCAGCCATTATTTTCTGTTTTTTTTAAAACACCCTTTTTGTGCAAATTACACTATTTTACATCCCTAGCTGCATCTGGACGTGTGAAATTCAAACGTTATATACAGCTTTCATATTCTGTTAGGTAAAAAACACACTTTTTTGGCAATATACAACATCTAGATTAGTCAGTGTGCAATTTAAGCTAGAAATACAGCCATCATTTTCTGGGCTTTTAAAAACACACTTTTTTGCCAAAATCCACTATTTTTCTGGCCTTGCAGCATCAGCACGTGTGAAATTGCAGGGTTATATACTGCTGTCATATTCAGTTATTAAACAAACACCCGTTTGGGCAATTTTTTTTTATTTGGCAGCCTTTGCTGCAGATGTCATTGTTAGATACACCCTTTATATACAGGGGTTATATTCAGTTATTTGAAATACAGCCATTTTGGGCACAAATCTATAATTGCGGCCTAGTCTGGTTCAGGCCGTGTGAGATACACCCTTTACATACTGTCGTTATATTCTTCTATTAATTAAACACCCATTTAGGGCAAGATCCTAAATTCAAGAAATATGAGGAGAGCATCAGATAAGGGACGTGGCCCCGGTCGTGGTGCTGCTGGTGGAGCTCCTGTTGCAGGGAGAGGACGTGGTCGATCTGTGCCAGCTACACGCACAAGTGAAACCCCTTCCTCCAGGTGCACGTAGGCGACAGAACCTGCAGCGGTATTTGGTCGGGTCTAATGCGGCTCTACGAATGGTGAGGCCTGAAGAAGTACAGGCGATAGTAGATTGGGTTGCTGACAGTGGCTCCAGTTCCTTCACATTGTCTCCCACCCAATCTCCTGCTTAAAGACCACAGTTGGCACCTGCAGCCGATGTCCATCAGTCTTTCACCTCACCCCCTTGCAAATCAGCCAAGCAGTCTGAGCCCCAAGTCATGCAGCAGTCTCTTCTGCTTTTTGATGACTCTGTTAGCAGGGTTTCCCAGGGCCATCCACCTAGCCCTGCTCCAGAAGTGGAAGAGATTGAGTGCACCGATGCCCAACCACTTATCTTTCAAGATGAGTACATGGGAGGACCACCGCAGCACGTCTCGGATGATGACGAAACACAGGTGACAACTGCTGGGGCTTTCAAAAGTGTGCAGACCGACAAGGAGGGCAGGGGAGAATACTGGGTGGAAGATGATGTGAAGGACGATGAGGTCCTCGACCACACATGGAATCAAGGTCATGCGAGTGACCTATGTAGTTCGGAGGAAGAGACGTTGGTCGCACAGAGCCACCAGCACAGCAGAAGAGGGAGCAGGGTGCAAAAGCGGAGCGGCCGTCCTCTAGACAGTACGCCTGCTACTGCCCACCGCAGCAAGGGACTGAGCACACCAAAGCCAGCTCCAAGGAGTTCCCTGGCGTGGCAGTTCTTCAGACAATGTGCCGACAACAAGACACGAGTGGTTTGCACGCTGAGAGCCTGAAGCGAGGCATAAACGTTCTCAACCTGAGCACAACCTGCATGACCAGGCATTTAAGTGCAAAGCACGAGCTGCAGTGGAGTAGACACCTCAAAAACCAAGAAAGGTCTCTGTCTCCTCCTGCTTCCTCTTCTGCTGCAGTCTCGGCCTCTTCATCCACCTCTGGAATGACAGTGCCACCTGCCACCCCGCAAACAGAGGATCTGCCAGCAACACCACCACCTGGGTCACCAAGCATCTCCACAATGTCCCACGGAAGCGTTCAGCTCTCCATCTCTCAAACGCTGGAGAGGAAGAGGAAGTACCCCCCTACCCACCCGCGATCCCTAGCCCTGAATGCCAGCATTTCTAAATTACTGGCCTTTGAAATGCTGTCATTCCATCTGGTGGAGACGGATAGTTTTAAAGGCCTTATGGCGGTGGCTGTCCCACAGTACGTCGTGCCCAGCCGCCACTACTTTTCCAGGAGAGCCATCCCTTCCCTTCACAACCAAGTAGGGGACAAAATCAGGTGTGCACTGCGCAACGCCATCTGTGGCAAGGTGCACCTGACTATGAATACGTGGACCAGTAAGCACGGTCAGGGCCATTATATCTCCATAACAGCACACTGGGTAAATGCAGTGGCGGCTGGGCCTGAGTGGCGGATAGCAGTTTGGCGCATGTCCGTCCACCACCGAGGATTGCAGGGCGCTTCAGTTTGCCTCCTGTTGCTTCCTCCTCCTACTCTGCTTCCTCATCCTCTACCAGCTCCTCATCCGGTCAGCGTAACACCTTCACCACCAACTTCAGCACACCCAGGGGTAAATGACAGCAGACAGTTTTAAAACGTATCTGTTTGGGGGACAAACCCCACACCGCGCAGGAGCTGTGGATGGGCCTTGAACAACAGACCGATGAGTGGTTTGTGCCAATCAGCCTCAAGCCCGGCCTGGTGGTGTGCGATAATGGGCAAAATCTTGTAGCAGCTCTGGGACTAGCCGGTTTGACGCACATCCCTTGCCTGGCGCATGTGCTGAATTTAGTGGGGCAGAGATTCCTTAAAAATTACCCAGATATGTCAGCTGCTGCATAAAGTGCGGGCCGTCTGTGCGCGCTTTCAGCGTTCTCACCCTGCTGCTGCTCGCCTGTCAGTGCTGCAGTGTAACTTCGACCTTCCCGCTCACCGCCTCATATGCGACGTGCCCACAAGGTGGAACTCCACCTTGCACATGCTGGCCAGACTGTGCGAGCAGCAGCAGGCGATAGTGGAGTTTCGGCTGCAGCACGCACGGTTGAGTGGCTCGGTGGAACAGCACCACTTCACCACCAATGACTGGGCCTCCATGCGAGACCTGTGTTCCTTGTTGCGCTGTTTCGAGTACTCCACCAACATGGCCAGTGCCGATAACGCCGTTCTCAGCGTAACTATCCCACTTCTATGCCTCCTTGAAAAAACGCTGCTGGCGATGATGGAAGAGGGATCATTTCGTAGGGTTTCCGGCCAGTCATTCACAAGTGGCTCCGAGGGTGGGTTCCTGCACCCACAAAGGCCAGGTCCACAATTGTCCAGCCAGGGCACAGTTCTGGAGGATGACGAGGTGGAGAATGAGAAGGAGGAGGAGGAACCATGTTCACAGCAGGGTGGCACCCAGACCAGCTCATGGCCATCACTGGTGCATGGATGGGGGGATACAGAGGACACAGACTATACACCTCCCACAGAGGACAGCTTTTCGTTGCCTCTGGGCAGCCTGGCACACATGAGCGATTACATGCTGCAGTGTCTCCGCAACGACCGCCGAGTTGCCCACATTCTAACTTGTGCTGATTACTGGGTGGCCACGCTGCTGGATCTCCGTTCCGAGGACAACGTACCGTCCTTAATTCATCACTGGAGCGTGATCGTAAGATGCGCGAGTACAAGCGCACGCTGGTAGACGCGCTTGCTGGTGGCATTCCCACCTGACAGCGGGGGCACAGTGGAAGCACAAGGCGAAGGCAGAGGAGGAGGAAGAGGTCGCCAACGCAGCTGGGGCACCGCCAGCACCTCAGAAGGCAGGGTTAGCATGGCCAAAATGTGGAAAAGCTTTGTCAGCAGGCCACAACAACCAGCACCACCAGCTGATATGGAACGTCTTAGCAGGAGGCAGCATTTCACCAACATGGTGGAGCAGTATGTGTGCACACACCTACACGTACTGAATGACGGGTCTGCCCCCTTCAGCTTCTGGGTCTCCAAATTGGGCACATGGCCTGAGCTTGCCCTTTACCCCTTGGAGGTGCTGGCCTGCCCTGCAGCCAGTGTATTATCTGAACGTGTGTTTAGCACGGCAGGGGGCGTCATCACAGAGAAGCGCAGCCGTCTGTCCACAGCAATGTGAACAAGCTCACGTTCATTAAAATGAACCAGGCAGGGATCCCTCTGGACTTGTCCGTACCTTGTGCAGAATAGACATGTATACCGGCACTAAGCAGCCATTGTTATACTGCAGCACAATTGCTCATTCTTGTATTTTGGATATTTCACACTCTTTTGGAGTGTACCCTAATTAAAAAAAAAAATTAAAACCAAAAACCAGTGTTGGTTACCTCGTCCTCCTCCACCGCCGCTTCCACCTACTCCGCTACGTCCATCGCCTCCTCAAACTCCCACTCCATACGGAACTCCACCTTTATAAATCAAATTAATTTTTTTTTATTTGTATGTATTTTATTTTATGTCATTTCACTACTTTGTCAGTTACATTTTCTGGTGAAATTCACCAATTTTTGGTGTGATGTACCACTGCTATACCTATTAGACCGGTAAAAAAATAAAATAAAATTTTGTCAGTTACATTTTCGGGTGAAATTCACTAATTTTTGGGTGTAATATTCCCCTCCTCTACCTAGTTGACAGCTCAATAAATTTCAATAATTTTTCTTTTACATTTTCGGGTGACAATAAACAATTGTTTTCCGTCATAGACCCCTGCTCTACCAAGTAGACAGGTTAATAAATTTCTGTAATTTTTCTGTTACATTCTTGGGTTGACATTTTACAATTTTAGACGTGAATAAACCCCTGCTCTGCATAGGTGACAGGAAATAAAATTTCAGAAATGCTTCTTTAATTGATGCGCGCCACCTCCTTTCATTCAATGCTTAAACTTAAACAAGTTGTACCACATTTGCGCTTCAATAACTTTTACCACATTTCCACTCTATCCAAATTTTTTAAAATAAATTTTATCTCCCTTAAATTTGGTCTCTTTTTCTCACGCTCCCTCTCCGGCCTGGAACCCTGATTCGCCGATAACCATGATCAATATGGTAGGCTCAAAAAAGAACATCGAAAGTTAATAGAGAAGATATCCAAATGGATGGTGGATGTCACTGGGGAACCTCTACATGACAGGAACATAAATTTAAAAAAATCGTCAATTACATTGTCAGGTGACATTTTTCTAATTTTGCCGGATAGAAACCCCTGCTCTGCATAGGTGACAGGGAATAAAATTTAAGAAATTCTTCATTAATTAATGCGCGGCAAATCCTTTCATTCAATGCTTAAACTTTAAAAAGTTGTCCCACTTTTACGCTTTAATACTTATGTCCCATATTTCCGCTCTATAATTTAAAATTTGAAAAAATGAATCCTCCCTTGGATATGGTCTCTTTCTCACGCTCCCTCTCCGGCCTGGACCCCCGATTCCCCGCCACCCGTGATCACCATGGTAGGCGCATAAAAGAACATCGAAAGTTGATAGAGCAGATATCAAATTGGATCGTGAACATCACGGGGACGTGTGACATGATGGGGCAGTAAGCATGCACACGCCTACACGAACTGACTGACAGGGGTCAGCCCCTGCAACTTCTGGGTCTCCAAATTGTGCACATGGCCTGAGCTTGCCCTTTACCCCTTGGAGGTGCTGGCCTGCCCTGCCGCCAGTGTATTGTCTGAACGTGTGTTTAGCAGAGGGGGTTATCACAGGTTATATTTCCCAATGTTTTGGGGTGTACCCTAATTAATAAAAATAAATTTAAAACCAAAAAGCAGTGTAGGCTACCTCCTCCACCTCCTCCGCCACTTCCACCTACACCGCCAAATCCACCGCCTCCTCAACCTCCTACTCCATATGGACCTCGTCCTCCTAGATCAAGATTTTAAATTTTTTATTTTTACGTATTTTATGTTATTTAAAGTCATTTCCCTATCCACATTTGTTTGCAGAGCACTTGCCATGCTCTAAACCACATTTTGATGCCATTTGCATGACATTTTTACAGCTATTTTAGTGCTCAAAAGTTCGGGTCTCCATTGACTTCAATGAGTTTCGGGATCGGAGTGAAGTTCGGGTCCCGAACTCTAACTTTTTTCTGAAGTTCAGCCGAATCCGTCAAACCCGAACATCCGGGTGTCCACTCAACTCTAGTGATGACCAGTGTAAGGAGGACATTCCTACAGAGACAGATGTGAGGGGTGATGAGAGAAACGAGGAGGAGATTCCTACAGAGACAGATGTGAGGGGTGTTGACCAGTTTAAGGAGGAGATTCCTACAGATAAGAGCCCAGGTGAGTAGTGACCACTAAATGAAGTAGAGATGAGTCTGTAACTGTAACTACCCTGAACTGGACTTCTCCTATAGCAGGCGCCTTCCCCAGGTACTTGGTGTCCCCAGTACTCAGATACCCCCAGGACTTGCAGTGGGACCAAACTGTGTAATACAAAGCACATATCACAGCACTAGCAGGTAAGAAGAGAGCCAGAAGATAGGAACCCATCAGTAGATGACTGGACCAGGATGGGGATGGTAATCAGACGATGAGAAGTAAAAATGGAAACACACCAGTAGTTTCTATATATAAAGATACAAAATATGATAGATGCAGAATAATTAAGCAGGCAGCATGCAGAAATAAGGAAGTCGCTTAGCTTCAGGACGCTGTTGAGACTCCTACGACATGCGCCACTGCCCAAGACTGGTATTTAATAAGCAGTGATTGTAGCAGAATCCAGCAGACATCTGTAATACAGCACCACATACCTCTTACATCCAGTGAGGTCTTCTCTCATGTAGATGTTCTCTTTCCTCATCTTCTCCATTCACCCCAGACTGCCATGATGATTTCTTTCAGCATCTCTCATCTCTGCAGAGTTTCACAAACGGAAATCTTTGTTTCTTACTTTTCCATCATCCTCCCACCTTCTCAATATCCCATCCTGCCATCCCCGATACTATGCCCGCTGTGCTCCCCAATACTGTACTGTAGAAACAGATATTGCCCCCTTCAAATATTATTGGCACACGGTTCCCTAAAAAATAACTGCACTCAGCAAATAGTGTCCGTGACACTAATAGTGTAAACCTAACGTTCCCCAAAAATAATTGCACTGAGATGATACTGTGCCAGGGTGCCCCCTCCCCCCACAGTAATACTTCTACCCAAAGTCCCACTAATAGTAATAAATCTCTGCCAGAAGGCACTCCGTAATATCAGTGCCCCCAATAGTAATATTTACAAGAAGTAATTGTAGAGCAGCACATCATGGATCTCTTGACCTGTCCGGAATGCATCAGCCGTGGTGGAATCGCCAATCCTACGCCATTCCATAAGCACAGGTAGATGAAAAAAAGAGTTTCACAGCAGCATGTCCGGTGTGACTTTCTATTTCGGGACCAAAAGTGCACACACAAAAATACACAACGTTTCGGCTACGCAGTAGCAGTCTGGTACTAAATTCAACAGACATATAAATACTATAATAGGCCCCCCATGTGATAATATTCAGCCAATGAAAAAGACATATTACTTAGGGCTCTTTCACACTTGTGTTCCGGCATAGAGTTCCGTCGTCGGGGCTCTATGCCGGCAGAATCCTGATCAATTTTATCCTAATGCATTCTGAATGGAGATAAATCCGTTCTGGATGCATCAGGATGTCTTCAGTTCAGGACCGGAAAGTTTTTTGGCCGGAGAAAATACTGCAGCATGCTGCGCTTTTTGCTCCGGTCAAAAATCCTGTACACTTGCCGCAAGGCCGGATCCGGAATTAATGCCCATTGAAAGGCATTAATCCGGATCTGGCCTTAAGCTAAACGTCGTTTCGGCGCATTACCGGATCCGACGTTTAGCTTCTTCTGAATGGTTACCATGGCTGCCAGGACGCTAAAGTCCTGGTTGCCATGGTAAAGTGTAGTGGGGAGCGGGGGAGCAGTATACTTACCGTCCGTGAGGCTCCCGGGGCGCTTCAGAGTGACGTCAGGGCGCCCCACGCGCATGGATGACGTGTCGCATGGATCACGTCATCCATGCGCATGGGGCGCTCTGACGTCATTCTGGAGCGCCTCGGGAGCCGCACGGACGGTAAGTATACTGCTCCCCCGCTCCCCTCTCCTACTATGGCAACCAGGACTTTAATAGCGTCCTGGGTGCCATAGTAACACTGAACGCATTTTGAAGACGGATCCGTCTTCAAATGCTTTCAGTTCACTTGCGTTGTTACGGATCCGGCGGGCACTTCCGGCAAATGGAGTGCACGACGGATCTGGACAAAGCAAGTGTGAAAGAGGCCTTAATATCACCTGTGTAGTAATTAAAATCATCCAAACTGCCAATGAAATGTTGCTTCAAAAGGTCAAAGGTACCTGTTAGTCATTAGGTAATTCCTAGCTTAATCTCCATGATAGTCATGCTTGTCGGCATCTCTACGACCCCACCGCGCATGTCTGTGATGTCATCACGTCGGAGAGTGGGCGGTACGCCGTCCACAATGTCAGCCAAATGGACGGTCTTCTCCCTGGACTAGCGCCGAATGTGAGCCAATGCATAACGCCGATCATGGTCACATGTCCGGCGCGTCACAAGTCATGTGACAATCACATGACATACGGAATGTCCTAGAGACACAGGCAGGAAATAGGAGTCAATCGAATGTATAGTAAATGCCAATCTGTTCTAAAACATCTTAAATACATCCCTACATCCGATGCATATCCAGAGCAGATTACATGAACAAACTGGCCCATGCAATCGCCAACTGGATACATCTAAGCTCAAGATTGCCTAGCATTGTTCCACAACACTTGTTACTGGCAAATATAATGTCAGTGATGTATATCGGTGACAACAGATCAGCCAGTGCTAAAAATGGCAGATGATCGATTAGAAAGCGTGCTGATAAATATTCCTATTGTGTGATTACAAAATAGTGAAATAATGTTATATAAAAAATACCCAGTAAAAACATGTTATACTGAATTGGACTTCAATATTCAAAACGGAATCTTCTATCTATCTACATTGTTTGCATTAAACTCAATATTTAACCCATGAGGTTGTAGAGCCTGTAAAGTAAAAGTCCATTTCAGTTCTTTTTTCTTTAATATACGTTCCCTGTCACTTCCTCTTTTTGGAATTGGAACAGAGTCGATGACTCGGAATCTCAATTGGCTGACAGAGTGTCCACAGTCCACAAAATGTTTGGCCACTGGTTTGTCTACCATTTTTTCCTTATTGTACTTTTGTGTTTGTTGATGCGCTCTCTAATCTCCATGGTCGTCTCCCTCACATAGATTAGGCTGCAGGGACAGACGATCATGTAGATGACAAACTTGGAACGGCATGTATAGTATTCCCTGATGTTGTATTTTTTGCCACTGTATGGGTGAACAAAGGTGTTACCTTTCAGCATATTTCCACAATTGCAACAACCCAAGCAAGGGAAATTGCCTGTCTTCCTGGGTTTCAAGTATGTCTGGCCTCCTTGGTTAGCTTCCCCTATATCGGTCTTAATAAGCTTGTCACGTAAATTAACACCACGTTTATTTGCCATCAATGGCGGTTTCTCAAATTCACCAACAGAAGGAAGACCACTGTGCAAGACATGTCAGTCCTTTCTCAGGATCTGTGCAATATCCGCACTGTGGTGGCCAAAGGTAGAAACAAACGGGATTATTCCCGTGTTCCTACTCCTGGATGGAGCCTGTACGGTGGACACCCTGTCAGTCAAGGAAATCCGGGCCCTCGACCTGCACAGAAACCTGTTTGGACATTTTCTCTTAGCAAATTTGTTGCACATCTCATCTATCCGACTGATAAATACATCATCGTCTGACACCACTCGTCTCACACGCAGCATCTGGCTCCAAGGTAAGGAGTCCAGCATGCGGCGTGGATGACTACGGTCATATCTTAAAAGATTATTCCTGTCTGTAGGCTTTTTATATAGGTCAGTTTTTAATTTGCCATCCTCTAGATATACCCTGACATCAAGAAACTGCAGCTCCTCGCAACTCTTTTTTTTCCATCTACCCAATAGTAATAATGTCAGCATTGTGCCCATACTAGTAATCCTGTTCCCCTAGTCCCCCAGTAGTAATAATCCCCCTTATAATGTGTGCCAGTACAAAAATCTCCCCTTGTGTGTGCCAGTATAAAAAAAAGCCTCTTTGTGTGCCAGTACAAAAAATACCCCTTTTTAGTGCCCCACTCCCTAAATAATGTGTGCTAGTGGAAAAATGCCCTATCCTAGCACCCCCAGTTATAATAATGCACACCCCGATGTGGCCAAACAGCATGCTGCAAAGAAAAAAATAATGAAATACCTCCATGTAGCTGTCAGGATACAGTGCGGTGCAAAGGCCTGGTCTGTGCCCTGAGCTGCGCTGGCCTCTGATGGGCTTCAGGCCTAGTGTCTGTAGCTTTGCAGAGGGGATGGCGGAGCAGGGAGGCATCCTACAGTTATATATGCAGAGATGAATCCTTCCACAATGGAAGCGCTCATTGCCCAGGTCCCTGCCACCAACCCCCAATTGTCCCTACCCGGAACCGCCTCAGACAATCACCTCACATTGCTTATTTGGCACTGCGCCCCTGTGAACACCTTATTAGCATATCAAATAATTTCTGAAAAACAGGGCACTGGATTTCAAGAAGAGAGAGGTTGTTTCACTCATTGTGATCAACTCTAAGAAGCAGTATGTCTGGTTTAATAGGGTTGATCCTACTGACACATGCTTTTTAATGCATGTTTTTTTTATTTTAAGGGAAGAGAAAATTCTAATAGAGAATGTTAATCCAGCCTTACACTGGCTCCATAGCCATGGCTTCCTCATACATCACCGCACTGTTCCTCTCCACTGCCCTGTACGCCAGTGCATGTAGCTGTCAGGGAGATGGGCACCACCTAATTGCACTGACTCGCAGGTCCCTTTATGATTCTCCACTCGGCATTCGAGCCTGGTGGTCTGAGGTCTACTGTCTTTGTCAATTTATCATAGAATTTTGCTTCAAGTTTTGCAATTTGTATCAGAATTTTTATGTTATAAAAAATCAATATCATTTTAAAGATTATATTATTTAAGAATTATTTTTAAAAGTTTTGTTCTTGACAGACGACTGTACCGGGATCACAGAGGAACACCTTATACCTACATATTATGATGCAGATGATTCGGTTGTCGCACCAGATACATATGAAAAACGTGCCATTATCCCAGTTGTACCCTCAGACCTTCAAATCAAAAATCTGCCATCTGATCCTTTAAAAAAGACTGTTATGCAGAATGCAAACCACAGAAGTGGTGCTGGATCCCAAAGAGCTCAGAAAGGGAAGAAGTCTTATTCATGTTCAGAATGTGACAAATGTTTTACTGTAAAATCACTTCTTGAGAGGCATCAGAGAGTTCACACAGGGGAGAAACCGTATTCATGTTTAGAATGTGGCAAATGTTTTACTCGGAAATCATATCTTGTGAGGCATCAGAATATTCACACAGGGGAGAAGCCATATTCATGTTCAGAATGTGGCAAATGTTTTACTCAGAAATCATATCTTGTTAGGCATCAGAATATTCACACAGGGGAGAATCCGTATTCATGTTCAGAATGTGGCAAATGTTTTACTCAGAAATCAAATCTTGAGAGGCATCAGATAGTTCACACAGGGGAGAAGCCGTATTCATGTTCAGAATGTGGCAAATGGTTTACTGCAAAATCACATCTTGAGAGGCATCAGAAAATTCACACAGGGGAGAAGCCGTATTCATGTTCAGAATGTGGCAAATGTTTTACTCGGAAATCAAGTCTTGAGAGCCATCAAAGACATCACACAGGGGAGAAGCCGTATTCATGTTCAGAATGTGGCAAATGTTTTACTTATAAATCAAATCTTGAGAGCCATCAAAGATATCACATAGGGGAGAAGCCGTATTCATGTTCAGAATGTGGCAAATGTTTTACTGAGAAATCAAATCTTAAGAGCCATCAAAGACATCATACAGGGGAGAAGCCGTATTCATGTTCAGAATGTGGTAAACGTTTTGCTAAGAAATCAATTTTTCATAACCATCAGAGAATTCACACAGGGGAGAAGCCATTTTCATGTCCAGAATGTGGAAAATGTTTTGCTTTGAATACTCAGCTTGCTGATCATTTAAAAAATCACACAGGAGAGAGGCCATTTTCCTGCCCAGAATGTGGAAAATGTTTTGCTCATAAATCAGTTCTTAAGGTTCATCAGGTTATTCACACAGGAGAGAAGCTATTTTCATGCCCAGAATGTGGGAAATGTTTTACGCAAAATGCATCTCTTTATAAACATAAGAAAAGTCACATAGGAGAGAAGCCATATTCATGTTCAGAATGTGGGGATTGTTTTAGCCAGAAATTTTATCTCCAGAGCCATCAGAGAATTCACACAGGGGAGAAGCTATACCATTGTTCCGAATGTGAGAAATGTTTTGCTAAAAATGTATCTCTTCTTAAACATCTAAGATATCACACAGGAGAGAAGCCATTTTCATGCCCAGAATGTGAGAAATGTTTTAGTCAGATAGCAAATCTTGCTGTGCATTTAAGAACTCACACAGGAGAGAAGCCATTTTCATGCCCAGAATGTGGGAAATGTTTTACTCGAAAAGCAAATCTTGTTACACATCTGAAATCTCACACTGAGGAGAAGTGATATTCATGCCCAGAACGTGTTTTACAAAAAAATTTAAATTTGAGAATCATTAGGGAAGTCACACAGTGGTGCAGCCATGTTCATGTTCAGAATGTGGAAACTGTTTTATTCAGAAATAAGCCCTTGTTCAATATCAGAGAATTCATACAGGGGAGAAGAAGTTCTAACCCCTTGCCAAAATCCTCCATATATGTACGGTGGATGTTGGGAATTTAAAGATGGTGCCCACTCAAGAGTTAAGTGAGTGCCATAGGCGAAGCATGCGTGCGGTTTCACACAGCAGATGACTGCTGGCAGCGTCCATGATTGGAGATAGCTCTGATCGCTGACATTCCATCAGATGCTGTAGCCAACTGCAACCACAGAATCTGAGCAGTCATTTACTGGGAGCGAGTGAGGTGTTACAGCTTGAAGAGCATATGAATTAGAACCATAGATAACTTCATAAAACCAAATATAACAATAGCCACATGATGTATAGTGAATAAAAGATATAACAGAGAATGGATTGTAGTTCAAGGCCTTTACCATAGCTACCATAAACAAACCATTAGAGAGATTGCTTACATGATAACAGAGTTTTTTTTGTTCTTGAATCAACATGTAGATAAAATAAACAGTGGCACTCACCAGTATTCTTCCTGCAGCTTTTATTGATCGATTAAAACACGGTGGATGCGGGTACGTCACCATCGCTACATAAGACAACTCGATATAAAACAGAGTACAAAAACAGAACTATACAAATACCGCTAAATCGTTCTTATCATTTAACCCCAAAGGACCCATTGCATTTGTCTTGATAATCCATGAAGCCTCTCTTTGTAGTAGTATAAGGTTTCTGTCCCCACCACGATCTGGGACTTGCTCGATCTCTATTCCTGCACATGTCAATACATCATTTCTCCCTTCATGTGCTTCATGTACATGTTCTATCAATCTAGATGCTCCTATACTTGTCTCTATGGACCTCTTATGTTCCCTAAATCTCACATGCAGACATGTTATGGTTTTTCCTATATAAAATCTACCACAAGGGCAAAAAAATGACATATACCACTGTCAGGAATAAGGACCGCCTTATTCCTAGTTATTATAATGTTTGATGTGATAATATATGTTTTATGGTTATGTGTTGTGGTGTAACATGTTCTGGTGTGATTCACATATATATACAGTATGTATTTATGTTGCCAGGCCAGCAGCCATTGATGAATTGGTTGAAGGCTGCATATAGGCCGAGATGTCTGCCTCATACCTGGGAAAACAGCAGCCTGCCCCCCAGGGGTGGTTAGCACAGAGATGCTAACGAGGATGGGCCCGTTTGCTGGTCACACTTGGGACAGGGGACAGCAGACTCTCCGGCGCCTTGTGGCAGCATAGGCGATTCCTAACCAGAGTATGATCCATAATCCTTCATAACTTGTTCAGGAGGGATTGGATGTCCCCCAAATCTAGCTGATCATCTCTACTATGATGGGGGCATCGCATGGACACCAGACATGGCATATCAACTCGACTTCATCTTCTTAAAATAAGGATCTCATCTTCTGAGCGTCCTGGACGTGTAGCGTTTGATATGCTAGGACTCAGAACGATGAGATATGAATTATGAAGAAGGGCTGGGAAACTATCTTTTTGATATTTTCATACCTGTTTCCTAGATGGCCAGGGGGCCTGCTGCATGGGTAATGTAGCTTGGTCCAGAGGGGCTGAGCCAGAGATGGGAGTGGGAATCCCCCTCAGGCCTGCCCCTGGAGGAAAGGCATAAACATGCAATCCCTGGATAGTTGGGTGTCACAAAGTGGGAGATCCAATCGAATTGGTTTGTGCACCATTACTCTGCCCAAATCTCCTGGGAGGAAAGGACTTTTACCACACAACTCCTAAGTATCAGAACTTTCTTAGTTTTTTCCTTTTTATTTTACAATTGTTTGTCATTTATGTATGTCTCTTGTTAATCATTTTTTGTAACCAAGTGCTGTCTATTTTTTATACATTAAACCTAAAAGTTTGATGGTTTGTCTTGTAACCTTAATAACCCATTAGCTCCATGAAGAGTGTGTGTGCCGTCTGAGTCTGTATGTTGTTTTTCCGTGAGGCTTGCGATCGTGTGGGTGTCAGCTTGTGAGTTGAACACTCAGGGGTGTCCTGTCGACCTTATAACTGATGGGTGGTGGCAGTGAAAGTTTTGTGTTAGTGCTTGAGTGTGCATTCAGGCTTCAGGTGGCGATTTATGATCAAGTTACGGCCCGGCGTAACAGCGTGTGAGGTGAATCGGCCTGAAGGGCTTGGACAACCCTTCTTAATTCAAAATACTTAATAGTTCTACTCCTCCTCAAAGTAATAATGGGATTAAATTGTTTTTTTTCTTTTAAGGATTCATCCTGGGCCAGTACATGGCAGTTGCTTAAAATGGACATTTTATTTATAATTATTTTTGCATAACAACAGTAGGGTACGCAGACCCCAACAAAGAATTTTTTTTATTAAGTCAATGCAGCTGTATATATCTGGGGTATGCAAACCTCGAAACTATATCACCAGCAAAAGAGCTCTATAAATCCTCAAACAATGTCGCTTACAATTAGGGTACATCTCTTATTAGGGTAAATAAAAATCTGTTTTTATGTTCAAGTGAAAGAAAAGGAAGAAAATAAAAACATACATTTTATGGAGGACAGGGGAACTCGAAACAGTCATGGAGCTTGAGATGTTATAATGTTTTAATAGCAACCTTCCCAGTTTCCCTCTCATCTGCTCAACTACAGGGTGGGCCATTTATATGAATACACCTTAAGAAAATGGCAAGTTTTGTATTTTGTACTTTTGCAGTAATGCAAATATGCTATTTAATTTAGTAAAAGATGTTTTATTTTGAAAAACACTGTGCATTTCAGTTCTTGAATTAAGCATAACTACATTTCAGCATTATCAGTAATTTCTGTGTGCTTTTGCCTTGAAAATCCAAGCAAATAGACCTCTAACACAATTCCCTTAAAATATCGCATATCTTTATCGCAATTTTTAGGGCCCAAATCGCAATCGCACAAAATTCCCATATCGTGCAGCCCTAATATATATATATATATATATATATATATATATATATATATATATATATATATAATTATTAGGAACACCATACTAATACGGTGTTGGACTCCCTTTTGCCTTCAGAACTGCCTTAATTCTACGTGGCATTGATTCCACAAGGTGCTGATAGCATTCTTTAGAAATGTTGGCCCATATTGATAGGATAGCATCTTGCAGTTGATGGAGATTTGAGGGATGCACATCCAGGGCACGAAGCTCCCGTTCCACCACATCCCAAAGACGCTCTATTGGGTTGAGATCTGGTGACTGTGGGGCCATTTTAGTACAGTGAACTCATTGTCATGTTCAAGAAACCAATGTGAAATGATTGGAGCTTTGTGACATGGTGCATTATCCTGCTGGAAGTAGCCATCAGAGGATGGATACATGTTCTCATTCTGTTTACGCCAAATTCGGACTCTACCATTTGAATGTCTCAACACAAATCGAGACTCATCAGACCAGGCAACATTTTTCCAGTCTTCAACAGTCCAATTTTGGTGAGCTCGTGCAGATTGTAGCCTCTTTTTCCTATTTGTAGTGGAGATGAGTGGTACCCGGTGGGGTCTTCTGCTGTTGTAGCCCATCCGCCTCAAGGTTGTGCGTGTTGTGGCTTCACAAATGCTTTGCTGCAGACCTTGGTTGTAACGAGTGGTTATTTCAGTCAACGTTGCTCTTCTATCAGCTTGAATCAGTCAGCCCATTCTCCTCTGACCTCCAGCATCCACAAGGCATTTTCGCCCACAGGACGGCCGCATACTGGATGTTTTTCCCTTTTCACACCATTCTTTGTAAACCCTAGAAATTGTTGTGCGTGAAAATCCCAGTAACTGAGCAGATTGTGAAATACTCAGACCGGCCCGTCTGCCACCAACAACCATGCCACGCTCAAAATTGCTTAAATCACCTTTCTTTCCCATTCTGACATTCAGTTTGGAGTTCAGGAGATTGTCTTGACCAGGAGCACCCCCCTAAATGCATTGAAGCAACTGCCATGTGATTGGTTGACTAGATAATTGCATTAATGAGAAATAGAACAGGTGTTCCTAATAATTCTTTAGGTGAGTGTGTGTATGTGTGTATATATATATAATGTTTGATATTTTATTATATAGTTTCTCCAGTTTTGAAAGTGCTTGCTTGTGTGTGCCTATCTTTAGTTTTCATTGTATCTGAACGTTCCATATGGAGCAATTTTTTTTAACTGTTTCATAATGGTGTTTAGTGTTGGCATTTCCATCTGTAACCATCTCTGTAATATACATCTTTTTACTAACATGCAAATCGAATGAAACAGGCTAGGATGAGACCTTCTTGTACCCTCCTCTTCCTCCGAGGGTAAATAAGAAGAGCTGTGGGGTTAATTCCACTCTCTGCCCCCAAATATCTCTGATCATGTCCCCCACTTCTTTCCAGAGCTGCTTACTTTTCGGACAAGTCCAGGGCCCATGGTATAGGTCTGTATATCCTTGTCCACATTTAGGACAGTTTGTTATACGGTCAGGCTTTTCTGGGTGTGGGGGTATATTAAAACCATATATGGCTCTATGTATGATTCTCAGCTGCGTATCTCTCCATGCTTCATTTACAATATGTCTTCTCACTCGCATCCAACCTCTTTGTATCATCTGAGCTATGTATCTTCTAACTGTTCTGCCCATTTTTTTAAGTCCCTAACCCTTTCATTCTGTGATTCTTCTTCTCGCATTTTATAGTAGATAGAAGAGACTGAGACCCTCCCAACTCCAGGATTTTATCTAGTGTGCTTTGATTCATTTCCTTATGTACCACTACTAGGTTTGAAGTGATAGCTGCTTTAATCTGAGCAAACTGAATAGTCTGAAAGGGGTTAAGGGAGAATTTATCTATTAACTCTTTCTCCTGAAGCCACCTGGGTTCCAAATTTTGTAGTAAGTGTCCGACTTGTGTAATCCCTTTCGCTTTCCACTCTGTGAAAAGGCTATTTGTATGACCATGTATGAACTCCATTTTTTCCATATTAGAAGATGTTTAGATATTCTATAAGACATTCTATAAGAAACACTGTACAAGCTTTTGTTAACCTATTGATATCAGCTTGTTTTAGTAATAAAGGAATGATTTGTAATGGGTATAGCAATTTAGACATGGACATCATTTTAAGTAGATGATTGCGTCCCATTAGTGATAACAGGAGATCGTGCCATTGCTGCAATTCTCTCAGAATCTTAGTAATCAGTGGAGCATGACTTGACTTCAAGGTGTTCCCTATTTTGATTCCCAGATAGGTTATATGTGAATTTGCTACCGGTATGCCCTCTACTTCTGCTACTTGTTCCCTGTGGTACTTACTCTGCATGAAAAGTATCTCACTTTTTGTATAATTAATTAGAAGTCCTGAAAAGGACCCAAAGGTTTTTAATACTTGCATGACTTTTACCATGTTTTTAAAGGGTTTCTATCACTTCGTATGCCATAATTAGCTCTCAGACACTAGCGATCCACTAGTGTCTGCTCTGGCCAAAAATCCTAATATAAGAGCTTTTTGGGCAGCCGTTTTGCAAAAAAAATAACTTTTATAAATATGCTAATGAGCCTCTAGGTGCTATGTGGGCGTCATTAGCACCTAGAGGCTCCGTCTACCTTTATACACAGCCACCGCCCAGCGCGTCCCTCCAGCCCGCCCATCTCCTGATGAATGCGATCCTCCGTGTGACGCAACGGACGAATTCTCGCGCATGCGCCGTGCGCGGCTGTATTCGGCGCATGCGCAGAGAATGTCTGACCGCTTCCCTGCTCAGACATCTCCACTGCGCCTGCGCCGATGACGTCATAGTGCTCCAAGGAACAGGCGCAGTGGAGATGTCTGAGCAGGGAAGCGGTCAGACATTCTCTGCGCATGCGCCGAATACAGCCGCGCACGGCGCATGCGCGAGAATTCGTCCGCTGCGTCACACGGAGGATCGCATTCAGCCAGAGATGGGCGGGCTGGAGGGACGCGCTGGCCGGTGGCTGTATATGAAGGTAGACGGAGCCTCTAGGTGCTAATGACGCCCACATAGCACCTAGAGGCTCATTAGCATATTTATAAAAGTTATTTTTTTAGCAAAACGGCTGCCCAAAAAGCTCTTATATTAGGATGGTTGGCCAGAGCAGACACTAGTGGATCGCTAGTGTATGAGAGCTAATTATGGCATACGAAGTGATAGAAACCCTTTAACCACCTCCGGACCGCCGTACGCAGCGACGCGTCCTGGAGGTGGTTGATTGATTCCGACTGGACGCGCCAGCGCGTCCTCTTGCGAGACGCAAGATTTCCTGTGAACGCGCGCACACAGGCGCGCGCGCTCACAGAAACGGAAGGTAATAGAGCCGATCTCCAGCCTGCCAGCGGCGATCGTTCGCTGGCAGGCTGGAGATGTGATTTTTTTAACCCCTAACAGGTATATTAGATGCTGTTTTGATAACAGCGTCTAATATACCTGCTACCTGGTCCTCTGGTGGTCCCCTTTGTTTGGATCGACCACCAGAGGACACAGGTAGCTCAGTAATATGTTGCACCAAGCACCACTACACTACACCACACTCCCCACCCCGTCACTTATTAACCCCTTATTCACCCTTGATCACCCCTGATCACCCCATATAGACTCCCTGATCACCCCCCTGTCATTGATTACCCCCCTGTCATTAATCACCCCCCTGTAAAGCTCCATTTAGACGTCCGCATGATTTTTACGGATCCACTGATAGATGGATCGAATCCGCAAAACGCATACGGACGTCTGAATGGAGCCTTACAGGGGCGTGATCAATGACTGTGGTGATCACCCCATATAGACTCCCTGATCACCCCCCTGTCATTGATTACCCCCCTGTCATTGATCACACCCCTGTAAAGCTCCATTCAGACGTCCGCATGATTTTTACGGATCCACTGATAGATGGATCGAATCCGCAAAACGCATACGGACGTCTGAATGGAGCCTTACAGGGGCGTGATCAATGACTGTGGTGATCACCCCATATAGACTCCCTGATCACCCCCCTGTCATTGATCACACCCCTGTAAGGCTCCATTCAGAATTTTTTTTGGCCCAAGTTAGCAGAAATTTTTTTTTTTTTTCTTACAAAGTCTCATATTCCACTAACTTGTGTCAAAAAATAAAATCTCACATGAACTCACCCTACCCCTCACGAAATCCAAATGCGTAAAATTTTTTAGACATTTATATTCCAGACTTCTTCTCACGCTTTAGGGCCCCTAGAATGCCAGGGCAGTATAAATACCCCACATGTGACCCCATTTCGGAAAGAAGACACCCCAAGGTATTCCGTGAGGGGCATATTGAGTCCATGAAAGATTGAAATTTTTGTCCCAAGTTAGCGGAAAGGAAGACTTTGTGAGAAAAAAAAAATAATAATCTGCTAACTTGTGCCAAAAAAAGAAAATTTCTATGAACTCGCCATGCCCCTCATTGAATACCTTGGGGTGTCTTCTTTCCAAAATGGGGTCACATGTGGGGTATTTATACTGCCCTGGCATTCTAGGGGCCCTAAAGCGTGAGAAGAAGTCTGGGATCCAAATGTCTAAAAATGCCCTCATAAAATGAATGTGGGCCCCTTTGCGCATCTAGGCTGCAAAATAGTGTCACACATGTGGTATCGCCGTACTCAGGAGAAGTTGGGCAATGTGTTTTGGGGTGTCATTTTACATATACCCATGCTGGGTGAGATAAATATCTTGGTCAAATGCCAACTTTGTATAAAAAAATGGGAAAAGTTGTCTTTTGCCGAGATATTTCTCTCACCCAGCATGAGTATATGTAAAAAGACACCCCAAAACACATTCCCCAACTTCTCCTGAGTACGGAGATACCACATGTGTGACACTTTTTTGCAGCCTAGGTGGGCAAAGGGGCCCACATTCCAAAGAGCACCTTTAGGATTTCACAGGTCATTTACCTACTTACCACACATTAGGGCCCCTGGAAAATGCCAGGGCAGTATAACTACCCCACAAGTGACCCCATTTTGGAAAGAAGACACCCCAAGGTATTCCGTGAGGGGCATGGCGAGTTCCTAGAATTTTTTATTTTTTGTCACAAGTTAGTGGAATATGATGATTTTTTTTTTTTTTTCTTACAAAGTCTCATATTCCACTAACTTGTGACAAAAAATAAAAACTTCCATGAACTCACTATGCCCATCAGCGTATACCTTGGGGTGTCTTCTTTCCAAAATGGGGTCACTTGTGGGGTAGTTATACTGCCCTGGCATTCTAGGGGCCCAAATGTGTGGTAAGTAGTTTGAAATCAAAATGTGTAAAACATGACCAGTAAAATCCGAAAGGTGCTCTTTGGAATATGGGCCCCTTTGCCCACCTAGGCTGCAAAAAAGTGTCACACATGTGGTATCTCCGTATTCAGGAGAAGTTGGGGAATGTGTTTTGGGGTGTCATTTTACATATACCCATGCTGGGTGAGATAAATATCTTGGTCAAATGCCAACTTTGTATAAAAAAATGGGAAAAGTTGTCTTTTGCCGAGATATTTCTCTCACCCAGCATGAGTATATGTAAAAAGACACCCCAAAACACATTCCCCAACTTCTCCTGAGTACGGAGATACCACATGTGTGACACTTTTTTGCAGCCTAGGTGGGCAAAGGGGCCCACATTCCAAAGAGCACCTTTAGGATTTCACAGGTCATTTACCTACTTACCACACATTAGGGCCCCTGGAAAATGCCAGGGCAGTATAACTACCCCACAAGTGACCCCATTTTGGAAAGAAGACACCCCAAGGTATTCCGTGAGGGGCATGGCGAGTTCCTAGAATTTTTTATTTTTTGTCACAAGTTAGTGGAATATGATGATTTTTTTTTTTTTTCTTACAAAGTCTCATATTCCACTAACTTGTGACAAAAAATAAAAACTTCCATGAACTCACTATGCCCATCAGCGTATACCTTGGGGTGTCTTCTTTCCAAAATGGGGTCACTTGTGGGGTAGTTATACTGCCCTGGCATTCTAGGGGCCCAAATGTGTGGTAAGTAGTTTGAAATCAAAATGTGTAAAACATGACCAGTAAAATCCGAAAGGTGCTCTTTGGAATATGGGCCCCTTTGCCCACCTAGGCTGCAAAAAAGTGTCACACATGTGGTATCTCCGTATTCAGGAGAAGTTGGGGAATGTGTTTTGGGGTGTCATTTTACATATACCCATGCTGGGTGAGAGAAATATCTTGGCAAAA
Organism: Bufo bufo; assembly: GCF_905171765.1. Lineage (NCBI taxonomy): Eukaryota > Metazoa > Chordata > Amphibia > Anura > Bufonidae > Bufo > Bufo bufo. The sequence continues at coordinate 557,311,564 of NC_053393.1, read as the reverse complement.
GACAACTTTTCCCATTTTTTTTATACAAAGTTGTCTTTTGCCAAGATATTTCTCTCACCCAGCATGGGTATATGTAAAATGACACCCCAAAACACATTCCCCAACTTCTCCTGAATACGGAGATGCCACATGTGTGACACTTTTTTGCAGCCTAGGTGGGCAAAGGGGCCCACATTCCAAAGAGCACCTTTCGGATTTCACCGACCATTTTTTACAGAATTTGATTTCAAACTCCTTACCACACATTTGGGCCCCTAAAATGCCAGGGCAGTATAACTACCCCACAAGTGACCCCATTTTGGAAAGAAGACACCCCAAGGTATTCGCTGATGAGCATAGTGAGTTCATGGAAGTTTTTATTTTTTGTCACAAGTTAGTGGATTATGAGACTTAGTAAGAAAAAAAAAAATTAAAATCATCATTTTCCGCTAACTTGTGACAAAAAATAAAAAGTTCTATGAACTCACTATGCCCATCAGCGAATACCTTAGGGTGTCTACTTTCCGAAATGGGGTCATTTGTGGGGTGTTTGTACTGTCTGGCCATTGTAGAACCTCAGGAAACATGACAGGTGCTCAGAAAGTCAGAGCTGCTTGAAAAAGGGGAAATTCACATTTTTGTACCATAGTTTGTAAACGCTATAACTTTTACCCAAACTATTTTTTTTTTTATCAAAGACATGTAGAACAATAAATTTAGAGCAAAATTTATATATGGATGTCGTTTTTTTTGCAAAATTTTACAACTGAAAGTGAAAAATGTCATTTTTTTGCAAAAAAATCGTTAAATTTCAATTAATAACAAATAAAGTAAAAATGTCAGCAGCAATGAAATACCACCAAGTGAAAGCTCTATTAGTGAGAAGAAAAGGAGGTAAAATTCATTTGGGTGGTAAGTTGCATGACCGAGCAATAAACGGCGAAAGTAGTGTAGGTCAGAAGTGTAAAAAGTGGCCTGGTCTTTCAGGGTGTTTAAGCTATGGGGGCTGAGGTGGTTAATAAGGTAAGCCATAAATAATACTATGTCATCAGCAAATAGCGCTAGGGGCATGATATATGCTTACCTACTTCCAGTCCCTCAAAAATCTCGGCTGAGTCTAAGTATCTGGCTAATGGCTCTATTGACATGTCAAATAATAGGGGGACATAGGGCACCCCTGTCTAGTAACCCTCTGTAGGGTAAAGAAGTTAGACATATATCCCGCAGTATATATCCTAGCCTTTGGGTTTAAATATATCCCTTTAAGAACTGTTCGGAATAGACCAGTAAAACCCATAGCATCTAAAACTAGATCCAGCCATTTCCAGCTAATACTGTCAAACGCCTATTCGGTGTCTAGCGTGACAATGGCTGAATTTATCCCTTGATAGGTCGGTGATCTCGCAACCGACAATGCCAGTAGTACCTTGTGGATATTAGTAACTGCTGATCTACCTTTAATAAAACCCACCTTTCTTGGTGAAATTAGTGTTGGAAGACTAGCTGCTTATCTATTTGCCAATAATTTGGAAAGTATTTCCAGTTCTTGATTTATCAATGAAATTGGTCTGTACGAGGATGGGTCTTCCGGGTCCTTCCCTTTTTTATGTATTCGGGTGATGAAAGCTGTATTCATGTGGTCAGATATTTTACTCCCTTCCACTATAGAAGAAAATAAAGTAGTTTGTTCTGGAGCTATCTGAGTACTCATTGCTTTATAAAAGTCAGAAGAATAGCCATCTGGACCTGGGGCTTTTCCGGAAGGGAATGATTTTATAGTAGATTGAATCTCTCTGGCTGTTATCGGGGCATTTAAAGAGGCAAGCTGTACGTTAGTGATTTTCGGTAGAGACAATGCATCTAAGAATGTCTGTCCCTCTCTTGATAAAACCTAGCAAAAAAATTCCCAATTATTTCATTTATATGTTTAGGTCTATGCTCTCTGGTCCCATCTCTTTTCATACTATTAATGTGCCAGGCAAAACTCCAAACCAATAGGACTGATGTACGTCTTCCACCAACTTTCAGCAAACACACACTAGCTTTGTTAGGCGTTACTTTCAATTAACATCCTGTGAGATTGTAGAGAAGACACGCACATAGTGAAGCACTGCAACAACCAGCCGTTCCTCCTCTCGATGTTATACTCACAAGTGTGTAAGTAGAATATGCGTCTCAAAATAAAGTCGACCAGTAGGTCCTCTGCACAGTTGTTCTCGTTGTGCCTCCTACAGATGATTCAATATTGCTCCCATAGTGAAACTCCGTATTTTAAAATTCATAAATATGGTGTATTATACTCACATTCAGATGAGATAAAATGCGCAATAATAAAATCATCACAAATCAATGGTCCTGCCCGACCGAATGGCTTCATCAGGGGCGTGGCTTCCAGGCATTCCCACAATCCTTCACTCCACCCACTATTCTCAATGCTTTACTAAAAACTCGTGAAAAAGAGAAGTTGTCCAGCCTTGCTTTGTGGAGTTCCAAAAAGCACTTTATTGAATATCAGTATTTAAAAAATATCCAAGTACAGGTTGCCTCAGTCTACAGGTTTCAGGCAGAAAAAGAATTTTAGCCCTTACTCATGACCGCTAAAAATACACTGAATCTTCACCTTTATAGGAGGAGAAAGCCAGACCTGGACCAATCAAAGGGTCATGTGGCTACTCCCTTCTGCAAAGGTGCATGACGGTAAAACAAGCTTAAAATATCATCATAAATGGCTTGAAAATATGGGAAATCAAATATTTAGTATTGTAGGATCAAGTCTAATCTTTTATTTAACCCTTGGGGTTGGCGACTGTTTAACCAGAAAATCCAGTAGGATTCTCTATTCAAAAGTTTCCTTTTGCGGTCACCTCCCCTTGTTGGTTCGTTGACCCTTTCAATACCTTGTACAGAGATATCTGTGGTGTCACCACCATGAACTATCGCGAAATGAAGACTTGCCGCTGAAATATTGCGGCTTTCATGGGTGGCACATCTGAGATAAGTTTCCTTATCCGTATTTTTATAGCCATCGTCATGCAGCCCACATATTGTAACATACATTTGGAACAAGTGATCAAATATATGGCATAGGTTGTATTGCAATTTAGAAATGATTTCATCACAAAACTCTGGCCATTGACACAGGATTCAAAAGATCTGGAAATTTTCATATATTTGCAGCAAGTACACACAGAATGCCCGCATGTATAGTTACCTTTGATTGATAACCAAGTATTTATCCAACAATTTATCCAAAAAAGAATCTGTAGCACTTCGTGGATTAGGTGACAGGGCTGACATCGTGGTCAAACAGGCTGATAAGGGGGGAGCGGTGGTTATCTTAGATAGTGAATTATACAGGTTTTTGATTCACCAGATGTTACAAGATGAAAAGGTATATAGGGCTTTGCCTAGTAACCCGCTCCCCTCTTTTCAAGCAGAACTCAAAGAATTGTTATATCGGGGGTTAAATATGGGTGCTCTCAATCAGAAAGAATATGATTATATTTACGTTGACCACCCTGTTATCCCTATATTACACGCCCTTCCCAAAGTGCACAAACAGACCTTTCCTCTACCCCTCAGACCCATTGTATAGGGTCGTATTCTGAGCACTTATGTCAATGGGTAGACTCATTACTGCAGCCATTAATTCCCCTCATTCCAGGTTTTTTGAGGGATACTAAATCAGTCTTACAAGCAGTAAATGAGTTGGAGTGGTCTAACCAATATTCATGGGTAACGGCAGACGTCATTGCACTATATCCCAGCATTCCACACAGCCTTTCCATTTCTGGATGAATTTGGGAATTTCACTGCAAATTAATAGAATCTGTGGTGGACTTCCTCCTTAGGCGGAACTTTTTTATGTTTGATTAAATGTTTTTTCTTCAGACATCGGGGGTGTCGATGGGGGCCAAGTTCTCTCCCTCCATAGCCAATATTTTCATGGCATGGTGGGAGAGGGGCTTCCTCCTCATCGACACCAACCCGTTTGCAGACAGTATCAGGTGGTATGGCCGTTACATCGATGACCTGATCTTCATCTGGTCCGGCGATGTGACTGCCATACCGCCTTTCTCTAACTATCTCAACACACGTGTGAACAGTATTCAATTTACTGTCCACCATGATACCTCCAGCATAGTGTTTTTGGATCTCCGCTTAAGGGGGGACTCCTCCACAGCCTCCATATACACGAGTACTTACAGGAAACCCACAGCAGGCAACACATTACTACAGTACATGCTATGTCATGTCATCTTCTCATACGGTTAGGAATATACCTAAAGGGGAACTCATTAGAGCCAGAAGAAACTGCAGCCAAAAAGCAACTTATGAAGTTGAGGCTCAAGACATTATCAATAGATTGTCATGTAGAGCATATTCCAAACAGATGATGATGAAATATAACAAAGAGGTCCTAGATATGAACAGGGACAAATTGATCTCAGCTGGTCTACAAGAAAACTGATGTAAAGGGAATGGAAATGGATTGTGATACAAACTATACAAAAAAGAATATCTTTGTCACACAATTCAGCAGTGAGTATACACAGATCTGCAACATTATTAAAAAACATTTTCCAGTGCTAGCATGTGATAAAAACTGGATGGAAATAGCACTGAATGGTGTAAAATGTGCGGCATGTAAAGCTCCTACTGTTGCCAATACAGTGAGCCCGAACCTTTTAAAAAAAAACTAAAAAAACATTGACATCGGTACTTGGTTATCAATCAAAGGTAACTATACATGCGGGCATTCTGTGTGTACTTGCTGGAAATATATGAAAATTTCCAGATCTTTTGAATCCTGTGTCAATGGCCAGAGTTTTGTGATGAAATCATTTCTAAATTGCAATACAACCTATGCCATATATTTGATCACTTGTACCAAATGTATGTTACAATATGTAGGCTGCACGACGAATGCTATAAAAACACGGATAAGGAATGTGCCACACCATGAAAGCCGCAATATTTCAGCGGCAAGTCTTTATTTTGCGATAGTTCATGGTGGTGACACCACAGATATGTCTGTACAAGGTATTGAAAGGGTCAACAAACCAACAAGGGGAGGTGACCGCAAAAGGAAACTTTTGAATAGAGAATCCTACTGGATTTTCTGGTTAGACAGTCGCCAACCTTAAGGGTTTAATAAAAGATTAGACTTGATCCTACAATACTAAATATTTGATTTCCCATTTTTTCAAGCCATTTATGATGATATTTTAAGCTTGTTTTACCGTCATGAACCTTTGCAGAAGGGAGTAGCCACATGACCCTTTGATTGGTCCAGGTGCGGCTTTCTCCTCCTATAAAGGTGAAAATTCAGTGTATTTTTAGCGGTCATGATTAAGGGCTAAAATTGTTTTTCCGACCGAAACGGGTAGACTGAGGCAACCTGTACTTGGATGTTTTTAACTACTGATATTCAATAAAGTGCTTTTTGGAACTCCACAAAGCAAGGCTGGACAACTTCTCTTTTTCACTTATCTTCATTGCTCCCAGTCCGGGTGAGGGAGCGGTCCGTGTCCCAACGGTTGGAGTTTCCAGGCAGGTGAGAGCTGCTCTAATTACGCTTTACATTGAATGGATTGTTTACTAAAAACTCCTACTCAGTTTCATTTGATACATTCTGATGTACCTTAGTTTTTCAAGATAACAGGGACCGGGGCATGAAATGTTAAAATTCTTCAAAAGCAGATAAAACAAATAATACTCTACCAAAAGCTATAGCACTCACTCCGATTCAGTTTCTCCCTCTCACATTTGTGTTCCCAATGTTCAGTTGATATGGCTGGGTGTGTTCTAATCTATGAGACAGGGTTTCAGGTCCAACTCCACGTTCAGACCATGCGGTTGCAATGTACCCATCTCATAGATCCATTTTACTTCAGTTCGATCAATCTTTTTTATAGTATCGCCAGTTTGCCTGCACTCGTTCTACTCCAATATGAGTCAGACCCTTCGGATTTTTATTATGGGCAGTTTTAAAATGTAATGGAACTCCATGGGTTTCTATTCCCTTTTTAATATTTCTGATGTGTTCTTGTATTATGATTTTTAATTTCCTCGTGGTGCGGCCGACGTACTGGAGGCCACATGGGCACTCCAGCACGTAGACTACACCCGAGGACTCACACGTAATGTCACCCACAATCTTTAGATTTCTATCTCTTTTATTAGAATGTACGGTATTTGGGACTTTTCTAAAAATCACATCTGGGCGGTCTGGTATTAAATTACCTATAACTGGATCATTCTTTAACTTAGCCCAGTTCTTTTTTACCGCATTTTTCATTAATCCTGCTTGCGCATAATACTGTGTCAAGAAGAAAAATTGAAAGTCCTTCTTTTTTGTGCCATATTCTCCATCTCTCTTTTCTGTTTTCACTTCCTCTACTTCTTGGCTACATTTAATCAATTGTTGCTCATCATACCCTTTCTCTTTAAATCGATCCTGTATGATACGACTCTGTTCTCTATATATTTCTACCTCTGAACAATTGCGTCTATTTCGTTTTAGTTGTTCCTTTGGGATGTTCTCCAACCAAGGTCTGTAGTGACAACTATTCGTATCAATATAACCATTAACGTCCGTACTTTTGAAGAAGGTTTTAGTTTTAAAATATTTCCCTTCTATATAGATGGTTAAATCTAAAAATTTAACAGAGGTGTTGCTAATAAAACTGGTAAATTTAATATTCCAATCATTGTTATTTAGGGACTTCAGAAAATGTTCTGATCCTATTTTTTCTTTTTCCCAAACCAATAGGCAATCGTCTATGTATCTTTGCCATACTGTTAATTTGCCTGAATCTGTGCTTCTGTGCAAATTGGGACTGATTCTCTCCTCTTCCCAAGCGGCCATAAAAATATTAGCAAAACTGGGGGCGAATTTCGCCCCCATCGCTGTCCCGAGCTGCTGTAAGAAGAAGTCCCCCTTGAACCAGAAGTAGTTATGGCTAAGACAATACTCCGTACACTTCAGGATAAATTCTCCTTGTGATGGTAACATATCTGGGTCCTGCTCCAGTATATCGCTAATGGCTCTAAGTCCCAGATCTTTAGGGATTATGGTGTACAGGGAGGTGACGTCAGCTGTAGCTAACCATATATTTTTAGTCACCGGTCCTAGACCCCTCACCAATTCAATAACACTTCTAGTATCTTTTAGGTATGATGGAGATCTAACCACATATTTCTGCAAGAAGAAGTCTATGTATTCAGTTAATCTGCTGGTCAAAAAGTTAATCCCGGAGACAATAGGTCGTCCAGGGGAGTTTGTGAGACTTTTGTGAGCTTTCGGTAAATTATATATTACTGGGGTGACAGGATTCTTGATAAATAGATAATCATATTCTTTTTTATTTATCACCCCAGTGCGGTATCCCTCTTGAAGCAACACCTTCAGTTGTGCTTTAAATTCTATTAAATGATTTTTTGTAAGGCGACGATACGTGTACTTATCAGCCAATTGTCTAGTTAATTCGGCCTCATACCTTTCTGTGTCCATTATAACTAACCCACCCCCCTTATCTGCCGGTTTTATTATTTTTGGATTCTTTTCCAAGTTCTTCAAAGCCTCTTTTTCTTTCTTAGCGAGATTATATGTTCTAGGTTTTTCTTGAATTTTTTCTATTTCGTTCAGAACACCTCTCTTGAATGCCTCTATGCATTCATTTTCTTTATTCCTTGCAAAAAACTGTGATTTTTCCCGTAGGTTGGTATGGATCACCCCTCCTATTTGTTCTGCATTTTTAATCGCAGGGGTTTGGTTGTTAATAAAATACTTATCCAAATAAATTTTTCTAATGTATTTATGTACATTAAGAAAAACTGCAAATTTGTTTAACCCCTTGGTGGGTGCAAATTTAAGGCCTCTCCCTAATACACCCTCTTCTTCTTTTGTCAAAACAACTCTGCATGGTGAAAGCGCTTATCTCCGATACTTGGTAGGCGTGTGTAACTGTTGCGGAGATCAGGTGATCCAGTCGGAAAGGTCAGATGATCCGATCAGCTGGTTTGTTCGTTGGTCAGCTGCTATGGTCATCTGACTCACGGGTCCTGTCAGTCACAGGTCCTATATGGCAATTCTAAAAAATGCTGTATTTAGATGAGGATAAAAGTGATTCTTTACAGGCAAAAGAGGTTCTTCTTCCTTCTGGTCCGGACCAGCAGAGTATAGAGAAAACGCAGATTGCCAACCGTTAATTTTTACACCTCCTCAAATCAGTGGATTTATGTGATTATATATTTTATTGATTTTTATTGCTTATTTTATTTTCTAAGGTGTAGGATTCCACTTTATGGTCTATTATTGTATTTGAATAAATTGTCATCATATTATTTACTCCAGAAGGTGGTGTGCCTGCTCATTTGCTTGTTTATTACTAAATTGCTCTATATTCGGTTTTTTTTCGATTTGCTATATTGCTATATATTCTTGTTTTAGAAAAATTACGAATATTCTGAAAAACAAATATATAGCACTATATTCAATATATTGCTATATATTCGTTTTTGTCGTATATTCGCGAATATTTTGTATTATATCGCGAATTCGAATATGACCCTGACGCTCATCAGTACACTGTTTTTGGTAGGAATGATATTTCTACATGGCAAATAATTTACTAGCAGGTGTAGTAGAGTAATAGAAGCTTTAAAATGGCAACCAAAACCTGAAAGACGTGGACGAAAGCAAAAAACTACCATTCGAATGGATAGAAGAATAGCCAAAATGGCACGGACTCAGCCAACAATCAGCTCCAGGAAGATGATAGAAGGTGTAAAGTTACCTGTGAGTCCTGTTACAATGAGAAGACGCCTATGTGAAGCCAAGCTATCTGCAAGAAGCCCCCGCAAAGTCCCACTGTTGAAAACAAGACATGTGCTGAAGAGGTTACAATTTGCCAAAGAGCACATTGACCGGCCTAAAGAGACATTTTGTGGACTGATGAAAGTAAGATTGTTCTTTATGGGTCTAGTGGCCGGAGACAGTTTGTCAGACGACCCCCAAACACTGAATTCAGCCCCAGTGCACTGTGAAGACAGTGAAGCATAGTGGGCAAGCATCATGATATGGGGATGTTTCTCATACTACGGGGCCTATTTATCGCATACCAGGGATCATGGTGCTGCTTTTCCAAGGCTGCTATACCAAGTGCTGATCTACAAGTGCATTGGAGATATTCAGGAGACTAACTTAGTCTAACTCAGTTTTCACTGTAGCAGATCTTTAGTGGTGTTTCTGGTGGATACTCAGACACTGTGTTTCAAAAGAGGTAAGGAATTTGTTAGACACGGTATCTTTATTGTCTGATTGCAAATGAGCATAGGCGAGTAGGTGTTAATTTGCTGTTGTGGAGGAGCCTTTGTGGGAGTGTGTGTATATATAGCAACATAGTATTAGCTTGCTAATTATAGCTTGCTGCTTTTCCAAGGCTGCAATACCAAGTGCTGATCTACAAGTGCATTGGAGATATTCAGGAGATACTCAGGAGGTAATCTGGAGGTGGATACAATCTAAATAAGTAAGATTTGTTTGTTTAAAATCTTTCCCCTCTTTACAATGGCAGACCTGGTTCTGTGCAGGAATCGTTGTGCTTTTATTTCAGGTTCCACTCTTCGGAGGTTTGGATACTGTCTGATCTGTAGACAGCTCTCCATAATGCTGCAGGAAATTACCTTTTTGAAATATGAGATTTGTAAATTAACCATTAAACAAACTCAGGCTGAGAACATTGCAATGCCAGTGCCACAGAGGCCCCCTAGAAATGGAAGATGGGTTACTGTAGGTTCTGGTAGACTGAGAGTTGTGGATAGAAGACATGTCCCACAGTCTGTGGCTCTCCATAATTCATTTGCAGCACTTTCAGAGTGCAAGAGCAACATGGAGGATGGCTCAAGCACAGTGGGTGAGGAACAATCATCTCCCATGCTAAAGTATGTAAGACTGCAGCCAAAGACAAAAAGGAGAAGGGGAGGATTGATAGTAAGCAGCTGTTGGATTCCATCATAAGAGGTGTGAAGTTTGAGGAGAATGGTGTTGTGAGATGTCCCCCTGGTGCTACCGCTAGCAGGGATAGACAATGGATCCTTAATATTGTTAGGCAAGCAAAGCAGGAAAGGGAAGTGAATGTTATTGTCCATCTTGGGACAAACAATCTGGCTTGCAATGAGGTTTCAAAGGTGAAAGAAGCTTTTCACACACTTGGAAAGGATATACGGGAGGTTGCATCAACTGTTTCATTCTCTGCAGTTTTGCCTGTGCATAACCTTCAGCATGACAGGAAGATGCGCATTAAGGAATTCAATGTATGGCTTGGTGAATGGTGTCTGGACCAAGGGTTTGGCTTTGTGTCTCATGTTAGCTCTAGTTGGAATGGAAAAGAACTGTACAAGAAAGATGGTTTGCATCTTTCTCTCAAGGGAACGAATGTCCTCGGTGAACAGTTCCAAGTATTTTCTAAGGAGCATTTAAACTAGGAAAGGGGGGCAAAAGAGTGATAATCCAGCAGTCCAACTGCCTCCCGGAACAATGCCAGAAGATGCCAGTAGCACAAAGGTTAAGAAATGACAAGCTCAGATTCTTGTCTACAAATGCTCGCAGTTTAGGGAATAAGATCAATGAACTTGAGGCTATAATGGCATCTGAGAATATAGATGTAGTGGCTGTTACTGAGACGTGGTTCAAGGGGAGTAATGACTGGGATATATCAATACCAGGGTTCTCTCTATACAGGAAAGACAGAGAAAGCAAGAAGGGGGGAGGGGTGTCCCTGTATGTGAAAGATAGCATAAAATCTAACTTGATACAAGTTAGCGAGAACAATTTAGAGTCAGTTTGGGTTACCTTGCAGCTTGATAATCATAAGGTAACTCGTGTAGGTGTGATATATAGACCACCTAGCCCAGTCAAAGAATTAGATGATCTACTAGTTGAGGAAATAGCTAAAATGACATTGAAGGGGGAAGTTATTATTATGGAAGACTTCAATCTTCCAGATGTAAACTGGAAAACCAAAATAGCTAGTTCTGCCAGGAGTACAGATATTCTAAATTCCCTACTGGGATTATCTCTACAGCAAGTAGTTGAGGAGCAAACGCGGAAGGAGGCCATTTTAGATTTAGTATTCACAAATGGGAATTTGGTATATGATATTACTGTAGGGGAAAGCTTGGGATCTAGTGATCACCAGTCAGTGTGGTTTACTATAAGTACAGTGACTGAGTCACACTACACAAAAACAAAAAAGTTTTAGATTTTAGAAAAACAGACTTTTCTAAAATTAGATTAGTGGTATACGAGTCCCTATCAGACTGGAACAGTTTCATTGGAGTCCAGGAGAAATGGGACTACTTAAAAGTGGCACTATTGAAGGCAACAGAAAACTGCATTAGGCTTGTTAGTAAAAGCACAAAAAGGAAGAGACCACTGTGGTACTCAGCAGAAGTGGCCAAAATCATTAAAAACAAAAAGATAGCCTTTAGGAAGTATAAAAAAAATAAAAAAAACGAGGATGAAAGGCAAATTTATATGATTAGGCAGAGAGAGGCCAAACAAGTTATAAGAGCTTCTAAAGCGCAGGCAGAAGAGAAATTAGCTCAGTCAGGGAAAAAAGGCGAGAAGGCATTCTTCAGATACATAAATGAAAAAAGGAAACTAAAACAAGGAATTACCAAATTAAAAACAAAAGAAGGAAGGTATATGGAAGAAGATAAAGAACTAGCTGACTGCCTCAATGAATACTTCTGTTCAGTTTTTACAAAGGAAAATGAAGGAGAAGGACCTCAGTTAGGAAAGAAGACTAATGAATCTTTTGATACATGTGTCTTTACAGAGGAAGAGGTTCTAAGTCAGCTGTCTAAAATTAATACAAATAAGTCACAGGGGCCTGATGGGATTCACCCAAAGCTATTAAAAGAGCTCAGCGGTGAACTAGCAAAACCATTAACAGATTTATTTAACCAATCACTGGCAACAGGAGTCGTCCCAGAAGATTGGAAATTAGCAAATGTTGTGCCCATTCACAAGAAAGGTAGTAGGGAGGAATCGGGCAACTATAGGCCAGTAAGCCTGACATCAATAGTGGGGAAATTAATGGAAACCATACTTAAGGAGAGGATTGTGGAACATCTAAAATCCCATGGATTGAAAGATGAAAAACAGCATGGGTTTACTTCAGGGAGATCATGTCAAACTAATCTTATTGATTTTTTTGATTGGGTGACTAAAATGATAGATTGAGGAGGTGCAGTAGACATCGCTCATCTAGACTTTAGTAAGGCTTTTGATACTGTCCCACATAGAAGGCTTATCAATAAATTGCAGTCTTTGGGCTTGGACTCCCATATTGTTGAATGGATTAGGCAGTGGCTGAGGGACAGACAACAGAGGGTTGTAGTCAATGGAGTATATTCAGACCAAGGTCTTGTTACCAGTGGGGTACTTCAGGGATCTGTTCTGGGACCCATATTGTTTAATATCTTTATCAGCGAAATTGCAGAAGGCCTCGATGGTAAGGTGTGTCTTTTGGCTGATGACACAAAGATTTGTAACAGGGTTGATGTTCCTGGAGGGATACACCAAATGGAAAAGGATTTAGGAAAACTAGAGGAATAGTCAAAAATCTGGCAACTAAAATGTAATGTTGATAAGTGCAAGATAATACACCTGGGGCGTAAAAACCCAAGAGCAGAATATACAATCAGTGATACAGTCCTAACCTCAGTGTCTGAGGAAAGGGATTTAGGGGTCATTATTTCAGAAGACTTAAAGGTAGGCAGACCATGTCATAGAGCAGCAGGAGATGCTAGCAGAATGCTGGGGTGTATAGGGAGAGGCATTACCAGTAGACAGAGGGAGGCGCTCATGCCGCTCTACAGAGCACTAGTGAGACCTCATCTGGAGTATTGTGCGCAGTACTGGAGACCATATCTCCAGAAGGATACTGATACTTTGGAGAGAGTTCAGAGAAGAGCGACTAAACTGGTGCAGGATAAAACTTACCAGGAAAGATTAAAGGACCTTAACATGTATAGCTTGGAAGAAAGACGAGACAGAGGGGAGATGAGGGAAACTTCTAAATACAAAAAGGGAATCAACAAGGTAAAAGAGGAGAGAAGATTTAAAAGAAGAAAAACTTCTACAAGAGGATATAGTTTTAAATTAGAGGGGCAAAGGTTTAAAAGTAATATCAGGAAGTATTACTTTACTGAGAGAGTAGTGGATGCATGGAATAGCCTTCCTGCAGAAGTGGTAGCTGCAAATACAGTTAAGGAGTGTAAGCATGCATGGGATAGGCATAAGGCTATCCTTCATATAAGATAGGGCCGGGGGCTATCCATAGTACTCAGTATATTGGGCAGACTAGATGGGCCAAATGGTTCTTATCTGCCGACACATTCTATGGATCAGTCTGAATCCATCAGAATACTGGAAGAGATCATGCTGCCTTATGCTGAAGAGGAAATGCCCTTGAAATGGGTGTTCCAACAAGACAACGACCCCAAACACACCATTAAACGTGCAACATCTTGGTTCCAGACCAACAAGATTGATGTTATGGAGCGGCCGGCCCAATCCCCAGATCTTAATCCAATAGAAAATTTGTGGGTGACATCAAAAATGCAGTTTCTGAGGCAAAACCAAGAAATAGAGAAGAACTGTGGAATGTCGTCCAATCATCCTGGGCTGGAATACCTGGTCACAGGGGCCCGAAGGTGGTGACTCCGAGCAGCACAGACGTCCAGCAGTTCTCAGAGACATCGGTTATACAACTAAATATTAGTGCAGTAATTCAAAGGAAAGCAAAATCTTCAAACATTTCTCAGTTTATAAAGAAGAATACAAACACTGCTTTTTATTTGAACAGTCTAATATTCACTTTTCTTCAATTTTTTTAGAGGAACAACACAAATTTGATACATTTTTCTTCATGTTTCGATTTGGAATAGAATGTGTAGTGTTCCCAATGTATTTGTGTGAATGGAAATAAAAGCTATTAGAAGGATTTTGAGCTTTGTTCATTATTTTAAACACACTGCTATTATTTTGAATACAACTGTATGTGCTCAGGGAACCCGCGTGGCTCCGGATCCCTGCATGGCCACCGCTGCATCTCCCCGTCACACGGATCAAAATATACGACGACGGGGAGAGCAGGCAATAGCAGGCCGTGACTGGGACGAACCCCCTTGGGTCTGGTCACCGTTGCGGCCTGCTATTGGCTGCTCCCCCGTCACTGGATGTTTTGATCAGAGTGACAGGGAGATGCGCAGCGGCCATGCAGGGATCCGCAGAGACGTGGGTGCCACTGAGCAGGTAAGTATAATCCATACAAGGGGCCCGGGCATTAGTGGGATATTTTCGATATCCCCTTTAACTTCTAGGAAAGTACAGAGATCACATGACCAGATGTTTCTGCAAAGCGCTTTACCATGAATATCTCAGGACCGGACATTTCTGCAGAGACAAGTGCTCAGAAGTCACATGATAGTTTTTTTTTATTGTTTATTGTAAAGATTTTTCAGAAATAAAAATTAACATAAAAGAGGCTTATTTTACAATAGTCAACTATATAACTGTATTGTATACTATAACACCGTATCCATGTAGAAGCTGTGTTACTGGACATAGTTCATGACCAGGTCCTAATAGACAAGGGGATTTAGCCAAGTCATTGAGAAACAACTAAATCCTAACACAGTTCAGTAACCAGATCAACGAGGCAGAAGAAGAGGTCCTTACAAATGATGGGAAGTAGACAGCTCCTGTAATGTCTGCTATTCCCGATCACTGGTGAGGACCAGGTCCTTATGGAGTATAGGATTTAGTCACAACCCTTCCTCTTTCCCTCAGGTTCCTGGAGTTTTCCTCTCCCAGCATGCTTTGCGGTGTGACGTCACAGGGCTGGCCCCGCCCGGCACACTGGTCAGTCAGCACTAGCCCCGCCCCCTACACCTCCGGCGGCCATGTTAGTACACCCAGACATGGCTCCTGCTCCTCTCCTCACATCACTGAGGGCCACAGACGCTTCCCTCACCATCTCCAGAGCCCCAAACACTGGGAGCGGCCAGCACAGCCGTATCTAAGCCTCTCATGTGAGATACAGTCTGCTGAGCCTGGATCACAGCTTCTCTTGTGTGATACTGTCTGCTGAGCTGTGTATCTAATCCTCTCCTGTGTGATACTGTCTGCTGAGCTGTGTATCTAATCCTATCCTGTGTGATACTGTCTGCTGAGCTGTGTATCTAATCCTATCCTGTGTGATACTGTCTGCTGAGCTGTGTATCTAATCCTCTCCAGTGTGATACTGTCTGCTGAGCCGTGTATCTAATCCTAACCTGTGTGATACTGTCTGCTGAGCTGTGTATCTAATCCTATCCTGTGTGATACAGTCTGCTGAGCTGTGTATCTAATCCTGTCCTGTGTGATACTGTCTGCTGAGCTGTGTATCTAATCCTATCCTGTGTGATACTGTCTGCTGAGCTGTGTATCTAATCCTATCCTGTGTGATACTGTCTGCTGAGCTGTGTATCTAATCCTATCCTGTGTGATACTGCCTGCTGAGCTGTGTATCTAATCCTATCCTGTGTGATACTGTCTGCTGAGCTGTGTATCTAATCCTAACCTGTGTGATACTGTCTGCTGAGCTGTGTATCTAATCCTATCCTGTGTGATACAGTCTGCTGAGCGGTGTATCTAATCCTCTCCTGTGTGATACTGTCTGCTGAGCTGTGTATCTAATCCTGTCCTGTGTGATACTGTCTGCTGAGCTGTGTATCTAATCCTATCCTGTGTGATACTGTCTGCTGAGCTGTGTATCTAATCCTATCCTGTGTGATACTGTCTGCTGAGCTGTGTATCTAATCCTGTCCTGTGTGATACAGTCTGCTGAGCTGTGTATCTAATCCTGTCCTGTGTGATACTCCCTGCTGAGCTGTGTATCTAACCCTATCCTGTGTGATACTGTCTGCTGAGCTGTGTATCTAATCCTATCCTGTGTGATACTGTCTGCTGAGCTGTGTATCTAATCCTCTCCTGTGTGATACTGCCTGCTGAGCTGTGTATCTAATCCTATCCTGTGTGATACTACCTGCTGAGCTGTGTATCTAATCCTATCCTGTGTGATACTGTCTGCTGAGCTGTGTATCTAATCCTATCCTGTGTGATACTCTCTGCTGAGCTGTGTATCTAATATCCTATCCTGTGTGATACTGTCCGCTGAGCCGTGTATCTAATCCTATCCTGTGTGATACTATTTGCTGAGCTGTGTATCTAATCCTACACTGTGTGATACTGTCTGCTGAGCCGTGTATCTAATCCTATCCTGTGTGATACTGTCTGCTGAGCAGTCTATCTAATCCTATCCTGTGTGATACTGTCTGCTGAGCTGTGTATCTAATCCTCTCCTATGTGATACTGTCTGCTGAGCTGTGTATCTAATCCTATACTGTGTGATACCGTCTGCTGAGCTGTGTATCTAATCCTATCCTGTGTGATACAGTCTGCTGAGCTGTGTATCTAATCCTATCCTGTGTGATACTGTCTGCTGAGCTGTGTATCTAATCCTATCCTGTGTGATACTGTCTGCTGAGCTGTGTATCTAATCCTATCCTGTGTGATACTGTCTGCTGAGCTGTGTATCTAATCCTATCCTGTGTGATACTGTCTGCTGAGCTGTGTATCTAATCCTATCCTGTGTGATACTGTCTGCTGAGCTGTGTATCTAATCCTATCCTGTGTGATACTGTCTGCTGAGCTGTGTATCTAATCCTATCCTGTGTGATACTGTCTGCTGAGCTGTGTATCTAATCCTCTCCTGTGTGATACTGTCTGCTGAGCTGTGTATCTAATCCTATCCTGTGTGATACTGTCTGCTGAGCTGTGTATCTAATCCTATCCTGTGTGATACTGTCTGCTGAGCTGTGTATCTAATCCTATCCTGTGTGATACTGTCTGCTGCCCCCATCCTGATCTCAGATCGTGCCCTCCCATCCCCCATCTTGATCTCAGATCAGGCCCCCATCTTCCCCTTACTGATTTCAGAACATGCCCCCATCCCCAGATACTGATATCAGGTCATGCCCCCATCCCCAGATACTGATCTCAGATCACTCCCCCATCCCCCCGTACTGATCTTAGATTATGCCCTTATACTGATTTCAGATCATGCTCCCATCCCCCATACTGATCTCAGATATTTCTCCCATCCCCGATACTGATCTCAGATCATGCCCCCATCCTGATCTCAGATCATGCCCCCATCCCCCCATACTGATCTCAGATCATGCCCCCATACTGATCTCAGATCATGCCCCCATCCCCCATACTGATCTCAGATCATGCCCCCATCCCCCCCATACTGATCTCAGATCATGTCCCTATCCCCAGATACTGATCTCACATCATGCCCCCTGTGACGCTTCTCGATCTCAGCAATACGAAGAAATCGCGATTACATCATGTTCTAAAATCACAGAATCGCCAGAGCCCTCTCCTGCACACAAAGAGTTAAAACTTCCTGTTACAGCTTACAGAGCAGAGGTTAATTAGCAAACTCTGGCCAAAGATTCCTACTGACCCCCTGTCAGGTTATACATCCATCAATCTGATATCATCATGACAAAACCTCATAAAAGGGCCTTCTCTCTAATCTGAGCGGCCCCAACACAGCATGAGTTTTCACACTCCTTAAGCCTGGTCAGATCTTCAAAAGAGAAGGACAGATCCTTATCACACAGCTGGTTGGTACAAGAAGGAAGATGACCTTAAAGGATAACTGTCATATTTTCATCAAAAAATCTATTTTAGCGTATGTTACTGCTGTAGCAGCATTATGCATAAAGCAATCTTTAGTTTCTTCACTTACCACTGTTTTCCTTGAGTTTTCCCCTTAGTTCCGGCTGTTTTGAATCCTACATTATGATGACCTTCTCAAGATGGCTCCTCTGCCAGTTTTTTTAGGCCAAAACTGCTTTCCCTCACTTCACATACACACTTGCTGTAGCCAGCAGCTCCCTGCCAGCCAATCAGATTGGATTACTGAGAGACACGCCTCCTCACTCTGAAGCCTAAGGCAGGCATGCAGTGTGAAGGACCGCCCCCTGTCTTCTGTTTACATTAGTTGGGAGACAGACAAGCCCTAGTAACGGTCTTTTATAGGAGGGACAGAGGACATTAATGAAAGCTGTTATTATAAGGTAATTACAGATCTTTTGGCAATCATTGACAGACTAACGCAGGTATACATGCCGAGCTCTAATAAACTAGCAAATAAATAAAAATATGACAGTTATCCTTTAAGGTTACCTCCAATCCATATTCTTATTTTTCCCATATTTCCTTCATATTTCCTGGGTTAGGAAAATACGAAATTAACAATCTCTTCAGAAAATGTTTCGGTTCTTCTAACCCACCTTCCAGGAAATCCGCAAGTCAATTGGAAATATGAACTTCTTACTTTGACCTACGGGTACGGAGAAACTGGCAAAGTCAAGATTCTGCAAGATTTTCTCCCTCTCAGGGTAAGAACTGACCCTCTTCCAATTGCACAGGGCTGGGTTTGTACGTGTCAGAGCCACTCCCCGCTACAGAGGGGGTAAAACACAGTGACCCACTCAGGTCCTGGTCCTTCACCTGCTATCTGAAGTCGATTAACATCACGACCGCCCGCTGGACACGGGCACACCGCCATCTTGGAATATTCCTTGCAAAGACTTTATCTTTTACTGGACACTACCACGGTAATTCTGAACTTAGACATTCTACTCCTTTCCATTTCTTACCTATTTCATCCAACCAATTTGTTCGACTGGCAGTTATATTATCTGTCAGTTTTAATGTAAATTTTTGTGTATAGTTTTTAAAATAAAACTAACTATTTAATTGTTCCAGTTTTGCCCTTGTTACGTATTATCTGGTCTATGCTAAGAACTCTGTCCTCAGAGGAGACATACTACCGCATTTGTCTTATTTTTATACATTGTTAATTGGTTAGCTAGGTTGCAAATAACCGTTTCGTCCCTTTAGGATTAGCTAGCCGGGGTCTCTTCGCACGATTCAATACGAAGAGTGGTGGCAGCAAATTAATTTGATTTCCAGCGCGAAATCGATAATTTTATTTTACCGATTGTACATACAATCGCGATTGTATCATCTATGGGCACACCAACCAATCTTAAACGTCTACTGTGCTCACAGTGGATTCTCCTCCAGAAGTCTCTAGTGGACGAGACCTGTATGGCAACTGTGGCATAGTACGACGGGATTGGCGGGTGCTTGTCACACCCCTTCCCCCAAACTGATCTCAAATCATGTCCACATCCCCCATACTTATCTCAGATCGTGCCCCCATAAGCTTCAATCCCTTCCCCTGAAACGCATCAGCGCACTCTATGGCCAAGCACATTATAGACTCCTTTATACATTCCCAACCATCCCAAAATAATGTTACCGTTGGGGAAACAAGACTGGTAAATTGTTAGTCAATGCACAGGCACCAGTCATGTGTACTCTGTGGTGCGGATGCCGACCCACTGACTTGAATAGGTTCACGATCCGCAAGATACAGCCAAGACAGATACGGAGGCATGGACCCAAAATCTCACGGAAGCTCTTTGTAGTGTTTCAGTGGGTTTCCGATCCGTGCCTACGTTCCGCAAAAGATAAGAATGTCCTATCTGGCCATATCTTGCGGATCGCGAACCCATCCGCACCACGGAGTGCACATGGCTGGTGCCCTTCTATTGTGGTCCTCCACTACTGACCGTGCGGAGATTGCACAGATATTCTGTGACTACTACGAGGGACTTTACAGAGCCTTCCCGCTGACCCCTGGCCCCGCTATTAACTCCTGTTTGTACTGATTTGCTGTCTCTGACCATTGAAGAAGAGGAAGCGTTGGACGTGGCGATCACTGAGGATACAGTGAGACAGGCTATCTGCTGCGCCTACCGGGCATGACCCCGGTTTTTCAGCCGAATATTACAAGATTCTGGCCCCCAACATGGATCCCATTTTAACTAAACTTTCCAATTTGCCATTTCTTTGGGGTGCTCCCATTGACCATTACTGATTCACGTACTAATGTCCTCCCTGTACCTAATAAAGACCCTCTAATGCCCCAGTCATATCACCCGATCCCACTTCTCAACCACCTTTATAAACTACAGGAGAAAATTGTAGCAAATAGTTTACAATTGTTCCTCCCTGGCCTTCGCTGTGGGGCTCAGGCGGGTTTTACTCAGTGGTGCAGTAGTGTGGCAAATATTAGGCTAGTGGTCGCAACTACTGTTTTGGCTCAGGACCCATTACAGCCATTCGCAATGCCGATGAGTTCAGATGCCAAAAAGGCTTTTGATAAGGTGGAGTGACCCCGTCTTTATAGAGTGTTAGGCGGGGAGATTTCGCCCATGGTTTCATCAGTCTATTCAGTATCTTCATATAAATGCAACTACCAGTGTGGCGGCCAATGGGTGTAATTCACCGCTAATAGATCTCTTCCGGGGAACCAGTGATGCCCTTTTATTTAACCTTTCTATCGACCCTTTCATGCTTCACAGACTGTGTACCCCGACTTCTAAGGGACTCACGGTGGGATCTGGGGAGATGAAAGTCCCAGCGTTTGTGGATGATATCCTGCTCATGGTCACTATGACCTCCCTCATACGGGAGCTGGAGTATGTGGGGCATTTACCAAAAATAATAACGATGCTG
This sequence comes from Bufo bufo, assembly GCF_905171765.1. Lineage (NCBI taxonomy): Eukaryota > Metazoa > Chordata > Amphibia > Anura > Bufonidae > Bufo > Bufo bufo. Next base: position 557,290,860 of record NC_053393.1, on the reverse strand, counting down.
TGGGGCCCTTCTAAACTGTTCTGGTCCTCGGGTTTCCTTCTCAGTTCCCCTAAAATATTTGGGAGTTTACGTGATGAGACACCAAATTATATTCAGTATCAATCTGTATATTAATAATTCAGAATCCACGTTGGGTAAATGGAAGGATTTTAGTTTATCATATGTACACAAGGCCAATTTACTCAATGCGGCAGAATTCCCCCGTCTTCTCTACCTTCTCCACAACTTCCTTATCTAATTGGCCCCAAAGGAAGAAAAAAAGGATCAATTACCTATATCTCAGTGGGCATAACTACTGTGTGAGGACACTATAAGAATACTGTTTTAGGGCACATTTTGGGCATATCTACTGCTGGGTGCACAACAGAGGCATAAGTACTGTGTGGGGCACCAGTTGGGCACAAGTACCATGTAGGGGCACAATAACTACTGTGTGGGGGTACAATGTGGGCATAACTACTGTATCAGGACACAATATGGATATAACTACTGTTTTGTGGCACAATGGAAGCATAACTACTGTATGGGGGCACAATGTGGGCATAATTAGTTTGTGAGGGCACAACTGATGTATGGTAGGCACAAATGGGTAATACCATTACCATTTGAGAGCACTATGAGGACTGGAGAGAATTAGGCGCACATAGATAGGCAATGGGTACAGTTAGAGCCGTGTCTGCGCCCGTGTAGGGGTAGTAGTGGCATCAGCAGTACTCTGTGGATGTTTTACTATGGAATCTGGGATATGGGAACAAATAGTCTTAAACAGCAGGTAAGTGAAAAATGATTTACCGAATAAAATCTGTGATAAAAGGCATAAACACGTGGCCATGTCTTCCCATTGTCTCTGCCACAAACATACATGTACGCCATATCTGTCTACATTAAAGCAAACCTGGAGAGGGGCTTCATTCGGAAGTCCTCTTCACCAGCAGGTGCCGGATTCATCTTTATCAAGACAAAGGGTGGATCCCTCTGGCAATGTATTGAAGGCATTCGCTGGTGTCATCAATATTGTATCGGCGGAGGTTTGACTTCCTACCAATCAGCTGTTTGAAGAGAACACGTCGCTTATGTGAGCGCTGCATTCTCTTCGCTGTTTACCTGCTCGCCGTCAACATTGCAGTGTCGAGCAGGTGTAATCCCAGCTCCTCCGTCCCATTCACTCAGTGGGAAGGGGCAGAAGGAGTATCGTCAGGGTCAATGGTTTTATTTTTATCATTTCTGTTTTTACACATTTCTCTTTTTTATTTCCTTACTAATCACAGTTCTTTTTTGTTTTCTTATAATTCTACTCCATGTTCCTCTACAGAAGTAAGCGCTATTTGCAGCGACCTAAACCTCTTCTGCAACAAGATGTTACTAAAAGATTTTCAAGAAATTCTTCAATATTAATCCGGAGGAGTGCAAGAAAATGTTAAGATGCAGGTATGAAGTGGAGCTGGACTTGTACGAGGGGCTGTAGAGTGAATATTGAATAACTGTCATTACATCTCAGCCAGAATATCTGTTACCGAGGTCTGCATGCCAAGAGGTACTGCAACATTGCTGCTTGATCCAGTCAAGATTACAATTACTCAGTTATTCTACATGGAAGAGGAAATATCGAACATGAGCCACAGAAACATCACTGACAGTGGAAGACCAAGAATAGAGAAGAACACTTGTCTGCTACAACCTTCAGAGAAGAAAGGGATGCAAATTACTTAACGAGCTCTGCCTCTAATGCCACCAGGCAGCCATACCCCCCAAAACCTTCAGAGATGGACTTTTCTTTTCTTATCCTGCTTACCATGAATTTACTAGAGATAAGTGAATGTCTTGATATCCATTTTAGGTCCAAATTGAATAAATCGGTCGGCAGATTTGATTTGGGTATGAATAAACCAAGATTCGTAATGATTGTAGCATGCTCCACAATCCCAGGTTCAGATTAGTTAATGAGTATATTAGCAGTAGCAGCTCATGTGCAAGACTGGCATGGTATCGTGAGTAGTGATGGACGAACATTGGCCGGGACGATTCGTGAGCTCTATGTCATATATCTTCTATATGAAAAAGAATCTTCATATAAAAGAGAGGATAAAAAAAAATATAAAAAGTATATTATCCTTCAGGCGGACATAAAAAACGCCTCTAAGTTCTTTTTATCAAGTATCTTAATTTGATTTGTGCAAGCAGTGAAACAAAGGAACAATTGTATATGCAAAAATATATAATCGTTTATTATAAAAACAAAGAATATAAAAACAATACGATTGCAAAACAAATGATGACGTTACAACGTAACACCCAAAATGTACCACACGGTGGTGTTCACACACCCTATCTGATCAGCACAGTATGATTTATTGATTCTTGACAACCAGTGTCAAACGGACTCATATACCAAGAGAAACTTAGGATCTTCTGTTATCAAACAGGCTATAACAATACAATACGGATTTACAGGAAAATAACTGTTATCCCTTGACTCTGTTTTCCTATGACCAATCAAAAATATATGATATTAATATGATAAAATATTCAACTCGGCAATCAGACTAGGGAAAATAACTTTCCAAGGGTTTTGTCCTCTTTTCAAATAATGTCAGATCTTCCATTAACAATATGCATCTTTGCTAAGAGAATAATCAGCATTATGGAGGCACCTAACACTATATATTTCCACAATATGGGAACTCTTGGCTATATACTGAGAGAAATATCTTATTAATATCACGAGTAGTAGACAAAATATACGTTACCGGGTCAAAGGTAGACAGAGTTCAGATGGGACCAGTTCTGAAGAACTTTCCTAGTAATCCAAAAAGAATAATCAAAGTTTCTTCTGGTAAAGTTTTCTTTTTGATTGAATGAATGGATGGATCAATGGATATATGGATCTTTTCTCTAGCTCTTTTTTTTTCTCTTGCTAACCTTTTATGCTACCCCGCACACGAGTAATTATTCCCCCCCTTATCTAAGAATCATCCCCTTTAGATTATGGATTCCCAATCAGGTAGGGTGGGTGTATTTGCATGCTAATAACATCATGACGTTATCTCAACTCCTAATATGGCATAGAATAAATAATGAAATAATATAATGTTGCCCATCTGCCTCCAGATGGCACTGCAGTACCGTAGGTGAACATCCCAACTTTTAAGCATTAAAATTAAATATCTAATAATATGTTTATATGACCTCGTTGACCTTTCTCACTATAAATCATTGAGGAAGGTCTTTTCCTGACACTTTTAATTACCTATATCCTGGACTTGTTGGAGTTGACTGTCTTCTCCTATCTTTTTGAAATATAGGTTGACTTGGTGAAAGTTTTATATAGCGGCTTTCATGCTTGGCATCGGAACTTGTACATTTCATTTATCTACATCCATGAATAACTATTGTTTTGAAATCCAATTAACTTAAACTTATTTGTTTCTATACCTTCTAAATGTAAATACATGGTATAACATATATATAAATCGATACATTGTTACATATAGATAACACATTATATGAATTATTGATTAACATATGTTGTAAACTAAATATACACCATGCAGAGATATATATAAAATATAATTATGAATATATAAATTGAATCTCATACAGCAGGTGTGCCTCAGGGACATGAGTCCTTATCGAGTAACCTTGTTCCCTCCAGACAGACATGTTTTAGGGAGTTGGCATACTCCTTACAGATGGTCTCATATCTTAAGCAATAACTTTTAATACAATGTCCGTTTATGTTAACAATTTTATTTTTATTTTATATAGACTGAACTTGCCATGAACTCATCTTGGCTTTTTCAGCCACATAACAAAACTTTGGTTCAGGCTGATCTTATTCTTAAAGGCAATGAGATGAGCATTCATTTTGATTATAATGTCATTAGATAATATTGTATACGTATGAAAATGTACAACAGCGAACTGCCTATTGACTTTAATAGCAGGCGAACCGGAAAAACCTTCAGGTCATACTTGCAGCCACCAAATACAAACAATGCATACATTAACGTAATTTTTTTTTCTACCATGGAACTGTATGGTGAACGGACGCCACTGTACGGCATCAGTCTGAGGCATCTGCTAACGCATACATTTTTGGTATGCATTTAATGGATGGCAAAAATAGGATGTGAACCCAGCCCTAGTGTCAGAATAAGCCCCAGTACACAGCGGAGCAGCGTGGCGGAGAGGGGAGGTCGCCATGTACTGACAGAGCGCTGCCTGGTCCTGGTGGTCAGGGGTGAGGACTGTGCTTCCCAAGGATCATTTTTCTACTGGGAAATACAGGGCACAGTATAATACACTAGAATCAATATAAAATAAAGATATTAGCCCTACCCCAAAAAAAAATACAATTAGGTGGTAATTTATTATATAGAAATACGTCTATGTATTTCTGACACAGATTGTGGCGCAAAGGTCCTTAGCATATTTTTCCCGCTCATGCCAGGTCTAAAAAAGGTGGCGTGGGCAGGGAAAGGGATACAGTTATGGCCATCCAGTTATTGGATACCAACGCCATACATTGACCAGATAACACCGCCATACCGTGACCGGATAAAAGGGTATAAGAGGGCACAGTATAGGGAATGACTAGGGGCACTGCACTGGGTGTGGTAAGAGGGCAAAATGCAGGTTATAAGGGGGCACAGTACAGGGCGGGGGGGCACAGTCCATGACCCTGTGACATTAGAAGGTCCTTATGGTGAATGCGGTTCATACGCCACCATAATGAGAGGCAGAGGAGTAAGACAAGGAGGAAATTCAGTTACACGTGGTCCTCACAGGTGTTGAATTCCTCCGACATCTATGCCTCATTCATTTGTAGAAATGTGAGGTAGCTCATTTGTTTTGTGGAAGCGGGTATATCGCACCCCTCAATCAGTATTTGGCAGAAACAGGTATATCGCAGCCATCAATCAGTATTTGGCGGAAACAGGTATATCGCACCCCTCAATCAGTGTTTTATGGAAGCAGGTATATCACAGCCATCAATCAGTATTTGGTGGAAGCAGGTATATCGCACCCCTCAATCATTTTTTTTGGGGGGGGCAACAGGTATATCGCACCCGTTGCAATTAGTTGTTCCAATAGCATTTGTCCCTCTATCTAGCTGCGGTATCGCAGCAGAACCGCACACAACTGCTGCACAATACAAATGCACTATAATTTCTATGTTAGATAGTATATTATAGGTATATCACACCCTTCAGTATGTCACACCTATCGATAGCACACCTATACTAGTCCTTAAAAGGACTTTTGTGACCCTATTAGCTAGCGTTTGGTGTCCCTAACTGTCCCTACTCAATAAAGCAACCTCTCCCTACACTGACAAAAGACAGAATGTAAAATGGCTGCCAGATCCGGTTCTTTTAAAGGGTAGGGGTGTGTCCATGTGCTGACCCACCAGGTCCCTGGTGTCACACACGCAGGGGGTGGGGTAGTGACCACTGAACTCCACCCTCACCCCTGTCCCTGCCTACTTGCCTTGCAAGTCCTAGCGACAAGGGACAACTGGTCGACAAACCCTTCGCTCGGATAGTGCAGGGAAGACAAACACATAGAACAGAAAGGTCAAACCAGCCGGGTCAAAGCCAAGAGGGCAGAATAGGTACCGGAGGAGCAAGCAGAGAATCGTCAGGACAAGCCGAAGTCAAACCAGGAGAGCACGCCAAGACCAGAGGATGAGACGGAAAGAAAATCGGAAGCCAAGCAGGAACAAACAAACCAGGTGAGTATCCTGCAGGAAGGACCTCAATAACAGACAATCTGTGGCCAGCAGGTTGCCTGTTTAAATAGAGCGCTGGTGGAGTCATGTGACGTGGCCAGCGTCACATGATTCCTGAGTTCTGATGCATCCGAGCGCCGAGTGATCAGCTCGGCACTCAGCCCTATTGCGGTTGTCATGGGAACGGGCGAGCATCATCAGCGCGCCCCGGCCGTCCCCGCTTCCCAGAAGACCGCATTGTGACACCTGGTCAGTATTTGGTTACCCTGTACTCTTGTATTATTCACTTACAATTGCTGGATTGCCTGATGTAGTATTCTGTACCTGATACGGTGTAGTGAGGGATATTCCCTATTGGCACTGGTTTACTGCTATTATATGTAGGCAATAGGTCATTGAGGTGGGCATTGTCGTGAGCAGGGCTTGGGACGTTTGCTTATCATCCGAGTTCAGTTATTGACAACTAATGTCAGACTCTAATAGATATAGCATCTGATCTGGTGTACCCGGGGGGGGAGGGGAGCATTCTGTCATAGTATATCTTGCATTGCTGCTTTTTTACTAATGATGTTTATTATGTACTGTACGAATTTCTGATTAATAAAATATGATGTTACATTATATGTGTGTGTTCATGTGTTTGGTGAACCTTTGTGGAGTGACACACATATTCAACTATTTGCAAATTGCTGCTATTGGATGCTCTAACATCAATACTAGGGATGTCCTGATACCATTTTTTTAAGACCGAGTACTGATACTTTTATTTAAGTACTCACCGATACCAATTATGGTGTGGTAATGTTTTTACTTCAAATTTAATTTAGTCTTAGGGGAGATTTATCAAACTTTGTACAAAGAAATAGCGGCGCAGTTGCTGATAGCAATGAAAAAAATTAAAGCTGGAATTTGGTTGCTATGGACAACTGCTTTACTTTTCCTTTGTACAAGGGTTAATAAATTAATAAATGGACATATAACCGTGCTTCCCAACCAATGTGCCTCCAGCTTTTGGCTGTGCGGGCATGCTGGGGAGGTGTAGTTTTGCAACAGCTGGAGGCACACTGGTTGGGGATCACTATTATATGCCTATTGCCCCCCCCCCACCTTATTTTATTATTCACTGTTTGTCTGTTTTAACATGAAATGGAGAGAAATTAACCGGATTTCTTCTCCATTTCATGCATCATACCCACCTGGCCTGATGTAATCCTCCCATGCAGATGCACAGAGTTCAGCCACGTGACCTCTCCGATATTCTTTACTTCATTACATATTTCCGGCATAAATCTGTGACAACCCCTTTAATGGCCAGCATAATGAAGGCGACTGAGTAGTCACAGACTGTAGGAGTGCTCCCAGTCTGGTAGATCCTTGGTGACAACCACAGCAGCCATCATCACAGCAGTCACAGGGGTTGTCACCCACTTTCCCTGAAGTTCTCAATGCCAGCTCCTCCCGTTTCTGCTCTGGATGGCTCTGCTTATGAGAGGCGGCCATATTGGCTGTCACACAGCTTTCTCAGAATCAGATGTGGCTGGCAAACATAAGAATGGACTGCAGTACCTGGGCTCCAGCAGCTCCTGCCATCTCTCCACCTCCGGCCCAGCTTCTTGCAGTCCCCTGAGGATAATATCCAGAACCCCAGCCAGAGGCGGCCTCCTCCTGCCGCTGCCGAGCCAGCACGTCCCAAGGTGTATAATATCCGCTGCCATCCCCACGCTGATCAGCTGGGAGCAGCGCCACAGCCGGCCGGAAGAGAAGATGGGACACGCCGCTGCAGCCGCCGCCCGGGAGAAGATGGGACACGCTGCTGCAGCCGCCGCCCGGGAGAAGATGGGACACGCTGCTGCAGCCGCTGCCCGGAAGATGGGACACGCTTCCGCCACCGCTGATCTAGGGCCATGAAGTATCGGCCGTGGTATCGGCAACATTTGCACGAGTACAAGTACTCGTGCAAATGTCCGGTATCGGCCCGATACTGGTATCGGGACATCCCTAATCAATACTGCATACCTCATATGTGACACTTCAAGGAGGTGCTTTTCTATAGGCACTGAGTATACATGAGTATCATTTAACTAGGTAATTGGCTCAAGCATTCTTCTACAGTCCATTCATCATTGTTGACACATCTTGTGTGAGACGTGAGGATGAGCTGCGTGCCACCCTCCGCTCTTCTTGTTGCATAAACAGACAGCTTGGCTAGCAAATGGGGGAGGGGAGGCTTATATATAGGCTTTCTACATCAATAGATGTCAACAAATATCCATCTTGCCATTGTAAATCCCTAACCACCTCCAAAAAAATCACTGGTGTCTTCCAAATAGGACGAAGTAGCCAATCTACATATTGTGAAAGGGGTTCGGTAACTGAACCAATCCCCGCCACTATAGGTCGCCCCGGTGGATTCACCAGTGATTTATGTACTTTAGGTATAAAATACCACACAGGCTTAGTAGGAAACTGTGGGTATAGTTTCTCCGACAGGATTTATGGACAAAAAAACCCATTTCCGTATATCTCCATAAAAAAGATCTCAACTGGTTGTGATATTTATACATGGGATTTGACTTCAGGTCTGTATATACAGGTGAAAATTTGAATATCGTGCAAAGTTCATTTATTTCAGTAATGCAACTTAAAAGGTGAAACTAACATATGAGATTAACTCATTACAGGCAAAGCGAGATATCTCAAGCCCTTATTTGTTATAATTTGGATGATTATGGCTTACAGCTTATGAAACCCCAAAGTCACAATCTCAGCTACCCTTTGCTCAGGGGGTACGGATTAATTAGCTGAATAGAGTCTGGACACTTTGAGCCGAGAATATTGAACCTTTTCACAAAATTCTAATTTGAAGCTGCATTAATGCAATTCCTTTTAATTTGCATTACTGAAATAAATTGACTTTTGCACAATATTCTAATTTTTCAAGTTTCACCTGTAAATCTTCATTATTCAATTGTCTTTCTGCTTCACTTACGTAATAATAATTCCTATACATCACCACAATATTCCCACCCTTGTTGGCCGGTTTGACAATCAGATCCCTTTGACTACTCAACCATTTTAAAGCTTTTTTTTTTCCTCCCTCATTTAGGTTGCTCTCACTACATGAGTACACTAATGCTCTAACTCCTTTAAGTACCTGCTTCTGAAATAAATCCAGTTTGCCACTAGCCGGTAAGGGTGGGGAAAACGTGGATCTAATACCCTTAGTAAAGCGTTCACCATCTCCTGCTCTGTATGTGGTTCACATCTCTGCAATTCCAAAAGTGTGTCCATCACTCGCTTATCCAACTGATCAACATCATCACTAATGCAGGTGATTAGGGATTTGGAATGGCAAGATGGATATTTGTTGGCATCTATTGAAGTAGAAAGCCTATATACCAGGATACCACAACAATTGGGGGTCCAGTGTAACCCATAATGCGTTTAGGTTTGACAAAAAGTGGCATAAACAAAAAACGGGGACAGCCATGGGGACTCCGGTCTCCTGTACTTTTGCCAATTTGTTTCTTGCAGTTTTCGAAGATCTATATGTATTTACGGTGAGGAATCCTTTTGTGGCATATATTAAGGTATTTGTGAGATTCATTGACGATGTCTTTACAGGTAGAATGGCGCAATTTGATGCATTTGTGGAATATATGAATGTGACCAACCACATGAATATGCAATTTACCACTAAGATATACATTGAGGAGTTGTAGTTTTTAGATATTAAGATTAGTGTAAGAGATAGTAATCTATGTACTGCTGTCTATAGGAAACCCACTTTCACAAATTCACTCTTGCACTATTGTAGCTTCCACCCGCCCCATTGGCAGTCCCGTATGGACAGTTCATGCACCTTAGAAGGATAGTAACTGATAGGGATGAGTTCATTCAACAATCTAAAGTTAAAAAGAAGTTTTTTGCAGAGAGGATACCCAGAGAATGTGATACTCTGCCTATAGGAAGGCCCTTGCACGAGAACGAGCGGACCTCATTAAACATAGATTAGAGGTAAAAGCAAGAGTGAGAGACCAGTTTTTACTTTTAATTACAACCCAATGGCTCTCTTTACTAAAAAGGCCATGAGACTTTCGGTTCCGGTGCCGATATGTGAGGACGCAGAGACATCAGCTCCTCGCCACTGAATTATACAGAAGCCCACTTGACCATATCCTCCCACAGTAACGGGAGATTACTCTACTACTTACTGGCTTCTGTAAGTGTATGGAGCATTACTCCCGAGCGGGCAGAAAACTACTTCCTCGGGCCGAACTACTAACACACAGGGCCCCACGCTTCCCAATATGGCGCTGTCTCCACCTTCCATCCCAGCGCATAGGGATTGTGAAAAGCGCAACAACCACCCAGTGGACTCACAGGTGGATCTGTTTGATAATACAGGGGAAAATGTGGACATAAAACAGCTTTCCATAGAAGTGGTGAAACAACTAGCGCCAGACATCATTGCCTCTTTGTCATCCACGGTGCAAATAGCGTTGAACAAGCTACAGGAAGAAGTTGAACTTCACAAGCATTCTCTGAGGTGGAACAAAGGGTGGCGTGTATTGAGGAAAACTCCACTGAGGTCACAACCAGACTACAAGATTTATTCCAGATATCTAACCGACTAAATGATTGAGTAGATGATTTAGAGAATAGATCTCGACGGAGCAACTTGAGAATGGTAGGAATAACTGAATCGGTGCCGCCAAAAGATCTGCGCTACATATTTGAATATGAGCTGCCTCAAGCCCTGGGGACGCTTAATGGCAAATGTCTCGTCCAAAAAGAAGTTGGCCAGAGTAAATTTTAAAAGGATGAGTGATGACTTGAGTAAGGCATATGCAGACTTTCTCCCGGCTCAGACCCAGATTACCAAAGATAAATGGATCTCGGCCCAGAGAGACTTTGACGTGTGGGCTGACCGGAAACTATAAAAAGGTCTCGACTTGAAGTAGAGCTGCACAAATATGGACATAAATCAGGGAGACTGTTGGCCTCTTTAACAAGAGATAGGCTCCCGATGACGCACATTAATAGTATGAAGAGAGATGGGAACAGGGAGCATAGACATAAACATATAAATGAAATACTTGGGAATTTTTTTGCTAGGTTTTATCAAGAGAGGGACAGACATTCCTAGATGCATTGTCTCTACCGAAAATCGCACATTAATAGTATGAAGAGAGATGGGAACAGGGAGCATAGACATAAACATATAAATGAAATACTTGGGAATTTTTTTGCTAGGTTTTATCAAGAGAGGGACAGACATTCCTAGATGCATTGTCTCTACCGAAAATCACTAACGAAAAGCTTGCCTCTTTAAATGCCCCGATAACAGCCAGAGAGATTCAATCTACTATAAAATCATTCCCTTCCGGAAAAGCCCCAGGTCCAGATGGGTATACTTCTGACTTTTATAAAGCAATGAGTACTCAGATAGCTCCAGAACTAACTACTTTATTTTCTTCTATAGTGGAAGGGAGTAAAATATCTGACCACATGAATACAGCTTTCATCACCCGAATACATAAAAAAGTGAAGGACCCGGAAGACCCATCCTCATACAGACCAATTTCATTGATAAATCAAGAACTGGAAATACTTTCCAAATTATTGGCAAATAGATTAGCAGCTAGTCTTCCCACACTAATTTCAACAAGACAGGTGGGTTTTATTAAAGGTAGATCAGCAGTTACTAATATCCACAAGGTACTACTGGCGTTGTCGGTTGCGAGATCACCGACCTATCAAGGGAGAAATTCAGCCATTATCACGCTAGACACCGAATAGGCGTTTGACAGTATTAGCTGGAAATGGCTGTGTAACGGATCTCCTAGCACCCCGACCGGGTACCTCCGTTGATGGATGCTCCTAGTGCTTCCCGAGGACTCCAAGCACTCCGCTCTACACCAAAACCACCACAGGAACCAGGAACAGCTCTTACAAGAGCCAATAGTATAGCCAGGGGAGTATAGCAAATCTTCAGCGTATAGCAATCCCCAGTGTCGATCAGTTACCCAAACACCAGCCTCAACATGATGAAGGGTAAAACAGGAACTATTTATTGAACACACAGCATTGACTTATAGACACATGACATACTGAGGACATGACATAGCAGCCAATCCTGTACAGTTTAAACACAAACTAACCCTATTCAACAAACACAATGGCATTGTCTGTGACACAATCAACAATGAACATGCAAACAGATATCTTCACCCCCTCCATAATGGATGAATAGGGGACGAGGAAACACATGTGATGGGATTATCTCCTGAGTGTATCATAGGAGTCGGCTGCTATTATAATCAACTATCTTAATCCCATCACTAACACAATCAGTGGGAGTCTCAGTGCAGAGTTAACCTTTTTTGTGTTGCTGAATCCACACCATGCCTTTTTAATGGGCAATAGGAAATATGAGGCATATAAATTACACACATAAATCAGGGTTCATAGTTCCTTGTAACCCCAAAAGGTCTGAGGGGGTCTCCATAGTTCTCGGTCCATACTCTGTAGGAAGGAGGCTGGCCCTCAGGCTTCTCCAGCAGCCCCAGTGACGGTTCAGCCCGTCACAGGCTGGATCTAGTTTTAGATGCTATGGGTTTTACTAGTCTATTCCGAACAGTTCTTAAAAGGACATATTTAAACCCAAAGGCTAGGATATATACTGCGGGATATGTCTAACTTTTTTACCCTACAGAGGGGTACTAGACAGGGGGGCCCTATGTCCCACTATTATTTGGCCTGGCAATAGAGCCATTAGCCAGATACTTAGACTCATCCGAGATTTTTGAGGGACTGGAAGTAGGTCAGCATATATCATGCCCCTAGCGCTATTTGCTGATGACATAGTATTATTTATGGCTTACCTTATTAAAAACATGGTCAAAGTCACGCAAGTATTAAAAACCTTTGGGTCCTTTTCAGGACTTCGAATTAATTATACAAAAAGTGAGATACTTTTCATGCAGAATAAGTACCACAGGTAACGAGTAGCAGAAGTAGAGGGCATACCGGTAGCAAATTCACATATAACCTATCTGGGAATCAAAATAGGGAACACCTTGAAGTCAAGTTATGCTCCACTGATTACTAAGATTCTGAGAGAATTGCAGCAATGGCACGATCTCCCGTTATCACTAATGGGACGCAATCATCTACTTAAAATGATGTCCATGTCTAAATTGCTATACCCATTACAAACCATTCCTTTATTACTAAAACATGCTGATATCAATAGGTTAACAAAAGCTATTACGGTGTTTCTTTGGCATGGAAGACGTTCCCGAATTAATTTGCATAAATTAATGGCAGCTAAAGAGAAATGTGGAATAACTTTTCCAGATATTAGAGGCTACAACTTAGCGTGTATGGCTAGACATATAGCGGATTGGATTAATGGGACAAGTTATTACTGGGCTCTATCACTGGAAAGAGGTTTCTGTGCTCCCTGGTGGCGCTATTACACGCTAGGTTGACGCATATTCCCGGGTGGATTAAACAGTCTATACTTATAAAAGACACCATAGCAACTTGGAGAATATTAAAAATAGGTTTTGGCTGTCTTATAGAATATCTAAACATCTTCCAATATGGAAAAAATGGAGTTCATACATGGTCATACAAATAGCCTTTTCACAGAGTGGAAAGCTAAAGGGATTACACAAGTCGGACACTTACTACATGATTTGGAACCCAGGTGGCTTCAGGAGAAAGAGTTAATAGATAAATTCTCCCTTAACCCCTTTCAGACTATTCAGTTTGCTCAGATTAAAGCAGCTATCACTTCAAACCTAGTAGTGGTACATAAGGAAATGAATCAAAGCACACTAGATAAAATCCTGGAGTTGGGAGGGTCTCAGTCTCTTCTATAAAATGCGAAAAGAAGAATCACAGAATGAAAGGGTTAGGGACTTAAAAAAATGGGCAGAAAAGTTAGAAGATACATAGCTCAGATGATACAAAGAGGTTGGATGCGAGTGAGAAGACATATTGTAAATGAAGCATGGAGAGATACGCAGCTGAGAATCATATATAGAGCCATATATGGTTTTAATATACCCCCACACCCAGAAAAGCCTGACCGTATAACAAACTGTCCTAAATGTGGACAAGGATATACAGACCTATACCATGGGCCCTGGACTCTGGAAAGAAGTGGGGGACATGATCAGAGATATTTGGGGGCAGAGAGTGGAATTAACCTCACAGCTCTTCTTATTTACCCTCAGAGGAAGAGGAGGGTACAAGAAGGTCTCATCCTAGCCTGTTTCATTCGATTTGCATGGTAGTAAAAAGATGTATATTACAGAGATGGTTACAGATGGAAATGCCAACACTAAACACCATTATGGAACAGTTAAAAAAAATTGTTCCATATGGAACTTTCAGATATAATGAAAGATAGGCACACACACAAGCAAGCACTTTCAAAAATGGAGAAGATTTATTATACACTGCTCAAAAAAATAAAGGGAACACAAAAATAACACATCCTAGATCTGAATTAATTAAATATTCTTCTGCAATACTTTGTTCTTTACATAGTTGAATGTGCTAACAAAATCACACAAAAATAAAAAAATGGAAATCAAATTTTCAACCCATGGAGGTCTGGATTTGGAGTCACACTCCAAATTAAAGTGGAAAAACACACTACAGGCTGATCCAACTTTGATGTAATGTCCTTAAAACAAGTCAAAATGAGGCTCAGTAGTGTGTGTGGCCTCCACGTGCCTGTATGACCTCCCTACAACGCCTGTGCATGCTCCTGATGAGGTGGCGGACGGTCTCCTGAGGGATCTCCTCCCAGACCTGGACTAAAGCATCTGCCAACTCCTGGACAGTCTGTGGTGCAACGTGACGTTGGTGGATAGAGCGAGACATGATGTCCCAGATGTGCTCAATTGGATTCAGGTCTAGGGAACGGGCGGGCCAGTCCATAGCATCAATGCCTTCGTCTTGCAGGAACTGCTGACACACTCCAGCCACATGAGGTCTAGCATTGTCTTGCATTAGGAGGAACCCAGGGCCAACCGCACCAGCATATGGTCTCACAAGGGGTCTGAGGATCTCATCTCGGTACCTAATGGCAGTCAGGCTACCTCTGGCGAGCACATGGAGGGCTATGTGGCCCTCCAAAGAAATGCCACCCCACACCATTACTGACCCAATGCCAAACCGGTCATGCTGGAGGATGTTGCAGGCAGCAGAATGTTCTCCACGGCGTCTCAAGACTCTGTCACATGTGCTCAGTGTGAACCTGCTTTCATCTGTGAAGAGCACAGGGCGGCAGTGGCAAATTTGCCAATCTTGGTGTTCTCTGGCAAATGCCAAACGTCCTGCACGGTGTTGGGCTGTAAGCACAACCCCCACCTGTGGATGTCGGGCCCTCATATCACCCTCATGGGAGTCTGTTTCTGACCGTTTGAGCAGACACATGCACATTTGTGGCCTGCTGGAGGTCATTTTGCAGGACTCTGGCAGTGCTCCTCCTGTTCCTCCTTGCACAAAGGTGGAGGTAGCGGTCCTGATGCTGGGTTGTTGCCCTCCTACGGCCTCCTCCACGTCTCCTGATGTACTGGCCTGTCTCCTGGTAGCGCCTCCATGCTCTGTACACTACGCTGACAGACACAGCAAATCTTCTTGCCACAGCTCGCATTGATGTGCCATCCTGGATAAGCTGCACTACCTGAGCCACTTGTGTGGGTTGTAGACTCCGTCTCATGCTACCACTAGAGTGAAAGCACCGCCAGCATTCAAAAGTGACCAAAACATCAGCCAGGAAGCATAGGAACTGAGAAGTGGTCTGTGGTCACCACCTGCAGAACCACTCCTTTATTGGGGGTGTCTTGCTAATTGCCTATAATTTCAACCTGTTGTCTATCCCATTTGCACAACAGCATGTGAAATTGATTGTCACTCAGTGTTGCTTCCTAAGTGGACAGTTTGATTTCACAGAAGTGTGATTGACTTGGAGTTACATTGTGTTGTTTAAGTGTTCCCTTTATTTTTTTGAGCAGCGTATATACATACACACACACCGGTATATCTCAGACACAGAAATACAACACATAACGCAGCCATTTTCTTTGACATAATGGTATCTAGTTGAGCAGATAAGAGGGAAACTGGGAAGGTTGTTATTAAAGGCTGCTGACATTAGACATGTACAAAGTGACTCCTAAACAAGATACCCTTGGTCAAGTACAGGGAAGAAACATGGTATAACTAATTGGCAGGAGAAAAATAATGATCTGAAAATGTATGGGTTTTTTTAAGCAAATTTTATTAACCACTTCCCATCTGGGCCCTTTGCCCCCTTCCTGACCAGGCCAAATTTTGCAAAACTGACATATCTTACTTTATGTGGTAATAACTTTAGAACGCCTTTATTTATCCAAGTCATTCAGAGATTGTTTTCTCGTGACACATTGTACTTCATGATAGTCATAAATTTGAGTCAAAATATTTCACCTTTATTTATGAAAAAATTCCAAATTTACCCAAAAATTTGAAAAATTCGCAATTTTCTAAATTTCAATTTCTCTGCTTTTAAAACAGAAAGTGATACCTCATAAAATATTTATTATTTAACATTCCCCATATGTCTACTTTATGTTGGCATCATTTTGGAAATGTCATTTTATTTTTTTAGGACGTTAGAAGGCTTAGAAGTTTAGAAGCAATTCTTCAAATTTTTAAGAAAATTGCCAAAACCCACTTTATAAGGACCAGTTCAGGTCTGAAGTCACTTTGTGGGGCCTACATAGTGGATACCCCCATAAATGACCCCATTGTAGAAACTACACCCCTCAAGGTATTCAAAACCGATTTTACAAACTTTGTTAACCCTTTAGGCGTTCCACAAGAATTAAAGGAAAATGGAGATCAAATTTTTAAATTTCACTTTTTTGGCAGATTTTCCATTTGAATCAATTTTTTTCTTTAACACATCGATGGTTAACAGCCAAACAAAACTCAATATTTATTACCCAGATTCTGCGGTTTACAGAAACACCCCACATGTGGTCGTAAACTGCTGTATGGGCACACGGCAGGGCGCAGAAGGAAAGGAACTCCACATGGTTTTTAGATGCCATGTCCCATTTGAAGCCCCCTGATGCACCCTTACAGTAGAAACTCCCAAGAAGTGACCCCATTTTGGAAACTAGGGGATAAGGTGCCAGTTTTATTAGTACTATTTTTGGGTACATATGATTTTTTGATCATTCATTATAACACTTTATGGGGCAAGGTGACCAAAAAATTGGTTGTTTTAGCACAGTTTCTATTTATTTATTTTTACAGCGTTCACCTGAGGGGTTCAGTCAAGTGACATTTTTATAGAGCAGATTGTTACGGACGTGGCGATACCTAATATGTATACTTTTTCTCATTTATTAAAGTTTTACACAATAATAGCATTTTTGAAACCAAAAAATTATGTTTTAATGTCTCCATGTTCTAAGAGCTATAGTTTTTTTATTTTTTGAGAGATTTTCTTATGTAGGGGCTCATTTTTTGCGGGATGAGGTGACGGTTTTATTGGTACCATTTTGTGGGACATACGCGTTTTTGATCACTTGGTGTTGCACCTTTTGTGATGCAAGGTGACAAAAATTGCTTGTTTTGACACCGTTTTTTTTTTTTTTTACGATGTTCACCCGAGGGGTTAGGTCATGTGATATTTTTATAGAGCTGGTTTTTACGGACGCGGCAATACTAAATATGTCTATTTTATTTTTTCTATTTTTAATATTTTTTTTTATTCCTTACTTGGGATTTTTTTTTTTTTTTACATGTGAAACTTTTTTTTTTATTTATTTTTTCAACCCTTTATTTTATTTTTATTTTATTTTACATTTTTCGTCCCCCATAAGGTCATACAAGACCTCTGGGGGACATTTACTTCACTTTTTATTTTTTTTTACACTGTTGATTTCTCCTGTAACTGGGGCTGAGATAGTAGCCCCAGTTACAGGACAAATACACCCCTATAGAGGCTGTACAGCAGCAATCCAGCGCTGTACAGCCTCAGAGCAGGGCTGATCGAGGTCTCTGAGAGACCTCACACAGCTCCTGCACACTCCGGTCACGGCGGTCACATGACCGCCGGGCCGGAACAGGAAGCGCATAGCGCTTCCTGCTCTGCAGACACAGCGCTCGGTGAGCGCTGTGTCTGCAGCGATCGTGAAGGCAGGGACACCTGGGCACTGTCCCTGCCTCCTCTCTGGGTTGCCCTGCTGTCACTGACAGCTGGCAACCCGATCAGCAGCTGCACGATTAGCGTGCAGCTGCTATTTCTGACAGGACGTTTTAAAACGTGCTTTCAGAAATAGACGTCCACCCATAGGACGTTTATATCCTATGGGCGGACGTGAGGCGGTTAAGGAAAAACAAAAGGTATACATGTTGATAGTTGGTTACAACAATTAGCGGAAGCATGAAGATTACATTTCTAGCATTATTCCCGTCTCTCATCATATACAGTGTACAATCTTCTACAATCATTAGGCAAAATTAGCAGTTATCCTCTGATTCCCATTTTATTTTTTCATTCCCTTTTAATCCTCTAACTCAAAATATGTTAACATTATAACATCCCAAGCTCCATGACTGTTTCGAGTTCCCCTGCCCTCCATAAAATTTATGTTTTTATTTCTTCCTTTTCTTTCACTTGAACATAAAAACTGATTTTTATTTACCCTAATAAGAGATGTACCCTAATTGCAAGCGACATTGTTTGAGGATTTATAGAGCTCTTTTGCTGGTGATATAGTTTCGAGGTTTGCATACCCCAGATATATACAATTGCATTGACTTAATAAAAAATGTTCTTTGTTGGGGTCTGCGTACCCTACTGTTGTTATGTAATAATAATAATTATAAATAAAATGGCCATTTTAAGCAACTGGCATGTACTGGCCCAGGATGAATCCTTAAAAGAGAAAACTCAATTTAATCCCATTATTAGTTTGAGGAGGAGTAGAACTATTAAGGATTTTGAATTAAGAAGTCGCTTCCAAGAAGAGGACCTGGATTGGCTAGGAAAGTGTACCCCACAAGGTAATTTTAGTTGTGGGCATTGCTCCATGTGTAGGTTTATGTGCAGACGTAAGTATCTTAAGATAGGAGGGGTTGAGCATGTGGTGAGACACTTCATATTCTGTAAGACACAATTTGTGGTTGTCACATACCGGGGACCAGACCGGCCCACCACGTCACGTGACAAGGGTTGCCCAAGCCCTTCAGGCTTATTCACATCATGCCCTCACACGCTGTTACGCCCTACGCCGGGCCGTAACTTGATCATAAATCGCCACCTGAGGCCTGCAAGCACACTCACGCAACCCATCAGTTATAAGGTCGACAGGACACCTGAGTGTTCCACTCGCAAGCAGACACTCACACGATAGCAAGCCTCACGGAAAAACAACATACAGACTCAGACGGCACACACACTCTTCATGGAGCTAACAGGTTCTTAAGGTTACAAGACAAACCATCAAACTCTTAGATTTAATGTATAAGAAATAGACAGTACTTGGTTGCAAAAAATGATTAACAAGAGACATACATAAATGGCAAACAATTGTAAAATAAAAAGGAGAAAACAAAGAAAGTTCTAATACTTAACATTTGTGTGGTAAAAGTCCTTTCCACCCAGGACATTTGGGCAGAGTAATGGTGCACAAACAAATTCGATTTGTGACACCCAACTATCCAGGGATTGCATGTTTATGCCTTTCCTCCAGGGGCAGGCCTGAGGGGGATTCCCACTCCCATCTCTGGCTCAGCCCCTCTGGACCAAGCTACATTACCCATGCAGCCGATCCTCTGGCCATGTAAGAAACAGGTATGAAAATATCAAAAAGATAGTTTCCCAGTTGCCCTGGTGAAGATACAGCCCTTCTTCATAATTCATATCTCATCGTTCTGAGTCCTAGCATATCAAACGCTACACGTCCAGGACGCTCAAAAGAGGAGATCCTTATTTTAAGAAGATGAAGTCTAGTTGATATGCCATGTCTGGTGTCCATGCGATGCCCCCATCATACTAGAGATGATCAGCTCGATTTTGGGGACATCCGATCCCTCCTGAACAAGTTATGAAGGATTATGGATCATACTCTGTTTAGGAATCCCCCATGCTGACACAAGGCGCCGGAGTCTGCTGTCCCCTGTCCCAAGTGTGACCAGCAAACGGGCCCATCCTCGTTAGCATCTCTGTGCTAACCACCCCCCGGGGAGCAGGCTGCTGTTTTCCCAGGTATGAGGCAGACATCTCGGCCTATATGCAGCCTTCAACCTTCATCAATGGCTGCTGGCGTGGCAACATAAATACATACTGTATATATATATGTGAATCACACCAGAACATGTTACACTACAACACATAACCATAAAACATATATTATCACAGCAAACATTATAATAACTAGGAATAAGGCGGTTCTTATTCCTGACAGTGGTATATGTCATTTTTTTGCCCTTGTGGTAGATTTTATATAGGAAAAACCATAACATGTCTGCATGTGAGATTTAGGGAACATAAGAGGTCCATAGAGACAAGTATAGGAGCATCTAGATTGATAGAACATGTACATGAAGCACATGAAGGGAGAAATGATGTATTGACATGTGCAGGAATAGAGATCGAGCAAGTCCCAGATCGTGGTGGGGACAGAAACCGTATACTACTACAAAGAGAGGCTTCATGGATTATCAAGACAAATGCAATGGGTCCTTTGGGGTTAAATGATAAGAACGATTTAGCGGTATTTGTATAGTTCTGTTTTTGTACTCTGTTTTATATCGAGTTGTCCTATGTAGCGATAGTGACGTACCCGCATCCACCGTTTTAATCGATCAATAAAAGCTGCAGGAGGAATACTGGTGAGTGCCGCTGTTTCTTTTATCTACATGTTGATTCAAGAACAGAAAAAAACTCTGTTATCATGTAAGCAATCTCTCTAATGGTTTGTTTATGGTAGCTATGGTAAAGGCCTTGAACTACAATCCATTCTATGTTATATCTTTTATTCAGGATACATCATGTGGCTATTGTTATATTTGGTTTTATGAAGTTATCTATGGTTCTAATTCATTTGCTCTTCAAGCTGTAACACCTCACTCGCTCCCAGTAAATGACTGCTCAGATTCTGTGGTTGCAGTTGGCTACAGCATCTGATGGAATGTCAGCGATCAGAGCTATCGCCAATCATGGACGCTGCCAGCAGTCATCTGCTGTGTGAAACCGCACGCATGCTTCGCCTATGGCACTCACTTAACTCTTGAGTGTGCACCATCTTTAAATTCCCAACATCCACCGTACATATATGGAGGATGTTGGCAAGGGGTTAGAACTTCTTCTCCCCTGTATGAATTCTCTGATATTGAACAAGGGCTTATTTCTGAATAAAACAGTTTCCACATTCTGAACATGAACATGGCTGCACCACTGTGTGACTTCCCTAATGATTCTCAAATTTAGATTTTTTTGTAAAACACGTTCTGGGCATAAATATCACTTCTCCTCAGTGTGAGATTTCAGATGTGTAACAAGATTTGCTTTTCGAGTAAAACATTTCCCACATTCTGGGCATGAAAATGGCTTCTCTCCTGTGTGATATCTTAGATGTTTAAGAAGAGATACTTTTTTAGCAAAACATTTCTCACATTCGGAACAATGGTATGGCTTCTCCCCTATGTGAATTCTCTGATGGCTCTGGAGATAAAATTTCTGGCTAAAACAATCCCCACATTCTGAACATGAATATGGCTTCTCTCCTGTGTGACTTTTCTTATGTTTATAAAGAGATGCATTCTGAGTAAAACATTTCCCACATTCTGGGCATGAAAATAGCTTCTCTCCTGTGTGAATAAGCTGATGAACCTTAAGAACTGATTTATGAGCAAAACATTTTCCACATTCTGGGCAGGAAAATGGCCTCTCCCCTGTGTGATTTTTTAAATGATCAGCAAGCTGAGTATTCAAAGCAAAACATTTTCCACATTCTGGACATGAAAATGGCTTCTCCCCTGTGTGAATTCTCTGATGGTTATGAAAAATTGATTTCCTAGCAAAACGTTTACCACATTCTGAACATGAATACGGCTTCTCCCCTGTATGATGTCTTTGATGGCTCTTAAGATGTGATTTCTCAGTAAAACATTTGCCACATTCTGAACATGAATACGGCTTCTCCCCTATGTGATATCTTTGATGGCTCTCAAGATTTGATTTCTGAGTAAAACATTTGCCACATTCTGAACATGAATACGGCTTCTCCCCTGTGTGAATTTTCTGATGCCTCTCAAGATGTGATTTTACAGTAAAACATTTGCCACATTCTGAACATGAATACGGCTTCTCCCCTGTGTGAACTATCTGATGCCTCACAAGATATGATTTATGAGTAAAACATTTGCCACATTCTGAACATGAATACGGATTCTCCCCTGTGTGAATATTCTGATGCCTCACAAGATTTGATTTCTGAGTAAAACATTTGCCACATTCTGAACATGAATACGGATTCTCCCCTGTGTGAATATTCTGATGCCTCACAAGATATGATTTATGAGTAAAACATTTGTCACATTCTGAACATGAATAAGACTTCTTCCCTTTCTGAGCTCTTTGGGATCCAGCACCACTTCTGTGGCTTGCATTCTGCATAACAGTCTTTTTTAAAGGATCAGATGGCAGATTTTTGATTTGAAGGTCTGAGGGTACAACTGGGATAATGGCACGGTTTTCATATGTATCTGGTGCGACAACCGAATCATCCGCATCATAATATGTAGGTATAAGGTGTTCCTCTGTGATCCCGGTACAGTCGTCTGTCAAGAACAAAACTTTTAAAAATAATTCTTAAATAATATAATCTTTAAAATGATATTGATTTTTTATAACATAAAAATTCTGATACAAATTGCAAAACTTGAAGCAAAATTCTATGATAAATTGACAAAGACAGTAGACCTCAGACCACCAGGCTCGAATGCCGAGTGGAGAATCATAAAGGGACCTGCGAGTCAGTGCAATTAGGTGGTGCCCATCTCCCTGACAGCTACATGCACTGGCGTACAGGGCAGTGAAGAGGAACAGTGCGGTGATATATGAGGAGGCTATGGCTATGGAGTCAGTGTAAGGCTGGATTACCATTCTCTATTAGAATGTTCTCTTCCCTTAAAATAAAATAAAACATGCATTAAAAAGCATGTGTCAGTAGGATCAACCCTATTAAACCAGACATACTGCTTCTTAGAGTTGATCACACTGAGTGAAACAACCTCTCTTGAAATTCAGTGTCCTGTTTTTCAGAAATTATTTGATATGCTAATAAAGGTGTTCACAGGGTCGCAGTGCCAAATAAGCAACGTGAGGTGATTGTCTGAGGCGGTTCCAGGTAGGGTCAATTAGGGGTTGGTGGCAGGGACCTGGGCAATGAGCGCTTCCATTGTGGAAGGATTCATCTCTGCATATATAACTGTAGGATGCCTCCCTGCTCCGCCATCCCCTCTGCAAAGCTACAGACACTAGGCCTGAAGCCCATCAGAGGCCAGCGCAGCTCAGGGCACAGACCAGGCCTTTGCACCGCACTGTATCCTGACAGCTACATGGAGGTATTTCATTTGTTTTTTCTTTGCAGCATGCTGTTTGGCCACATCGGGGTGCGCATTATTATAACTGGGGGTGCTAGGATAGGGCATTTTTCCACTAGCACACATTATTTAGGGAGTGGGGCACTAAAAAGGGGTATTTTTTGTACTGGCACACAAAGAGGCTTTTTTTTATACTGGCACACACAAGGGGAGATCTTTGTACTGGCACACATTATAAGGGGGATTATTACTACTGGGGGACTAGGGGAACAGGATTACTAGTATGGGCACAATGCTGACATTATTACTATTGGGTAGATGGAAAAAAAAAGAGTTGCGAGGAGCTGCAGTTTCTTGATGTCAGGGTATACCTAGAGGATGGCAAATTAAAAACTGACCTATATAAAAAGCCTACAGACAGGAATAATCT
The DNA here is from genome assembly GCF_905171765.1 of Bufo bufo. Taxonomy (NCBI): domain Eukaryota; kingdom Metazoa; phylum Chordata; class Amphibia; order Anura; family Bufonidae; genus Bufo; species Bufo bufo. Next base: position 557,267,068 of record NC_053393.1, on the reverse strand, counting down.
TTTAAGATATGACCGTAGTCATCCACGCCGCATGCTGGACTCCTTACCTTGGAGCCAGATGCTGCGTGTGAGACGAGTGGTGTCAGACGATGATGTATTTATCAGTCGGATAGATGAGATGTGCAACAAATTTGCTAAGAGAAAATATCCAAACAGGTTTCTGTGCAGGTCGAGGGCCCGGATTTCCTTGACTGACAGGGTGTCCACCGTACAGGCTCCATCCAGGAGTAGGAACACGGGAATAATCCCGTTTGTTTCTACCTTTGGCCACCACAGTGCGGATATTGCACAGATCCTGAGAAAGGACTGACATGTCTTGCACAGTGGTCTTCCTTCTGTTGGTGAATTTGAGAAACCGCCATTGATGGCATATAAACGTGGTGTTAATTTACATGACAAGCTTATTAAGACCGATATAGGGGAAGCTAACCAAGGAGGCCAGACATACTTGAAACCCAGGAAGACAGGCAATTTCCCTTGCTTGGGTTGTTGCAATTGTGGAAATATGCTGAAAGGTAACACCTTTGTTCACCCAGACAGTGGCAAAAAATACAACATCAGGGAATACTATACATGCCGTTCCAAGTTTGTCATCTACATGATCGTCTGTCCCTGCAGCCTAATCTATGTGGGGGAGACGACCATGGAGATTAGAGAGCGCATCAACAAACACAAAAGTACAATAAGGAAAAAAATGGTAGACAAACCAGTGGCCAAACATTTTGTGGACTGTGGACACTCTGTCAGCCAATTGAGATTCCGAGTCATCGACTCTGTTCCAATTCCAAAAAGAGGAAGTGACAGGGAACGTATATTAAAGAAAAAAGAACTGAAATGGATTTTTACTTTACAGGCTCTACAACCTCATGGGTTAAATATTGAGTTTAATGCAAACAATGTAGATAGATAGAAGATTCCGTTTTGAATATTGAAGTCCAATTCAGTATAACATGTTTTTACTGGGTATTTTTTATATAACATTATTTCACTATTTTGTAATCACACAATAGGAATATTTATCAGCACGCTTTCTAATCGATCATCTGCCATTTTTAGCACTGGCTGATCTGTTGTCACCGATATACATCACTGACATTATATTTGCCAGTAACAAGTGTTGTGGAACAATGCTAGGCAATCTTGAGCTTAGATGTATCCAGTTGGCGATTGCATGGGCCAGTTTGTTCATGTAATCTGCTCTGGATATGCATCGGATGTAAGGATGTATTTAAGATGTTTTAGAACAGATTGGCATTTACTATACATTCGATTGACTGCTATTTCCTGCCTGTGTCTCTAGGACATTCCGTATGTCATGTGATTGTCACATAACTTGTGACGCGCCGGACATGTGACCATGATCGGCGTTATGCATTGGCTCACATTCGGCGCTAGTCCAGGGAGGAGACCGGCCATTTGGCTGACATTGTGGACGGCGTACCGCCCACTCTCCGACGTGATGACATCACAGACATGCGCGGTGGGGTCGTAGAGACGCCGACAAGCATGACTATCATGGAGATTAAGCTAGGAATTACCTAATGACTAACAGGTACCTTTGAAAGCAACATTTCATTTGCAGTTTGGATGATTTTAATTACTACACAGGTGGTATTAAGGCCTCTTTCACACTTGCGTTGTCCGGATCCGTCGTGCACTCCATTTGCCGGAAGTGCCCGCCGGATCCGTAACAACCCAAGTGAACTGAAAGCATTTGAAGACGGATCCGTCTTCAAAATGCGTTCAGTGTTACTATGGCAGCCAGGACGCTATTAAAGTCCTGGCTGCCATAGTAGTAGTGGGGAGCGGGGGAGCAGTATACTTACCGTCCGTCCGTGCGGCTCCCGGGGCGCTATAGAATGACGTCAGAGCGCCCCATGCGCATGGATGACGTGATCCATGCGACGCGTCATCCATGAGCGTGGGGCGCCCTGACGTCACTCTGAAGCGCCCCGGGAACCGCACGGACGGTAAGTATACTGCTCCCCCGCTCCTCACTACACTTTACCATGGCAAAAAGGACTTTAGCGTCCTGGCAGCCATGGTAACCATTCAGAAAAAGCTAAACGTCGGATCCGGTAATGCGCCGAAATGACGTTTAGCTTAAGGCCGGATCCGGATTAATGCCTTTCAATGGGCATTAATTCCGGATCCGGCCTTGCGGCAAGTGTTCAGGATTTTTGACCGGAGCAAAAAGCGTAGCATGCTGCAGTATTTTCTCCGGCCAAAAAACGTTCCGGTCCTGAACTGAAGACATCCAACGGATTTATCTCCATTCAGAATGCATTAGGATAAAACTGATCAGGATTCTTCCGGCATAGAGCCCCGACGACGGAACTCTGTGCCGGAACACAACAACGCAAGTGTGAAAGAGCCCTAAGTAATATGTCTTTTTCATTGGCTGAATATTATCACATGGGGGGCCTATTATACACTACTCAAAAAAATAAAGGGAACACTTAAACAACACAATGTAACTCCAAGTCAATCGCACTTCTGTGAAATCAAACTGTCCACTTAGGAAGCAACACTGAGTGACAATCAATTTCACATGCTGTTGTGCAAATGGGATAGACAACAGGTGGAAATTATAGGCAATTAGCAAGACACCCCCAATAAAGGAGTGGTTCTGCAGGTGGTGACCACAGACCTCTTCTCAGTTCCTATGCTTCCTGGCTGATGTTTTGGTCACTTTTGAATGCTGGCAGTGCTTTCACTCTAGTGGTAGCATGAGACGGAGTCTACAACCCACACAAGTGGCTCAGGTAGTGCAACTTATCCAGGATGGCACATCAATGCGAGCTGTGGCAAGAAGGTTTTCTGTGTCTGTCAGCGTAGTGTCCAGAGCATGGAGGCGCTACCAGGAGACAGGCCAGTACATCAGGAGACGTGGAGGAGGCCGTAGGAGGGCAACAACCCAGCAGCAGGACCGCTACCTCCGCCTTTGTGCAAGGAGGAACAGGAGGAGCAATGCCAGAGCCCTGCAAAATGACCTCCAGTAGGCCACAAATGTGCATGTGTCTGCTCAAACGGTCAGAAACAGACTCCATGAGGGTGATATGAGGGCCCGACGTCCACAGGTGGGGGTTGTGCTTACAGCCCAACACCGTGCAGGACGTTTGGCATTTGCCAGAGAACACCAAGATTGGCAAATTCGCCACTGGCGCCCTGTGCTCTTCACAGATGAAAGCAGGTTCACACTGAGCACATGTGACAGACGTGACAGAGTCTTGAGACGCCGTGGAGAACGTTCTGCTGCCTGCAACATCCTCCAGCATGACCGGTTTGGCATTGGGTCAGTAATGGTGTGGGGTGGCATTTCTTTGGAGGGCCGCACAGCCCTCCATGTGCTCGCCAGAGGTAGCCTGACTGCCATTAGGTACCGAGATGAGATCCTCAGACCCCTTGTGAGACCATATGCTGGTGCGGTTGGCCCTGGGTTCCTCCTAATGCAAGACAATGCTAGACATCATGTGGCTGGAGTGTGTCAGCAGTTCCTGCAAGACGAAGGCATTGATGCTATGGACTGGCCGCCCGTTCCCCACACCTGAATCCAATTGAGCACATCTGGGACATCATGTCTCGCTCTATCCACCAACGTCACGTTGCACCACAGACTAACCAGGAGTTGGCAGATGCTTTAGTCTAGGTCTGGGAGGAGATCCCTCAGGAGACCGTCCGCCACCTCATCAGGAGCATGCACAGGCGTTGTAGGGAGGTCATACAGGCACGTGGAGGCCACACACACTACTGAGCCTCATTTTGACTTGTTTTAAGGACATTACATCAAAGTTGGATCAGCCTGTAGTGTGTTTCCACTTTAATTTTGAGAGTGACTCCAAATCCAGACCTCCATGGGTTGAAAAATTTGATTACCATTTTTTAATTTTTGTGTGATTTTGTTGTCAGCACATTCAACTATGTAAAGAACAAAGTATTTCAGAAGAATATTTAATTAACTCAGATCTAGGATGTGTTATTTCTGTGTTCCCTTTATTTTTTTGAGCAGTGTATATAACACTATATAATGACTATATAAACTGACTCTGGTCTCTGCTGCACTGGTCTCTGCTGCACTGGTCTCTGCTGCACTGGTCTCTGCTGCACTGGTCTCTGCTGCACTGGTCTCTGCTGCACTGGTCTCTGCTGCACTGGTCTCTGCTGCACTGTACCGTATTTTTCGCCCTATAAGATGCACCTAGGTTTTAGAGTAGAACAATAAGAAAAAAATATTTCTCCTTACACCTCATGTTATTTTTCATTACACAAATGTTAATCAGATCTCAGATCAGACCCCCAGGTCAGCCATCAGCCCCCAGTGCAAAAAAATAAAAATAAAATAAAAACACTTACCTCTCCTGCTCCTGGTCACCATCGCGATCCTCTTCATTCTGCTGTCGGCTGTGTATAGCGGCGCACAGTGTGAGGTCACAGAGCGACCTCACGCTGTGCGCAGCCCTGCACAGCCGATAGCCGAGCCGTGGACCAGGAAGCGGTGAGTACAGATCCTTCACCGCTTCCTGGTCCTTCTGTACTAATGAAGCGCTTCCATAATGCGCAGCCACAAGGAGACGTTACACTGTATGGGGGCAGCCACAAGGAGACGTTATACTGTATGGGGGCAGCCACAAGGAGACGTTATACTGTATGGGGGCAGCCACAAGGAGAGGTGGTACTGTATGGGGGCAGCCACAAGGAGAGGTGGTACTGTATGGGGGCAGCCACAAGGAGAGGTTATACTGTATGGGGGCAGCCACAAGGAGAGGTTATACTGTATGGGGGGCAGCCACAAGGAGACGTTATACTGTATGGGGGCAGCCACAAGGAGACGTTATACTGTATGGGGGCAGCCACAAGGAGACGTTATACTGTATGGGGGCAGCCACAAGGAGACGTTATACTGTATGGGGGCAGCCACAAGGAGACATTATACTGTATGGGGGCAGCCACAAGGAGACGTTACACTGTATGGGGGCAGCCACAAGGAGACGTTACACTGTATGGGGGCAGCCACAAGGAGACGTTACACTGTATGGGGGCAGCCACAAGGAGACGTTACACTGTATGGGGGCAGCCACAAGGAGACGTTACACTGTATGGGGGCAGCCACAAGGAGACGTTACACTGTATGGGGGCAGCCACAAGGAGACCTTATACTGTATGGGGGCAGCCACAAGGAGACGTTACACTGTATGGGGGCAGCCACAAGGAGACGTTACACTGTATGGGGGCAGCCACAAGGAGACGTTACACTGTATGGGGGCAGCCACAAGGAGACGTTACACTGTATGGGGGCAGCCACAAGGAGACGTTATACTGTATGGGGGCAGCCACAAGGAGACGTTATACTGTATGGGGGCAGCCACAAGGAGACATTATACTGTATGGGGGCAGCCACAAGGAGATGTTATACTGTAAGGGGGCCACAAGGAGATGTTATACTGTATAAGACAACAATTTGTAACCCCTCCGCCATCAGTATAATAATGTCTTGTTGCTCCTGTATAGATGCCATCACCATGTGCAGTGCAGCTTGCAGGCAGGGCCAGGGCCGCAGAAGACATAGACAGTCCAACCTTTATTTCTGACACCTGGGCCGTTAGGGTCTCTCACTCCTCTTCCTCCACCTTGGCTTGGACACGGATTGCTAATGCTGACTGACGTTGCGCGCTTCGCTCCTGTGCTCGGCCAGTGGGTGGAGACTTGAATATGGGGGCGAGGAGGAGCCGGAACTAATATGTCATGTATGCACGATGCAGGGGCGGGCTGTCACAGATTAACCACTTCCCGTCCGCCCATAGGATATAAACGTCCTATGGGTGGACCTCTATTTCTGAAAGCACGTTTTAAAACGGCCTTTCAGAAATCGCAGCTGCACGCTAATCGTGCAGCTGCTGATCGGGTTGCCCGCTGTCAGTGACAGCAGGGCAACCCTAAGACAAGGTGTCCCTGCCTTCTAGATCGCTGCAGACACAGCGCTCACCGAGCGCTGTGTCTGCAGAGAAGGAAGCGCTATGCGCTTCCTGTTCCGGCCCGGCAGTCATGTGACCGCCGGGACCGGAGAGTGCAGGGGCTGTGTGAGGTCTCTCAGAGACCTCGATCAGCCCTGCTCTGAGGCTGTACAGCGCTGGATTGCTGCTGTACAGCCTCTCTGGGGGTGCATTTCTTCTGTAACTGGGGCTACTATGTCAGCCCCAGTTAAAGGAGAAATGAACAGTGAAAAAAAAAAATGAAAAAGGGAAGTAAATGTCCCCCAGAGGTCTTGTATGACCTTAAGGGGGACGAAAAGTGTAAAATAAAATTAAAAAAATAAAGGGTTGAAAAAAAAAATAATAATAAAGTTTCACATGTAAAAAAAAAAAAAGTCCCCAAGTAAAGAATAAAAAAAAAAATTTAAAAATAGAAAAAATAAAATAGACATATTTGGTATTGCCGCGTCCGTAAAAACCAGCTCTATAACAATATCACATGACCTAACCCCTCGGGTGAACACCGTAAAAAAAAAAAAAAAAAAAAAAAACTGTGTCAAAACAAGCAATTTTTGTCACCTTGCATCACAAAAGGTGCAACACCAAGTGATCAAAAACGCGTATGTCCCACAAAATAGTACCAATAAAACCGTCACCTCATCCCGCAAAAAATGAGCCCCTACATAAGAAAATCTCTCAAAAAATAAAAAAACTATAGCTCTCAGAACATGGAGACACTAAAACATAATTTTTTTGTTTCAAAAATGCTATTATTGTGTAAAACTTTAATAAATGAGAAAAAGTATACATATTAGGTATCGCCACGTCCGTAACAATCTGCTCTATAAAAATGTCACTTGACTGAACCCCTCAGGTGAAGGCTGTAAAAATAAATAAATAAAAACTGTGCTAAAACAACCAATTTTTTGGTCACCTTGCCCCATAAAGTGTTATAATGAATGATCAAAAAATCATATGTACCCAAAAATAGTACTAATAAAACTGGCACCTTATCCCCTAGTTTCCAAAATGGGGTCACTTCTTGGGAGTTACTACTGTAAGGGTGCATCAGGGGGCTTCAAATGGGACATGGCGTCTAAAAACCATGTGGAGTTCCTTTTCTTCTGCGCCCTGCCGTGTGCCCATACAGCAGTTTATGACCACATGTGGGGTGTTTCTGTAAACCGCAGAATCAGGGTAATAAATATTGAGTTTTGTTTGGCTGTCAACCATCGAAGTGTTAAAGAAAAAAATTTATTAAAATGGAAAATCTGCCAAAAAAGTGAAATTTAAAAATTTGATCTCCATTTTCCTTTAATTCTTCTGGAACGCCTAAAGGGTTAACAAAGTTTGTAAAATCGGTTTTGAATACCTTGAGGGGTGTAGTTTCTACAATGGGGTCATTTATGGGGGTATCCACTATGTAGGCCCCACAAAGTGACTTCAGACCTGAACTGGTCCTTAAAAAGTGGGTTTTGGCAATTTACTTAAAAATTTGAAGAATTACTTCTAAACTTCTAAGCCTTCTAACGTCCTCAAAAAATAAAATGACATTTCCAAAATGATGCCAACATAAAGTAGACATATGGGGAATGTTAAGTAATAAATATTTTATGAGGTATCACTTTCTGTTTTAAAAGCAGAGAAATTGAAATTTAGAAAATTGCGAATTTTTCAAATTTTTGGGTAAATTTGGGATTTTATCATAAATAAAGGTGAAAATATCATGAAGTACAATGTGTCACGAGAAAACAATCTCTGAATGACTTGGATAAATAAAGGCGTTCCAAAGTTATTACCACATAAAGTGAGATATGTCAGTTTTGCAAAATTTGGCCTGGTCAGGAAGGGGGCAAATGGCCCGGATGGCAGGTGGTTAAGGAGCGGTCAGCACGCATATGACCGCTCCTATGACGTCACCAAATACCGCGGCTATTTGGAAACGGGGATATCGCCGTTTCTTCATACTGCGGTATATCGTGGACACCGGTTTACCGCTCAACCCTAGCTGGACGCACATAAAGCTGATAAAGATACATGGTGGTCTGATACCTTCTCCTTCCTTAAAGGGGTTGTCCGGGTTCAGAGCTGAACCCGGACATACCTACATTTTTTCCCCGGCAGCCCCCCTGACAGGAGCATCGGAGCAGTTCATGCTCTGATGCTCTCCTTTGCCCTGCAAAGAAATTTTTTGGAGATCCGGTGACGTATCGGGGCTCTCCATGGGGCTGCCAGGAAGCCCGGTGACGCCAGTAAAACGGCTAGGGCAGCGCTAAAGCCCGCCCATCAGAGCTGGTGACATCACCAAACACACTGCCGGGTGGAAGTTTCTGCCTGGCAGTGTGTGATTGAAAACAAAAGAGCCCGTGCCCTGCGCAATTTAGCGCAGGGCAAGGGAGCGCATCAGAGCATGAGATGCTAGCCTCAGGTATTGGGGGTTGGCTCATGGGAATTGTCCAAGGAATATTACAGGTAGCCCTAATATTGGGGATATATACAGTGATTTAGCTCGTTCTTATTTGTGTGACCCGCCTTTCAAAAAGAATGAAGAAAACTGATGAGCGACCCATCATGCTTCTCTACGATGGGGAAGAACAAAAGGAAACGCCATTCAAGGCGGTTCCCCCTCCTCGCGATGATGTCTTGCAGAGATGGGGTGAGAGGAATCCCAGGGTATTATCACAAGTCCAAGCAATCTGGAGCTTACCTAGAAGGGGTAGGTTGTCGCCACTGCGGAGGATACGAAGGGTATGCCCAGGGGATTCGCTAGGCAGGGGAAAGTCTACAATCAAGTCTCAAGGGAGGACTGTTCTGGAATATTGAGACAAAGTGGATACTTGCTTGTTGAGAACTATACTGTAGTTAAAATGGCGGCCAAGCACCCAGCCAACGCCTAGAACAAGAATCTTACTTTCTGCTTCATTATGTGCCTCAAGACAGTTTCTGTTCATCTCAAGCAAGCAGCTTCCCCCATCTGGAAGGGGGAGGGGGGAACTTCCTCTTGCACATAGATGTGACAGAAAATACAGAGTTTATAGCCAATAGAAAAGCTACACGCCACCGTGCACCCCCCACTCCTCCCCGTCCTATATACCGTCTGCTGTTCTGCAATAAACCAGAGATCTTGCTTTGACCGGCAGTTTGACCAGAACCAAAACAGTTGTAGTGTAGGATCGTTCCCATAAACATTAGTCATCGCTGGAACCCAAATGTTCCTCCACATGAAGCTCCGACACCAGATCTCTACGACTAGTTTCCCACTAGCATTGGAAGATCCGGCAGGGAACAGCCGACTGGGTCTCTCTGGATCTGCCAGAAGCCACTGCGATCCTGTCCGGACTACTTACCGCTGCACGCAGTGGATTCCAGCAATGCCGGATCCAGAGAGACCCGCAGACTGTTCTCCGGATCTCACAATACTAGCGTGAAGCTAGCCTAAATCTAGAACGTCCTCTCCTCTGTGGGGGATGTGACGAGCTGCCGCTCCTGTAAGTGCATCCATTAGATTCCTGCTCCTACATTTAAGAGCACTGGAAATATCCCAGTCCACACCAGTCACCCATAACTACAAGATCCCCCTTTAATGCCATTTCAAAAATGTCACCCACCACCTTGATATGGTGATCCTCACTTTGCCCTGGAGGCCAATACCCCCCGGCACCAGTTCTAATATCACTTCCCTCCTTCATCCAGCTCTGAACTACACCCCCCCACCCGACAACCTGAGCCGACTGTCTGCAGGTCTCCCAGAAGCTGGACCTAGATGGCGGCTCACAGCCAAAAACCTTGTACACATGCATCCTCGGCAAAGCTGGACACAGAGGCGTGGCAGAGGGGGGGACAGAAAAAGCATTACCACCGTGAGGGGGGGGGCACAGAGAGGGCATCACCACCGTGAGGGGGGGGCACAGAGAGGGCATCACCACCGTGAGGGGGGGCACACAGAGAGGGCATCACCACCGTGAGGGGGGGCACAGAGAGGCCATCACCACCGTGAGGGGGGGGGGGCACAGAGAGGGCATCACCACCGTGAGGGGGGGGGGGGGCACAGAGAGGGCATCACCACCGTGAGGGGGGGGGGGGCACAGAGAGGGCATCACCACCGTGAGGGGGGGGGGCACAGAGAGGGCATCACCACCGTGAGGGGGGGGGCACAGAGAGGGCATTACTACTCTGAGGGGGGGGCACAGAGAGGGCATTACTACTCTGAGGGGTGGTGTTTCTATCAATACAGATGGAAGTGTTCATTGCTAGAGCCCCAATAAACTTCTCACTGACCGCTCTGCTCCCCGCGCTCCTTCCCTTCTCTGCTTCAACATTCAGACCTGCAGACACAGATCGCGCTGCCGGACCGTGTAGGAGGAGCCGGGAATCTGGTTGTGCTCCTCCCACAGAGCTCTGCAGCGCCATCTGTGCCCACAGGGGAGGACAAGAGGGCATCACCACCGTGCGGGGGGCACAGAGAGGGCATCACCACCGTGAGGGGGGGGGGCACAGAGAGGGCATCACCACCGTGAGGGGGGGCACAGAGAGGGCATCACCACCGTGAGGGGGGGCACAGAGAGGGCATCACCACCGTGAGGGGGGGGCACAGAGAGGGCATCACCACCGTGAGGGGGGGCACAGAGAGGGCATCACCACCGTGAGGGGGGGCACAGAGAGAGGGCATCACCACCGTGAGGGGGGGCACAGAGAGGGCATCACCACCGTGAGGGGGGGGGAGCACAGAGAGGGCATCACCACCGTGAGGGGGGGGGGGGCACAGAGAGGGCATCACCACCGTGAGGGGGGGGGCACAGAGAGGGCATCACCACCGTGAGGGGGGGGGCACAGAGAGGGCATCACCACCGTGAGGGGGGGGCACAGAGAGGGCATCACCACCGTGAGGGGGGGGGCACAGAGAGGGCATCACTACTCTGAGGGGTGGTGTTTCTATCAATACAGATGGAAGTGTTCATTGCTAGAGCCCCAATAAACTTCTCCCTGACCGCTCTGCTCCCCGCGCTCCTTCCCTTCTCTGCTTCAACATTCAGCGCTGCAGACACAGATCGCGCTGCCGGACCGTGTAGGAGGAGCCGGGAATCTGGTTGTGCTCCTCCCACAGAGCTCTGCAGCGCCATCTGTGCCCACAGGGGAGTACAAGAGGGCATCACCACCGTGCGGGGGGCACAGAGAGGGCATCACCACCGTGAGGGGGGGGGGCACAGAGAGGGCATCACCACCGTGAGGGGGGGCACAGAGAGGGCATCACCACCGTGAGGGGGGGGCACAGAGAGGGCATCACCACCGTGAGGGGGGGGCACAGAGAGGGCATCACCACCGTGAGGGGGGCGCACAGAGAGGGCATCACCACCGTGAGTGGGGGGCACAGAGAGGGCATCACAGAGAGAGGGCATCACCACCGTGAGGGGGGGGCACAGAGAGGGCATCACAGAGAGAGGGCATCACCACCGTGAGGGGGGGGCACAGAGAGAGGGCATCACCACCGTGAGGGGGGCGCACAGAGAGAGGGCATCACCACCGTGAGGGGTGGGGGCACAGAAAGGGCATCACCACCGTGAGGGGGGGCACTGTAAAATAATAAACTAACATTTTTTATCAGGCTAGGGTTATTTTAGAGGACCATGCAAGGGCAGCACTTGTGTTGAAGTGTCAATTTTGACAGGTTGAGACGACAATAGCATTTGGGAAGGTTAGGAATCCTCCTTCTCAGCATATTATTATTAGCTTTACAAATAAGGTATACATAGAAGACCACGATGTAAGGGAATTTACTTGTTAACCATATATGTCTGTTAGAATGGTAAATTTAGGACACAATGTAACTCAATGGAGGGTCAGACTATAAAGAAAGCTTCATCTTTTACTAGAGCAGAGCATTCTTGCACGGACACCTGTTGCTCTCACACACACACACACAGATTCACACATACACGTTATTTTGGGGAAATAAGCTTTTTCACTTATTTTAATTGTTTTATTGCTTGCTTGTAACCTTTCAAGACTTATTGCTGTGCTATATTTTTCTCTTTCTAAACTTTGTAACTTTCTTTTTATGAGAATTAAATCCTTCTAATTTTATCTTTCATCACCAACTTTGCACATTTTGTTGGGCTCCTTCTAAAGCATTTCTTGAAAAATAGAGTAATGCAGGACGTTATTCTACAGGCACAGAGAGGGTATCACCACCGTGAGGGGGGGCACAGAGAGGGCATCACCACCGCGAGGGGGGGGCACAGAGAGGGCATCACCACCGTGAGGGGGGGGCACAGAGAGGGCATCACCACCGTGAGGGGGGGGCACAGAGAGAGGGCATCACCACCGTGAGGGGGGGGGGCACAGAGAGGGCATCACCACCGTGAGGGGGGGGGCACAGAGAGAGGGCATCACCACCGTGAGGGGGGGGGGCACAGAGAGGGCATCACCACAGTGAGGGGGGGGGCACAGAGAGGGCATCACCACCGTGAGGGGGGGGCACAGAGAGAGGGCATCACCACCGTGAGGGGGGGGCACAGAGAGGGCATCACCACAGTGAGGGGGGGGGGCACAGAGAGGGCATCACCACCGTGAGGGGGGGGCACAGAGAGGGCATCACCACCGTGAGGGGGGGGCACAGAGAGGGCATCACCACCGTGAGGGGGGGGGCACAGAGAGGGCATTACTACTCTGAGGGGGGGGGCACAGAGAGGGCATTACTACTCTGAGGGGGGGGGCACAGAGAGGGCATTACTACTCTGAGGGGTGGTGTTTCTATCAATACAGATGGAAGTGTTCATTGCTAGAGCCCTAATAAACTTCTCCCTGACCGCTCTGCTCCCCGCGCTCCTTCCCTTCTCTGCTTCAACATTCAGACCTGCAGACACAGATCGCGCTGCCGGACCGTGTAGGAGGAGCCGGGAATCTGGTTGTGCTCCTCCCACAGAGCTCTGCAGCGCCATCTGTGCCCACAGGGGAGGACAAGAGGGCATCACCACCGTGCGGGGGGCACAGAGAGGGCATCACCACCGTGAGGGGGGGGCACAGAGAGGGCATCACCACCGTGAGGGGGGGGGGGGCACAGAGAAGGCATCACCACCGTGAGGGGGGGGGGGGCACAGAGAGGGCATCACCACCATGAGGGGGGGGCACAGAGAGGGCATCACCACCGTGAGGGGGGGGCACAGAGAGAGGGCATCACCACCGTGAGGGGGGGGCACAGAGAGAGGGCATCACCACCGTGAGGGGGGGGCACAGAGAGAGGGCATCACCACCGTGAGGGGGGGGCACAGAGAGAGGGCATCACCACCGTGAGGGGGGGGCACAGAGAGGGCATCACCACCGTGAGGGGGGGGCACAGAGAGGGCATCACCACCGTGAGGGGGGGGCACAGAGAGGGCATTACTACTCTGAGGGGGGGGGGGCACAGAGAGGGCATTACTACTCTGAGGGGTGGTGTTTCTATCAATACAGATGGAAGTGTTCATTGCTAGAGCCCCAATAAACTTCTCACTGACCGCTCTGCTCCCCGCGCTCCTTCCCTTCTCTGCTTCACCATTCAGACCTGCAGACACAGATCGCGCTGCCGGACCGTGTAGGAGGAGCCGGGAATCTGGTTGTGCTCCTCCCACAGAGCTCTGCAGCGCCATCTGTGCCCACAGGGGAGGACAAGAGGGCATCACCACCGTGCGGGGGGCACAGAGAGGGCATCACCACCGTGAGGGGGGGGGCACAGAGAGGGCATCACCACCGTGAGGGGGGGCACAGAGAGGGCATCACCACCGTGAGGGGGGGCACAGTGAGGGCATCACCACCGTGAGGGGGGGGGCACAGAGAGGGCATCACCACCGTGAGGGGGGGGCACAGAGAGGGCATCACCACCGTGAGGGGGGGCACACAGAGAGGGCATCACCACCGTGAGGGGGGGCACAGAGAGGGCATCACCACCGTGAGGGGGGGGGGGGCACAGAGAGGGCATCACCACCGTGAGGGGGGGGGGGGGCACAGAGAGGGCATCACCACCGTGAGGGGGGGGGGGCACAGAGAGGGCATCACCACCGTGAGGGGGGGGCACAGAGAGGGCATCACCACCGTGAGGGGGGGGGCACAGAGAGGGCATCACTACTCTGAGGGGTGGTGTTTCTATCAATACAGATGGAAGTGTTCATTGCTAGAGCCCCAATAAACTTCTCCCTGACCGCTCTGCTCCCCGCGCTCCTTCCCTTCTCTGCTTCAACATTCAGCGCTGCAGACACAGATCGCGCTGCCGGACCGTGTAGGAGGAGCCGGGAATCTGGTTGTGCTCCTCCCACAGAGCTCTGCAGCGCCATCTGTGCCCACAGGGGAGTACAAGAGGGCATCACCACCGTGCGGGGGGCACAGAGAGGGCATCACCACCGTGAGGGGGGGGGGGCACAGAGAGGGCATCACCACCGTGAGGGGGGGCACAGAGAGGGCATCTCCACCGTGAGGGGGGGGCACAGAGAGGGCATCACCACCGTGAGGGGGGGGCACAGAGAGGGCATCACCACCGTGAGGGGGGCGCACAGAGAGGGCATCACCACCGTGAGGGGGGGGCACAGAGAGGGCATCACAGAGAGAGGGCATCACCACCGTGAGGGGGGGGCACAGAGAGAGGGCATCACCACCGTGAGGGGGGCGCACAGAGAGAGGGCATCACCACCGTGAGGGGTGGGGGCACAGAAAGGGCATCACCACCGTGAGGGGGGGGGGCACAGAGAAGGCATCACCACCGTGAGGGGGGGGGGGCACAGAGAGGGCATCACCACCGTGAGGGGGGGGGGGGGGCACAGAGAGGGCATCACCACCGTGAGGGGGGGCACAGAGAGAGGGCATCACCACCGTGAGGGGGGGGCACAGAGAGAGGGCATCACCACCGTGAGGGGGGGGCACAGAGAGAGGGCATCACCACCGTGAGGGGGGGGCACAGAGAGAGGGCATCACCACCGTGAGGGGGGGCACAGAGAGAGGGCATCACCACAGTGAGGGGGGTGCACAGAGAGGGCATCACCACCGTGAGGGGGGCGCACAGAGAGGGCATCACCACCGTGAGGGGGGGCACAGAGAGGGCATCACCACCGTGAGGGGGGGCACAGAGAGAGGGCATCACCACCGTGAGGGGGGGGGGGGCACAGAGAGAGGGCATCACCACCGTGAGGGGGGCGCACAGAGAGGGCATCACCACCGTGAGGGGGGGGGGGGGCACAGAGAGAGCATCACCACCGTGAGGGGGGGGGGCACAGAGAGAGCATCACCACCGTGAGGGGGGGGGGGCACAGAGAGGGTATCACCACCGTGAGGGGGGGGGGGGCACAGAGAGGGCATCACCACCGTGGGGGGGGGCCACAGAGAGGGCATCACCACCGTGAGGGGGGGGGCACAGAGAGGGCATCACCACCGTGAGGGGGGGCACAGAGAGGGCATCACCACCGTGAGGGGGGGCACAGAGAGGGCATTACTACTCTGAGGGGTGGTGTTTCTATCAATACAGATGGAAGTGTTCATTGCTAGAGCCCCAATAAACTTCTCACTGACCGCTCTGCTCCCCGCGCTCCTTCCCTTCTCTGCTTCAACATTCAGACCTGCAGACACAGATCGCGCTGCCGGACCGTGTAGGAGGAGCCGGGAATCTGGTTGTGCTCCTCCCACAGAGCTCTGCAGCGCCATCTGTGCCCACAGGGGAGGACAAGAGGGCATCACCACCGTGCGGGGGGCACAGAGAGGGCATCACCACCGTGCGGGGGGAACAGAGAGGGCATCACCACCGTGCGGGGGGAACAGAGAGGGCATCACCACCGTGCGGGGGGCACAGAGAGGGCATCACCACCGTGCGGGGGGAACAGAGAGGGCATCACCACCGTGCGGGGGGAACAGAGAGGGCATCACCACCGTGCGGGGGGCACAGAGAGGGCATCACCACCGTGCGGGGGGAACAGAGAGGGCATCACCACCGTGCGGGGGGCACAGAGAGGGCATCACCACCGTGCGGGGGGAACAGAGAGGGCATCACCACCGTGCGGGGGGAACAGAGAGGGCATCACCACCGTGCGGGGGGAACAGAGAGGGCATCACCACCGTGCGGGGGGAACAGAGAGGGCATCACCACCGTGCGGGGGGAACAGAGAGGGCATCACCACCGTGCGGGGGGAACAGAGAGGGCATCACCACCGTGCGGGGGGAACAGAGAGGGCATCACCACCGTGCGGGGGGCACAGAGAGGGCATCACCACCGTGCGGGGGGCACAGAGAGGGCATTACCACCATGTTGGGGGCACAAATGTGAACAGACAGATTTAAATCAATGGGTATGTGTGCAGTCTGTCAAAAACGGAAATGTGGACGAGGGCTGAGGCACGCCACTGGCTGGACATGCTGCAGGTGGTTTCCGCGGAGGAGATCGGCTTCTACCAGACGCGTCCGGACTCGTTCCTCTCAGGGACATAAACCTATTGGTTCCTTATTCCCACCAGTGGTCTCCATAGCCAGAGACTTGTAGGAAGAAGCAGAGAACATGGAGCGTCTGTGGTCGGCTGTAATCCCGCCATCTCCAGCTCATTACACCAGTATAAACCAGTATAAACCTAGAATAGTACTGGATAAAACAAGGCGTCCTCCTACAGAGGAGGGGACATCTCCATTACCTGAGCATCCTGTGGAAGGAGAGGACGCGGACATCTCTCTGGTGTTGTCCTCTGACTGGATCTCTCTGCAGGAGACACAGAGACTGGACTCAGACTTTACTTTTGCACTACTGAAGCATCAGCTGTGACAGACATCACACACTGCACTACTGAAGCATCAGCTGTGACAGACATCACACACTGCACTACTGACTGCGGCCCCCGGCTCCCCGGTACCTGCTCCTCCTCATGCCGGGGCTCTCCCTCCCGCTGTCCGGACATCAGAGCCTCTTTACAGGACGTTTCCAGCAGAACTTCCTCTTTCCCTCAGGTTCCTGGAGTTCTCCTCTCCCAGCATGCTTTGCGGTGTGACGTCACAGGGCTGTCCCCGCCCGGCACACTGGTCAGTCAGCACTAGCCCCGCCCCCTACACCTCCGGCGGCCATGTTAGTACACCCAGACATGGCTCCTGCTCCTCTCCACACATCACTGAGGGGTAGATGCTAGAGTGGAGTTGTTAGAACGCGGTCTGTGACGTCACTGGTCACATGCTCCTTCATGGTCACATGGTCAAGTGTGGGAAGTGCTTATAAACCCAGACTGCAGGAGCTTGTGAAGGAGGAGGAGCTGTGTGTGCTTGGATGTGCTGCAGAGCTGGAGGCCATAGGAGCTCATACAGAGGAGGCAGGTGCAGATCTGTGGGGGTGGGGCATGTGGTGTATTCTGGGGACATGGGGGGGGTCAATCTGTGAGGGGGTTATTGCTGTGACTAAATCCCATGACTCGGAAGGACCTGCTCCTCACTAATAATGGAGAATGTCCAGCTCTACAGCAGCGTCTATTTCCTATAATCTTCAGGGACCATTTATTCTCCTATTGTCCTGGACCTGATCTGTCATAGTATTTAGCTTCACAGTGAATTAGCTAAATCCCATTCTTTCCACAAGAACCATCCTGGTAAAGCTTCGGTGACATTATTATTATTATTATTATTATTATTATTATTATTATTATTATTATTATTATTATTATTACATTGACTAAAGTAAGACAGGTGAACGGTGGATAATAAAGTTTGTATAGTCATCTCCTATTTCCCGGACTCCAGGAGGACCTTTTCTATCTATTACATACTGAGAAGGTGTCATGTAGGAGAGGTCCCTCTGAGTCATGGGATTAAGGGCTCTTTCACACTTGCGTTGTCCGGATCCGGCGTGTACTCCATTTGCCGGAATTACACGCCGGATCCGGAAAAATGTTCAGTGTTACTATGGCAGCCAGGACGCTATTAAAGTACTGGTTGCCATAGTAGGAGCGGGGAGCGGGGGAGCAGTATACTTACAGTCCGTGCGGCTCCCGGGGCGCTCCAGTATGACGTCAGACCGCCCCATGCGCGTCGGGCGCCCTGACGTCACTCTGAAGCGCCTCGGGAGCCGCACGGACGGTAAGTATGCTGCTCCCCCGCTCCCCACTACACTTTACCATGGCAACCAGGACTTTAGCGTCCCGGCAGCCATGGTAACCACTCAGAAAAAGCTAAACGTCGGATCCGGTAATGCGCCGAAACGACGTTTAGCTTAAGGCCGGATCCGGATTAATGCCTTTCAATGGGCATTAATTCCGGATCCGGCCTTGCGGCAAGTGTTCAGGATTTTTGGCCGGAACAAAAAGCGCAGCATGCTGCGGTATTTTCTCCGGCAAAAAAACGTTCCGTTCCGGAACTGAAGACATCCTGATGCATCCTGAACGGATTTCTCTCCATTCAGAATGCATTAGGATAAAACTGATCAGGATTCTTCCGGCATAGAGCCCCGACGACGGAACTCTGTGCCGGAACACAACAACGCAAGTGTGAAAGAGCCCTTAGCCGGCTCATATAGAAATGACCATTTCCCGGACTCCAGGAGGACCTTTTCTATCTATTACATACTGTTTGGGTTACAAACCCGACACTGTGTAGGAGCTGTGGACGGGCATGGAACAGACTAGGGATCGACCGATATTGATTTTTTAGAACCGATACCGATAATCTGGGAACTTTCAGGCCGATAGCCGATAAATGATACCGATATTCTGTGAATTTTCCTTCTTTTTTTTTTTTAAATCCTACACAAATCTGCTAATAATGAATGTTTATTGTTAACATGTAGGGTTTTTTAGAAACACCAAAAAAATAGTGGCAATTTTGGAGGAGCTGCTCAGCCCCTGACACGGTGGCGTGTCTAGATTGGGGGAGCAGCCCAGCCGCATGTGGACCGCAATTATCGACTATCCCCAGCAAAATATGCATACAATGGAGGACGTCGGCGCGGTCCACATGCACCACAAGGACAAGCTACAGGGAATGTAGCAAAGCATCATATGAGACACCAAGAGAAAATGCACCAAACAAATAAGCTACTGACTATACTGGGAAGTCATAAATGCAGGTATTAAAAAGCTGAGACTTTCGCCAATCTGATATGGGTGTGGCTCACAGTATGGTCTTGTTCACATTGCACCAGTATCCTTGCTGGGCAGTTGTGTGGAAGCTTTGCTGTGAGCTGGATTCCATCACCCTCAGACCCTGTTCACACCATAGTCAGAGTAGTGGTAGGAACCCTTTGCCATGCTGAGTGACCGTGACGTGGTGCATGAAGGGCTCCGATATTTTCCTGACCGGAACATATTGGCGAAAGTCTCAGCTTTTTAATACCTGCATTTATGACTTCCCAGTATAGTCAGTAGCTTATTTGTTTGGTGCATTTTCTCTTGGTGTCTCTCATGTAGGGTTTTTTGTAAATCTTTCTTTTTCATTTATACTTAATATTTTGGTGTGTTTTTTTTTTTTTTTACTAAATTTTAGGCCCCTTAGGGACTAGAACCCTTGTCCTATTCATCCTCTATCAGGGTGAATAGGACTTCACACACTGTCCCTGCTGCCCTGTGCTCTGTGCACACAGCAACAGGCAGCTGACTGTCACCCAGGGTTTCAATAGCGTCCTGGCTGCCATGGTAACCGATCGGAGCCCCAGGCTTACACTGCTGGGGCTCCGATGGGAACTGCCACGGAGGAGGAAGGGAGAGGGTATCCTGCGGCCACTGCCACCAATGATTGATACTGGGGGGGCGCACTGTGCCACCAATGGTTTTTAATACTGGGCTCGGGGGGCACACTGCGCCACCAATGATTAATACTGGGGGGGGCTTGGGTGGGGCGGGGGTGCACTGCGCCACCAATGTTTTCAATACTGGTGTTGGGGGGGGCGCACTGCTCATTAATTTATATATTGGTGGCGGGAGCTGGCTGCAGAATCACATAGCCGGCTCCCGACCTCTATGAGCAATAGCTGCGATCCGCGGTAGGCACCTGAGGGGTTAACTACCGCTCACAGAGGTCGGGAGCCGGCTATGTGATTCTGCAGCCAGCTCCCGCCTCCTGTATATGAATTAATGAGAGAGGTATCTTCATTGGTGGCGCAGTGGCCAGCCCCTCCCCTTCTCCTCTCATTGGTGGCCACAGCCCCTCCCCTTCTCCTCTCATTGGTGGCCACAGCCCCTCCCCTTCTCCTCTCATTGGTGGCCACAGCCCCTCCCCTTCTCCTCTCATTGGTGGCCACAGCCCCGCCCCTCCTCTTCTCCTCTCATTGGTGGCCACAGCCCCGCCCCTCCCCTCCTCCTCTCATTGGTGGCCACAGCCCCGCCCCTCCTCTTCTCCTCTCATTGGTGGCCACAGCCCTGCCCCTCCTCTTCTCCTCTCATTGGTGGCAGCAGCAGCACAGGGGGAGGAGACACTGCTTCCTTCTCCCCTGTGCTGCTGAGGGAATACGGAGAGAGCTGACAGCAGCGCAATTCATGTTCCCGATTCGTTATCGGAATATCGTAAAATTAGATGCCGATAACTTTCAAAATCCTGAATATCGGTCGATCCCTACAATCGACCGATGAGTGGTTGGTGCCAGTCAGCCTCAAGCCCGGCCTGGTGGTGTGTGATAATGGGCGAAATCTCGTAGCAGCTCTGGGCCTAGCCGGTTTGACGCACATCCCTTGCCTGGCGCATGTGCTGAATTGGGTGGTGCTGATGTTCCAGAAAAATTACCCCGATATGTCAGAGCTGCTGCAGAAAGTGCGGGCCGTCTGTGTTTTTGGCATTCTCACCCTGCCGCTGCTCGCCTGTCTGCTCTACAGCGTAACTTCGGCCTTCCCGCTCACCGCCTCATATGCGACGTGCCCACGAGATGGAACTCCACCTTGCACATGCTGGACAGACTGTGCGAGCAGCAGCAGGCCATAGTGGAGTTTCAGCAGCAGCACCCACGGGTCAGTCGCACTGCGGAACAGACACACTTCACCACCAATGACTGGGCCTCCATGCGAGACTTGTGTGCTGTGTTGTGCTGTTTCGGGTACTCCACCAACATGGCCAGTGTTGATGAGGCCGTCCTCAGCGTTACTATCCCACTTCTATGTCTCCTTGAAAAAAACACTTCGGGCGATGATGGAAGAGGATGTGGCACTGGTGGAAGAGGGGTCATTTTCATGGTTATCAGGCCAGTCATTCACAAGTGGCTTGGAGGGTGGGTTCCTGCACCCACAGAGGCCAGGTACACAACAGCAGTGATGGTCAGTTCACATGGTTCACCCGCGAACACATGCGGGCTGCCATCTTTTCTCAAGTCCGGCGAGGCACAGGTAAGCCCTTACCTGTGCGCAAACCGGTCTGAAAAAAAGTGCGGTCAGCGGGAGTAGGCAGTTCAGAGAACAGCCACCGGGGGCATTCATCGGGCTGTTCTCGGAACTGCCTGCTCCCGGTGACCGCATTTGTTTTTTTAGATGGCTCGCGGCACAGGTAAGGGCTTACCTGTGCCTCGCCGGACTTGTGAAAAAATATGTTAGCCCGCATATGTTCGTGGGCGAACCATGCGAACTGGCCATCACTACACAACAGTCCAGCCAGGGCACAGTTATGGAGGATGATGAGGAGGAACAGTTTTCACAGAAGGGTGGCACCCAAAGCAGCTCATGGGCATCATTGGAGCGTAGCTGGGGGGGTACTGAAGATACACACGATACACTTCACAGAGAGGACACCTTGTCCTTACCTCTGGGCAGCCTGGCACACTTGAACAACTACATGCTGCAGTGTCTCCGCAGCGACCGCCGAGTTGCCCACATTCTAACCAGTGTTGATTAGTGGGTGGCCACCCTGCTGGATCGCTGCTACAAGGACAACGTGCTGTCCTTAATTCCCTCACTGGAGCGTGATCGTAAGATGCGCGAGTACAAGCGCACGCTGGTAGACGTGCTGCTGATGGCATTCCCACCTGACAGCGGGGGCACAGTGGAGGCACAAGGCAAAGGCAGAGGAGGAAGTCGGTAACGCAGCTGGGACACCGCCAGCACCTCAGAAGGCAGGGTTAGCATGGCCGACATGTGGAAAAGCTTTGTCTGCACGCCACAACAACCAGCAGATCCTGCCTCCTGCTAATACATTCTGTATTTCAGTAACATGGTGGAACAGTACATGTGCACAAGCCTAAACGTACTGACTGATGGATGTGTCCCATTCAGCTTCTGGGTCTCCAAATTCTGCACATGGCCTGAGCTTGCCCTCTACGCCTTGGAGGTGCTGGCCTGCCCTGCAGCCAGTGTTATTTCCAAACATGTTTTTAGCACGGCGGGGGGGGGGGGGGGAGAGGTAATCGGAGACAAGCACAGCCAACGTGGACAAGCTCAAGGTCATTAAAATGAACCAGCCATTTTCCATTTCCCAATTTTTTGATGTCTTCCTAATTTTATAAAAAATAAAGGAAAAAAAAAAATACAAAAACAGTGGTGGCTAAATCCTCTTCCACCTACCCGTCCATCGCCTCCTCAACCTCCTACTCCACTTTGACCTTTGCCTCCTAGATAATTTTTTTTTTATATTCTATGTTAAAGTCATTTCCCTATCCAAATTTGTTTGCAGGGCAATTGTCCTGCTCTTACCCACATTTTGGTTCCTTTTGCAGCCCTCTAGCCCTTTCCTTGACTTTTTTTTGAGCCATTTTAGTGCCCCAAAGTTCGGGTCCCCGTTGATTTCAATGTGTTTCGGGGACAATTTCGGCTCCCGAACCTAAACTTTGCGGCGAAGTTCGGGGAACTCAGCGAACCCGAACTTCTGGGTGCTTGCTCGATCCTACTTCTAACAAATATTTACAAACCAACTTGAGCTTATGCAGGATATAACATTAAAATGTAGTCAACCTTGTTGATCATTAAAGATGTTTTCCAGTTTTGGCGAGTATCCTTATAAGTATTTTCATAATAAACCACATCAACTATGCTGTGCACTGCAGCCACTCTCCAATAGACTTCTATGGGTGACTCCATAGTACATGGCACACTTGTATAAACTGGAAAATTTGCTCTTTAATCTAAATGTCCCTTTGTTCTATTTTAAATAAACTATTTACATTTTTGATAAAATAAAAAAACAATTTTTTTTTAAATAAAACATTTAATTACATAAAATATATATAACATATAATAACATTTGTTAACCCTCTGTGGGTAATAACTTAACATATGGATTTACCATACACCATTAAATCAGGAACTACCACATTTGTTGCAAACATAATTTTTTATTTTTTTGTTTTAATGCAAGAAGAAAGTTGTCTGACCCCAACACACTGAAAGTGGTGCCACATTTCACAAGCGGAGCATTCCACCATTTGTTCTTTAGGGTTATAAAGCCGACATAAGCAGTAGGTGCTCAGTGTCATTTTTTTACAATAAATTGGGGCGCGTGATTTTGTCAGCATTGAATGGAAATCTCTTGTGCCTCAAGGCAATTAACAACGAGCTCGCATTTTACTTTGCTCAAAGACCACATCGCTCAACCGCATTCCATATGCCAAACAAACCGCATTTGCTATTGCAAATGGCCCACAGTCACTTGCACCTTTTTGTTTTTGGAATGTAATGCACTTTAGGTCAAGCACTGAATATTCGCCTTCAAAATATTTTTTATACAAATGTACAATTTGCTTTTTTTAAAGTGTCTGAGCGTTGTTTTAAGTGAGTCCTACACTGTGACATCAGCCGCAGATCCATGAGATTCCAGCCAATGTGCTCCTGAATGATGAATTTGAATGTTTTCTTTTTGGGTACCTTGGCCGACTTTATTGTGTGCCAGGAGCAAGTTGTCAAATAGACCGAGCACATGAGGGAATTTAACTGAAATTAGATATTAGCAAACATTAATTATTTTGTTGTCAAGCCACTTGTTCCCTTTCCAGGCGTCATTGCAGGCATCTTGTCCGATACCACTGTCCAAAGCGCAAAACTGGTTTAAAGATGTTCTTTCCTCTCCAATATCCCACACATCTTCCCTAAGCATATCGGCTTTGGTACCAACTCTTTGAGAAGATGGATGTTTGGGCCGGCCATATGCACGCTTTGGCAGTGGTTCAAAATTCTCAAATGCATTTTTTCTCTTTGGGGACTCTAACAATAGAAAACCGTCTCTTCTTTTGGCACCAAACTCTTCACATTGTTGACCAAGCTCTCCAGGTCCTCCTCTACTTTATTTAAATCAGAAACATCTTTTATATGATAGAAGGAGTCCACTAGTTGTATAATAAGTAAATGACCATTTCTGATTTTTGTGGTTCTCAATGCTCTCCGACGAGGTGCTGGGTCCAGTATATGTTCAGCAGGTGGTAGTTTGAAGTCCGGAAAATGGGTCTGGCCCTCAAATGTCTCCTCTTTTACTTTTTTGGAAAAACAATGTATGTCCAGTGAAAACAGTGGGTTGTCAGTGTAAGACTTACTCAGTCTATGCCATCCCCATTCACGGATGGATTTTAAAATGCAACACATGTGTTTACACGGAAGTACAAAATCTCCCCAGTCTTTACCCGTGCAGGATGGAGTTTGCCCTCCTAAATTCACTGTACATGTGTTTCCTTCATTAGTTTCACCGTCCACTTTAAAAATCCCACTAGTGCTGTTCACACATACAATGTTTTTAGCTCCAGTCTGCTCTCCGTTCTTTGCATAATGTGGCTAATTATTTCCCTTGGGCGATTTCCAGTTTGTACTTGCGATAATATTCGGAGCTTTGCACATTTAGCTCCACATACCTAGATAATAAATAGATAAATAGTCATTAAAAGTGCTAATTGTACATGGCTCTACTTTAAATTTTATATAGTCACTTTTTAACATATACAGTTTCATGCTGCAAACATCTTCAAGCTCATTCTGTGTTAGAACAAGAAACATTTAGTGAAATATTTATTTATATTAACAATTATATTAATATATCCCTATAAAAACATACGGTGTCCCCAGTATACATTTATGCTGGGGGTATCAGACCTTTCGGTAACCTTCAAATATGGATGGTTTTGCAATGTTCATATTGTAGGCAGAATATGGAGGAAATGTGTTCAATCCGTCCACTATACTTGTACTGTAAAGACTACGGATCTGTTGTCATGTGAGGACCTCCGCTTACTGTCTATCCTAGGAGTACCGTCAGTATTTATTCAGGAATACCGATGCAAATGACATCACATACAGGAAAAACAATCTTCTTTCCCTTAACACCAAATTCTCTCTGGCATGGCATCACAAATGACCCAAGAAGTCTGGTCTAAAGGAGTTGTCCTACTTGGGACATTTATGACTTATTAACAGAATATGCTAGAAGTATCTTCTAAGTGCGGGACCGTAACTATCTTGAGAATGTGCTTCTCCTAAGCCACTTGAGGTTGTCAGGAGTGTTGAAATGTAGTTTGCAACAATCCCATTGAATTAAACCACAGTTTTGCAAATAGATAGGAACAGATCTTACATACAAATTCCGAAATATTTATTTAAAAAACATGGTGTATATAGCTCCCAGGTTTACCCCCTGGTTAATCAAAACACGGTTAGGATTACATAGCAATCACAAAGAAGAAAGCAGAACTCCAAGTACATGCGTTCAGATAATAAATCACAACGGGGCACTCACTCGGACCCTCCGGGTAGAACCTGAGATATTGACGCACGATAACGGTCTGTGGACATGCCATAAATGTCCTAGATGGAACAACCCTTTTAAGCATTAAAAAATTGCGTAATAAAATGAATATTGCATCATTTGATTAAACAGCTCAAGATCTTACTTCTTGTACGTGTTTGGGAAGAAACTTGAATGAAGTACTGTGATCATTTCACTAAGAACAGTTTCTGTAACCCTCTAGGTGACTATATTTTAGGATTTCATGCTGTCGCTCAAGTCCATTGTTTGGGTGTATGCCAACTTGTAATACACTATGCCGGTAAACACGAGCCCATTTCTGTTCAAGAATGAAAATAAACTGTTAAGGGAAATATGGCTTTCAGCCAGAACCTAATCCTGATGACCACACAAATATGCCTGATGGTTGGACCCAGTGGTATTCACCCATTCAGTATGGCCAGTAGCATTGTGTCCCTTGTTAGCATATCCTGGGCAGTTGAGCAGCATCCTCTTGACCAAGAGATGGGGGGAGATATTTGGGTGGTCACAGGGTGGAGTCTATGGTGGGGTGCTGGGACACAGCAAGATATAGGTGAAAGTTGGGAGTGAGGCGGGGGCTTCTCTTCCTGGACACCGATGGATGCAGGAGCAAGCTATATACGTGTGCGTATGTGGGTATGTATATAAGTATAATATCCCAGTAGACTTTATATGTGTACATATAGATATTAGTCTCTATATGTACATGTACTAATGGTCAGGTACTGGAGGTGAGTTGGTTAGAAGAGTAGATCCAGTAGACGGTATATTGGTGGACTCTGGATATACTGTATTTACATACACATTATTAGCCGCATTTGCTTAGCATCCAGGGTGGACAGGTACGGAGGTGGCTGTGTGTGGTGGTGTCCTCTATGTATTGTGTTATCTGTATCTCTATGTATATTGTCCATTGCTTTGTCATCTCCATGTTATCAGTAAACTATTTTTATATATCAGTATCTGCGAGGGTTGTGTGTTACCCCTGGGGTATATGAAGGACTGGAAGAGGTGTAATTATACACAGAATAATCGGGTTGTATGGGAAACAAAGGCAACTTGCTAGGAATAGAATTGTCACGAGGGTATCTAGACCCACGCCTGACTCCGTTATACCCGGGGTCAGGAGGTCGCAGCGGTTGGCTGCGCGCTCTATGTAAGATAGGGCGGTTTTCCTTATGGTAGCTTTCTGGGTTTGCTTTGCAAACCCTTTTGGCTCACTCAGGGATCCGTAGCTCCTTCTCCTCAGCTGTTTCTTGTCCAACACTCCCAACCTCCTTATATTCCCCTCTCACACTTCTCTGGTTGCCAGAGATAGAGCTTCCTGCCTGGACTTCTATACTGACCCACTGGAGCTGTGTTGCTGCGTTCTCTGGTTGTTGGTCCAGAACGTTTCCCTCCGGATCCCTGTTGGACCTTTGTGGTCTGCTGTTGTCGCCCACCTGGGTGTATGTGTTTGTCTGTATTGTCTGTCCTCTCCCTGGTGTTTCCCTCTTAGTGTCAGTGGTGCGGACTAGTGATCCCACCGGCCCGTTCACTATCTAGGGCTCATTTTAGGGAAAGCCAGGGTTTAGGCACGCGATCGCCACACGGGTGAGGAACCCGTCTAGGGACGTCAGGGCAGTCAGGTGCCAGCCGCAAGGTGAGTCAGGGGTCACCACCTTTCCCTCTCCCTTGGGCAGGGCTTTCCCTTTTCCCTCCCTGTGCGTGACGTCGGTCATTACATTATATCTGGCCCTTATTTTGTGTAGGTAAAAAAAAATAATTTTTTTTTTACCTACTTAGAATCCAGTATGGATCCAATTGCTGCTCTGTCCAAACAGTTTCATGGCCTGTCTTTGGAGGTGGCAGGATTGAAGGCGTCGGTCCTCCAGCAACAGCAGCAATTACAACTGACCGCAAGCCCAGCGGTTGCTACTGGTAACCAGGTTGTTGCGGAACCCAAGGTCCCTCTCCCTGACAGATTTTCTGGGGGAAGGGACAAGTTTTCGACATTCCGTGAGGCCTGTAAATTATACTTTAAACTGCGCCCTTACTCCTCTGGTAATGAAGATCAGCGGGTGGGGGTTGTTATTTCCCTGCTGCAGGGGGATCCGCAGTCCTGGGCGTTCTCTTTACCTACTGATTCCCAGGCTCTTCGGTCAGTGGATGAGTTTTTCGGGGCCTTGGGTCTCATATATGACGACCCTGACCGAGTCGCACTGGCTGAATCAAGATTACGGAGACTCCTACAAGGAGAGCGGCCGGTAGAAGAGTATTGCTCTGACTTCCGTAGATGGGCTACGGATACCCAATGGAACGACCCGGCTCTCAGGAGTCAGTTCTGCTCTGGGTTATCCGAAAGGGTTAAGGATGCGCTTGCATTATAAGACCCCCTTTTCCCTTAATGCGGTTATGTCCCTTTCTATCCGAATAGACGCCTTAGGGACAGATTGAAAAAACCGGAGCAATTGGTAACCCCTCCCAAGCAGCAGTTAGTCTGTACGGACTTAGACGAGCCTATGCAGCTAGGAGGAACTACTCGTCAGGTCCGTCCTCCTGAGGCTCGCCATAGGCGTGGGGTTTGTTTTTTCTCTGGGGAGAGGGGTCATTTCATTAATGTCTGTCCTTCTTTCCTCAGAAACAAAAGACCGTCGGAAAACTACTAACCCCAGGCTGTGTGGAGGATGTCAGCCGGGGGGTATACGTTTCCTCCATACGAACATCGCAATTTGTGTTGCCAGCGGTTATTATTTTTGGTGATAAGACTGAGACTATTTCTTTCTAGACAGTGGAGCAGGGGTAAATTTGATAGATGCCCATTTTGCCCGCACTTTGGGTTTGTCTCTCTGTACTTTACAGAGACCCATTCCCATATTCGCTATTGATTCTGCTCCTCTGTCTCAGAGAAACCTCACCCACATTGTTCATAATTTACACCTTCGGGTAGGGGACCACCATAACGAGTGGCTTTCAGGTTATGTTCAGGAGGGGCTTCCCACTCCGGTGGTGCTGGGTCTTCCCTGGTTGGTAGCGCACAATCCAGTGGTGGATTGGCAGGCCAGGGAGATATTGGAGTGAGCAGTGCAGAGAAAATTGCTTAAATAGCAATTGCTTAGTCGCCTCCATAACTACCCTACCTACATTTATTTGGGATTTTGAGGGATGTTTTTTCTGAAAAGGGTTGTCAGAAGTTACCACCTCATCGTCCTTATGATTGCCCGGTTAACCTTATTCCCGGCGCAAAATTACCCAAGACCAGGTTATATAATCTTTCAGGTCCAGAGAGACGCCATGAAAGATTATATCTCCGAGAGCTTGGCTAAGGGACACATTAGACCCTCTTCTTCACCCGTGGCTGCAGGGTTTTTCTTCGTTAAAAAGAAAGATGGGGGCCTGCGTCCTTGCCTAGATTTTCGCTAATTAAATCCGATAACCATCCGAGACCCATACCCCCTTCCTCTCATTCCTGACCTGTTTAACCAGATTGCGGGTGCTAGGTGATTCTCCAAACTTGATCTTAGGGGGGCCTACAATTTGATTTGTATTAAGGAGGGGGATGAGTGGAAGACAGCTTTTAACACCCCTGAGGGGCATTATGAAAATCTAGTTATGCCTTTCGGTCTGACCAATGCTCCTGCCGTCTTCCAACATTTCGTTAATGACCTTTTTAGTCATCTAATCGGCAGGTTTGTGGTGATATACCTAGATGATATTTTAATTTATTCGTCTGATCTGAGAACACATGAGGTGCATGTCGGACAAGTACTGCAGGTCCTACGGACGAATAAATTATATGCTAAAATTGAAAAATGTGTCTTCACCGTTCAGGAGATACAATTCCTAGGTTATTTTTTATCTGCTTCAGGTTTCCGTATGGATCCCAGGAAGGTCCAGGCAATTTTAGATTGGGATCTTCCTGAGAACCTCAAAGCACTGCAATGGTTCTTGGGCTTCGCGAATTTCTATAGGAAATTCATTAAAAATTATTCACTTATTGTAAAACCCCTTACTGACATGACTAGGAAGGGGACTGATTTTTCTAAATGGTCTGACGCCGCTAAAGTTGCTTTTTCCTCTCTAAAAGAGGTTTACCTCAGCACCTGTACTAGTCCAACCTGATGTCTCTCAGCCTTTTATTGTTGAAGTCGATGCGTCAGAGGTGGGAGTGGGGGCGGTGCTGTCTCAGGGACCGTCTCCTGGCAAATGGCGTCCTTGTGCTTTCTTTTCTAAAAAACTATCTGCAGCAGAAAAGAACTACGATATTGGCAATAGGGAACTATTAGCTATTAAACTAGCATTTGAAGAATGGCGTCACTTTTTAGAGGGGGCAGTCCACCCCGTCACTGATTACGGACCACAAAAATTTTCTGTACCTCGAATCAGCTAAGCGTCTCACCCCTAGACAGGCTAGGTGGTCGCTATTTTTTACCAGGTTTAACCTTGTGATTACCTATCGTCCTGGGGCAAAGAACACCAAGGCTGATGCATTATCTCGTTGTTTCCCTGGAGGGGGTAATGTGAGCGATCCGGTGCCCATTCTTCAAAGAGGAGTGGTTGTTTCTGCGGTACACTCTGTTCTGGAGGGGAAGGTGTTAGAGACCCAGGTGGACGCCCCGGTCTCTTGCCCCTCAGAGGTACCGTTCAACCTGCGTCTCGAATTATTAGAGTAAATCTTTTTTATTAGTATTTTCAATGGTTGGCAAGTTGAGCCATAGTTTGCAAAATTAGAAAACATAACAATATACGCCTATACAATAGGCTTGCTGGAAAAACATTTGTATACAACAATGGTTTGCAGTTTGCATAATAGTATAAGAGTAGGGTCCTCAACATTTGGACCTTAATATCAAAATATAAAAGGGTAAAAAAGGGAGAGGGAAGACCAGGAGGGAAAGTGAGGTAGTCTAATCTCAGTTTGTCTTGATTCAAAGGGCCCTTCTACCTTGTTCGTGTTGCTATGTTCAAGTTTTCAATTCAGGCCTAGGGATCTTCCATGGTTCAGGTTGAGTAGTTAGAGTTCTTGAGCCATGGGCTCCAGGTGAGTAGCCTAGATTTTAGGGGTATAATCGTGTAGGGTATTAGACTTTCATACCTACAGGATTTGTTAATCTCTAGAATAACCTCTGCTATATTTGGCGAAACTGTTTGTTTCCAATAACGTGTGATAACCAATTTAGCACTAAGTAGGATGTGTCCAACTAGGTTCCTGCTTTCAGGGGGGATATTGTGTATGCCTAAAAATAAGAGAGCCAGTTCAGGACGGGGGTCAACAACCTGGGAGGTTATCTCCGTGATCAGATCAAAAACACTGCGCCAGTATGGGGTAAGTGTGGGGCATGTCCATAATATATGGAGTAATGAGCCTTTAGCTCCACATTCCCTCCAGCATTGTGGGGAGGATGAAGGGTAAATTCTGCTTAGTCTCTGTGGAGTGAAGTACCAATGCAAGAGGGTCTTCAGCCCTGCTTCGTAGTGGGAGACACATTTAAAATTGGATGTTAGGAATCTAATAGCTTGAGACCAATGTGTATCTAGAAAGGTTTCCCCCAATTCTGTTTCCCATTTTTTGATAGGTAAAGTTTTAGTAAAAGTAGCTTTTTCCCCCAGAACATCATACACATAACGCGTAGTATGCTTTTTAAAAAGAGATGGAGAGTGAAACAGTCTCCATATATCGGAATTTATGGAGGGTGGGCTTTGTGTGATCTTGGTAATAAAATGTCTGATTCTAAGGAAGTTGTAGAATTCTGTATGCGGCAACGCGAACAGGCGATGGATGGATTCAAAGGGGAGAAGACAGCCATTCGACAATCTGAGAGACAGAAGGGATTCCCCTCTCTCGCCAGACCGTCAAGTTGATGTCAGGGATAGTCAGTTCTATTGTTTCTAAAGTGGCTTGTGGGAGGAGAGTGGCCACCTTATCACTCTGCATTTTATGTACGGAGGACCACAGGCTGCTAACTAGTCTCATTGTCAATAGACCTCCACTAGGCCCTGTTGAACTCCACAATAGATGGATCAGGTAATCCTTCAATGAAGCTCTTTTTATGGTGTGTTGTTCAATCTGGATCCAGGCCTTATTGTCTCTCGGGGACCACCATTCACGGGCAAAGGAGAGCGCCACTGCTTGAAAATAATCTCTAATATCTGGGAGGCCCAGTCCGCCCGCTTGCTTCTTTTTGGATAATAGTGTCCGTGCTACTCTCGGCTTGGTCGGACCCCAAATGTATCTACCCAAGGTCATCTGTGCTTTTTTAAAGAATGTCATAGGGATTGGAATCGGGAGGGCTCGAAATATGTAAATAAATTTGGGGAGTGTCATCATTTGAAAAGATGCCACTCTACCTACCCAGGATAAAGCCTTCATAGAAAAGCTGTTAAGGTCTTTTATCATGGTATCAAGAAGGGGGAGATAATTTCTATTGTAAAGTAAGGAGCAAGGAAAGGTTATTTTGACACCTAGGTATGGGATTTCAGAAGATTGCCAGTCTAAGTCTTGGGAGGATTTCAGGGAGGCGACCTCATCTGGCGGAATATTGATAGGTAAGGCTTGAGATTTGGCGTTATTTATTTTATAGTAGGAAAAGGACCCATACTGTGAGATAATATCTAGAGCAGCGTCCAACGAGTTACTGGGGTTGGTTAACGTAAGGATGATGTCATCCGCATAGAGTGTGATCTTGTGGGATCTGCCTCCTATTTCCATTCCGGCTATTGAAGGTGAGTTTCTTATGGATTGAGCTAGGGGTTCCAATGCCAAGATAAACAATAAGGGGGATAGGGGGCATCCTTGTCTGGTTCCATTAGTAATTTTAAACGGATCTGACACTACACCATTAACCCAGACTTTCGCGGATGGAGATGAATATAAGCTAGAGATAGTCTGCAGAATCTGTCCTGTGAAACCCATCTGGCGGAGAACAGAAAATGTGTAGTCCCAATGCAGGCGGTCAAATGCCTTTTCCGCATCTAATGTAATCGCAAGCATTGGGAGGCTATGTATTTCAGCATAATTAAATAAGTCAACGATCCTTCTAGTGTTGTCAGACGCTAGTCGGCCATTCACAAACCCAGTTTGGTCGGGGTGAATCAGAGAGGGGAGGAGTGGAGCTAATCTATTGGCAATAATTTTTGCGAAAATTTTTATGTCTGAATTAAGCAGCGAGATGGGGCGGAAGTTCTGAGGAACATCCGGGGTTTTTCCTGCTTTCGGGATAGTGACTATTAGTGCTTCCAACATGTCTGGGGGAAAAGGATGACCTTCTTGCACTAATTGAAATATTTCAAGCATGTAGGGAGCAAAAGTGCTCTGGAAGTGGCGAAAATATTCATTAGAGAGTCCATCCGGACCTGGGGACTTACCTATCTTAAGGGATTTGATAACTTTATTAATTTCAGCTAGCGAGATTTGTGCATTGAGGGAATGCAAGTGTGTTTGAGAGAGAGTCGGAAGAGATGCGTGGGTGAGGAAATTCTCCACCAAAGTAGAGTAGTGGTCTCCTTCAAATTATAAAGCGACTGGTAATACAATTTAAATTGGTTAGCAATCTCTCGGGTCAACCAATTTTGCTTTATTCTCGGGATGTAACAGATGTGGAATTTTAGATTTTGATTGTTGAGATTTTAGTTGTTGTGCTAGAAGTCTGCCAGCTTTATTGCTTTGGTGATAATATTTAGAGCGGAGCCTTAAGAGGGACTTGTGATAGTTTTGAAGAAGTAGGCTACTAAGCTTGTTACGTGCTTCTCTAAGCTCATTGGAGCACTGATATGTTGGGGCCGGTTTATTAGTTGCCTCCAGTCTGGCGATACATTCTAAGATTTGTGTAATGTCCTGTTCTCTGCGTTTCCTCACAATAGAGTTTAGTTTGATTAGAGAGCCTCGTATATATGCTTTATGGGCTTGCCATAAGATAAATTTATTAGAAACCGACCCATTATTAAATTGGAAGTATTCATTTAACTGTGTAGAAAGCTCAGATATGGGTTGGGTTGTTAAAGAGAAATGTATTATTCCTCCAAATAGGGGGTCTAGTGGATTGAAACTGTTCTTCTAGAGTGATAGTAATCGGGGCGTGGTCAGACCATTTAATGAGGCCAATATCAGTTGAAATAGTATGAAGTAAGGTTGTGTGGTCTACCATAAACATGTCTATTCTTGAGTAAGACATGTGTATTGGAGAGAAAAAGGTATAGTCTCTCTCAAGGCTGTGTTGTGCTCTCCACACGTCCGTGAGACCCTCAGATAGCGCCTCTTATACACTGCATCATAGGAAGAAGTGCGGTCATGTGAGCTGAAGCCGAACAGCTGAGATGTCACATGACGACGGCACTGCATGACGTTGAGGGGGTGCATAGCAGGGGCGGAGCTACCTGGCCTTTTTAAACAACCCGCGAATGCGGCTCCATTGCCACTGCTACACGCGGGACGCCAAGGAGCACCTTCCACCTAGCGACATCTGGGAACAGTTGCCATTTAGAACTGGACAGATAAGTGTACCACGCTGACATACTTGTTCACCACAGTTACTCAGTATTGTTGAGCTTTCAGCACTGCACAGATCGTTAACCTATGCTGGGGGCTACAACTAGCATGGATCTGTTACATTGCAAATTGACACTTTGACCCATTGTGTTATGTATGTAACCTTATATGTGGTGTTTTCACTATTTTTGGATTTAAGTCACAGCAGTCTATGTATCTTTATAATGGCTGTGATTAAGTGACACAGGATTGTTCTTGACCCACTATCCGGATTGCGATATATAACCGGATGGCGGTTGATATATAGTCAGGGTCTACACAGGACTCAAAACTATGAACTAGATACCATCCTGTGTCACGTGTTTTGGCTGGAAGAAGTATCCTCACACTAGGGAGCCTCTTAGATTTAATCTTGTCCCCTGATGAATCAGACATCACTGAGGAAACGCGTCGGGACACTGTATCTTTCTGATTAATACATCTGCACGTGTTTGATTTAGACCAGGAGTTGCGACCCCTTACACCGGCACTGCATATCTACCTGGACCTCAATCACCACGTCCCTTCTGCCAACTTTAGTGCCCACACCCGGTAGAGAATTAAGTCATCACAGGACCATCTATTCTGTGTATCGGGCCAAGCTGGGCAGTCCACCTTCAGGGAGGGCGAATGCATTAGATAGTAGTGTGATCTAGATAGAATAGGGACATCCAGGGTATGGTCCCAGCAGTGTGTCCCTCTGTCTTGGTACTTGCGTACCCTTCACCCTATCTGTATCAAACGCTATCCCTGTTTATGGTTCCTTCCCATCTCCGTCCATTTTTTCGGGAGACTAGTGTAACCAGTGGTTACAGACACATTCTTTGAGTGTTTACATTTAAGGGCCTATCTTTTTATGATTGACATTAATTAAATGTTAAGTTTTAAATGAAATAAGCTACCCATAACCTGTTAATTCTTTCTAGACTAAAAGGGTTTAGCTCACTATTTAGTTACTGTAGCCTGACCCACTAAAAAACGGTTCTGTAAACTATAAGTCTTTTGATGTCACCTCCTCTTCTAGGTCTCTTTATTTGTTCCAACACTTGAAACCGCAATTGTGCAACTGTTTACATTTTTCAAAATGATATGGGACCGGTAACACAAGTTTTTTTGTCCTTATGTCGGATTTATGCTTACTAATACGATCCCTCACTGCCTGCATGGTCTCGCCCACATACAAAAGGCCACAAGGACATTTAATAAGGTATATTACGTTTGCTGAGTCACAGGTAAAAAAACCTTTTACTCCAAAGCTTTTCCAAGTATGTGGATGGTGAAATGAAGGGCCCTTGATTACATGGAGCACTGTAGACAATGCAGGCAGGGGGAAGTACCCATCCGTGGCGTGGATATCCGTTGCTGTTTCAATATGGCTTTAGTACTGCCTAAATCTGCTTGTACTATTTTGTCACGATAACTAGGGTTCTTTTTATTACAAATAAGTTTTTTTTTTTTATTCCTCAACCTGCGGATATGATATATTCAGCAAATGCCAATGTTTCCTGACAATGTTGTCAATGCCCACATTAAATGGTAACATAGTACATAGTAGCATAGTACATAAGGCCGAAAAAAGACATTTGTCCATCCAGTTCGGCCTGTCATCCAGCAAGTTGATCCAGAGGAAGGCAAAAAACCCTGTGAGGTAGAAGCCAATTTTCTCCACTTTAGGGGAATAAAAAATTCCTTCCCGACTCCAATCAGGCATCAGAATAACTCCCTGGATCAACGACCCCTCTCTAGTAGCTATAGCCTGTAATATTATTACGCTCCAGAAATACATCCAGGCCCCTCCTGAATTCCTTTATTGTACTCACCATCACCACCTCCTCAGGCAGAGTCCATAGTCTCACTGCTCTTACCGTAAAGAGTCCATAGTCTCACTGCTCTTACAGTAAAGAGTCCATAGTCTCACTGCTCTTACAGTATAGAGTCCATAGTCTCACTGCTCTTACTGTATAGAGTCCACAGTCTCACTGCTCTTACTGTATAGAGTCCATAGTCTCACTGCTCTTACCGTAAAGAGTCCATAGTCTCACTGCTCTTACAGTAAAGAGTCCATAGTCTCACTGCTCTTACAGTATAGAGTCCATAGTCTCACTGCTCTTACAGTATAGAGTCCACAGTCTCACTGCTCTTACTGTATAGAGTCCACAGTCTCACTGCTCTTACAGTATAGAGTCCATAGTCTCACTGCTCTTACAGTATAGAGTCCATAGTCTCACTGCTCTTACAGTATAGAGTCCATAGTCTCACTGCTCTTACTGTATAGAGTCCACAGTCTCACTGCTCTTACTGTATAGAGTCCATAGTCTCACTGCTCTTACCGTAAAGAGTCCATAGTCTCACTGCTCTTACAGTAAAGAGTCCATAGTCTCACTGCTCTTACAGTATAGAGTCCATAGTCTCACTGCTCTTACAGTATAGAGTCCACAGTCTCACTGCTCTTACTGTATAGAGTCCACAGTCTCACTGCTCTTACAGTATAGAGTCCATAGTCTCACTGCTCTTACCGTAAAGAGTCCATAGTCTCACTGCTCTTACAGTAAAGAGTCCATAGTCTCACTTCTCTTACAGTAAAGAGTCCATAGTCTCACTTCTCTTACAGTAAAGAGTCCATAGTCTCACTGCTCTTACAGTATAGAGTCCATAGTCTTACTGCTCTTACAGTAAAGAGTCCATAGTCTCACTGCTCTTACAGTAAAGAGTCCATAGTCTCACTGCTCTTACAGTAAAGAGTCCACAGTCTCACTGCTCTTACAGTAAAGAGTCCACAGTCTCACTGCTCTTACAGTAAAGAGTCCACAGTCTCACTGCTCTTACAGTAAAGAGTCCACAGTCTCACTGCTCTTACAGTAAAGAGTCCACAGTCTCACTGCTCTTACAGTAAAGAGTCCATAGTCTCACTGCTCTTACAGTAAAGAGTCCACAGTCTCACTGCTCTTACAGTAAAGAGTCCATAGTCTCACTGCTCTTACAGTATAGAGTCCATAGTCTCACTGCTCTTACAGTATAGAGTCCATAGTCTCACTGCTCTTACAGTATAGAGTCCATAGTCTCACTGCTCTTACAGTATAGAGTCCATAGTCTCACTGCTCTTACAGTATAGAGTCCATAGTCTCACTGCTCTTACAGTATAGAGTCCATAGTCTCACTGCTCTTACAGTATAGAGTCCATAGTCTCACTGCTCTTACAGTATAGAGTCCATAGTCTCACTGCTCTTACAGTATAGAGTCCATAGTCTCACTGCTCTTACCGTAAAGAGTCCATAGTCTCACTGCTCTTACAGTAAAGAGTCCATAGTCTCACTGCTCTTACAGTATAGAGTCCATAGTCTCACTGCTCTTACCGTAAAGAATCCTCTTCTATGTTTCTGTACAAACCTTCTTTCCTCCAGACGCAGAGGATGTCCCCTCGTCACAGTCCTGGGGATAAATAGATGATGGGAGTGATCTCTGTACTGACCCCTGATATATTTATACATATTAATTAGATCTCCCCTCAGTCGTCTTTTTTCTAAAGTGAATAACCCTAATGTTGATAATCTTTCAGGGTACTGTAGTTGCCCCATTCCAGTTATTACTTTAGTTGCCCTCCTCTGGACCCTCTCTAGCTCTGCTATGTCTGCCTTGTTTACAGGAGCCCAGAACTGTACACAGTCCTCCATGTGTGGTCTGACTAGTGATGTGTAAAGTGGTAGGACTATGTTCATATCACGGGAATCTATGCCCCTTTTGATGCAACCCATTATCTTATTGGCCTTGGCAGCAGCTGCCTGACACTGTTTATTGCTGCTTAGTTTGCTGTTCATTAAAATTCCTAGATCCTTTTCCATGTCAGTGTTACCCAGTGTTTTACCATTTAGTATGTACGGGTGACTTGCATTTTTCCTTCCCATGTGCATAACCTTACCTTACAACCTTGCATAACCTTACAAATGGATGGTGTTTATGTATCAAAGCTATTCTAGACATATTGGCCCCATCTTTTGGTGTCCTATCAACTCGTATCCCTTCCCTAGCTTCATTCAGAACGGTCAGTGGATAACCACGTTCCAAGAATCTTTCCGTCATTTCTGCTATTCTTATATTTTGCGTAATAGGGTCTGAGACTATTCGTTTTACCCTTTGATATTGCGATCTAGGGATCGCTTTCTTTAGGGACACAGGGTGGGCACTCTTAAAATGGAGAATACTATTTCTATCAGTATCCTTGACCACCAGGGTCCTTAACGACCATAGTGTCTAGGAAGCTCACCATATTGGTGTCACTGGTAACTGTAAACTGCAAACCATCAACAGCAGAATTGAGATGTTCCATGAAACTGGATAGGGTCTCACGCGGCCCCGCCCATATGCAAAAAATGTCATCGACAAATCTTTACCAAATAATAACATTTTTTTTAAAGAATTCATTATTGTATACATTATTTTCTTCAAATGTCGACATAAATATATTTGCATAGGGCGGAGCCACGTTTGACCCCATCGCGGTGCCACGCCTCTGTAGGTAAAATGTATTTTCATACAGGACAAGATGTAATAAATCAAAAAAAAAATTCTTGTTCTAATGTCGTATAATTGGTCCCATTCAATATGGTTGAAACAGCTTGTATACCCTCCTGGTGACTAATGGAGGTATACAGACTGACAACATCAATGGTCACCAGGAGGCTATCAGGGGGAACTGGACCTATTTCAGCGATAATTTTGAGAAAGTGTGGTGTATCCCATAAAAAGGATTTTGTAGATTTTACCAAAGGAGTTAAAACCTTTTCTAGGACGACCGCTGGAGGGATAAGATGGATCCCACTGAGGACACTATCGGGCGTCCAGGGGGATCGATTAAGGTTTTATGGACCTTTAGCAAAATATACAGGACCGGAGTCCTAGGAGTGTGATTTACCAGAAATTTACTTAAATGTTGATCAATGACACCCAAGGTTACATAACGTTCAACTATTGCCCTAATCTTATGTTTAATTCCAAACAATGGATCAGTATTCAGTGGTTGGTACGTGGACTGATCTGATAACTGTCGCATTACCTCTTGTATATATTTCACTTTATCCATTATAACAATGGAACCACCTTTGTCAGCCGGCTTAATTATCAGATCTTTATCCTCCACCAACAACTTAATCGCTCTTTTTTCAGAAACAGAAACATTTTGTCTTAGGTGCAATTCACCCCTTTTTATGGAGTCCAGGGAGGTACAGGAACAACTGGTCACCAGTTGTACAAAGGTTTCTACTGGGTGATACGTCTTTGGAGGCATAAATGAAGATTTATTCTTAAGACCTAAGTCAGACGTAGGCCAGGTCTTATCTCCATAGGGTCAGCATTAGGCTGCTCTCCAAGGGGTCCAGATAAATGCGCTTTTAGTCTTATTTTTCTAAAAAAAAAAACTGTTGCAGATCAATGTCCATTTGAAAAGAATCAAAGTCCGCTGTTGGACAGAATGATGGAATTGATATCAAAAGACTTCTCCTCAGAAGAGAGGCCTTTTGGATCCACACCTTAGATACGCTGCATCCAAGGGGCCTAAACAGGGACTATGAGGTGATACATTTATAAGATTGTCGTGAACAGATTAATACGTTTATTATAGATGATTGATATACACTTTCTCTAGACCTCAGCCTTACGATGGAAATATGAATAAATATGAACATTTAGATTCTTCAATAAGGTAGAATACAAATATACATTTCAGTTATATGTTACTTTGTCTCACCTTGTTTAATCAGTTTGATCATTAATTGAATACCACACATTAGAATGGGTGGAGACGTCCCTCGCTGGGCCGTACTATATCTTATATATAGCTGGATTTTTCTGTTTTGGATGTATCTGTTGAGAAAGGCTTGTATGCCGAAACCGCTCCTGGTTGTAGGACATTCTACTTTGAGAAAATAAAGAGGCTTATTCACAAAGACACAGCAGCTGGGACTCCTTTATCTGTGATACACTGGAGGTTGCTCCTCTCCTGTGCAGCGTGCAATACCAAGGTGAAGTGCTGACCTGTCTCCTTCTTTCCAATATCTGCAAATATGGCACAGAAACAGTTTCCCTAAACACAGCAAATAAGAAATACTCCAAACACGTTGGAGATTTATCAAAACTAAAGTAATTGAAAAGAAGAGCAACCGATCGCACTTCTCTGTCTGCGAACAGCACTTGTCTGACTGAATGGTCTCACAGCCTGGTGGGGTCTGGATCACGGGGAGGGAAGTAAACGTTCCAGCTAAAGGGATTCTTCGGCTTCGTGCACATGACCGTACAAAAAAACGTCCATTAAAAAGGAATAAACTTTCTCACTGATGCCTTTCTGAGGAAGAGATGTTAAAAACGGATGCATTTAATTGTATGGGGCATTTTGTCAGTGAAAAACAGACCAGATAGAAGATATTCTACTTTTTGGACGACATTGACCATTAAAAGAATTGCCATGAGAATAACCAAATAGACCGGAGGCCGGTGAAAAAAACATCCATCACCTGTACATACATGTTAATGCTTCAGAATAACCAGAAATTCTGGATAATTTCATGCTCAGAAGCGTACATGCGCACGAACGTTGTTTTATCTGTCTGTTTTGTGCACGGAGAGGATGCGACTCATTCATTTCAATGGATCAGCATAAAATATGGACAACGCACCGCGTGCTGTCAGCAGCAGTATGTCCGTTCTGTAGCCCCGCAAATTTATTTTTTTAACATATATTATTCTTGTCCGTTTTGCAGACAATGATGGGCATTGTTACAATGGATCCGCAGAAAAAACGGATGGCATACAGATGTCATCCGTTTTTTTTTTTTTTTGGCGTATCCGCAATTTGAGGATCACAAAACACATACGTTCAGGTGTATGTAGGCTAACTTTGTGGAAACCGTCTGGAGATGGCCCTTTCCTGGTTCTACCTGAATGGTCACCAGTGCACAAGGTCTATGGCTGACAGGACTGCGGGAGCTTGGTGCGGAGTCCTGACCGCCATCCCACAGAATGGGAGGAATGAGCGTAGAAGGCGAGAGAGGACTTAGTGTTCAATATCCGTATCTGACCTCACAAATGTGAACGGAGAAAACTGACCGCAAACAAAACATTGAGGAAAAGCTTCTCCAAAAGAGTGCAAGCTTTATTAGCTGCATAGGGAGGGTGTATATGTGTATATGTGTGTGTATATGTGTGTGTGTGTGTGTGTGTGTATATATGTATATATATGTATATGTGTGTGTGTGTGTATATATGTATATGTGTGTGTGTGTGTGTGTGTATATATATATATATATCACATGGGTATATTTTATCTATTTAATTTCATGTTTGTGTGTCATTAAAATATATCGACAGTAATGATTACAGCACACCAGCCCTTTAACACTGACCCCCCCCCCCCCCCAAAGTGACCAGCCACCTTAAAATGGAACCTCCACAGCACCCCACCCCCTTGACCGTGAGATGCACAGCAGTTGCCCCTTTAATGATCGGGATACACGACGACATCTGTCAAACTACTGTTTGTCTCATCAATTTTTCTAATGATAGAATCTGGTGTCGCCTGTGTGATACTGTGTATCTAATCCTGTCCGGTGTGATACTGTGTATCTAATCCAGTCCTGTGTGATACTGTCTGCTGAGCAGTGTATCTAATCCTATCCTGTGTGATACTGTGTATCTAATCCAGTCCTGTGTGATACTGTCTGCTGAGCTGTGTATCTAATCCTATCCTGTGTGATACTGTCTGCTGAGCTGTATATCTAATCCTATCCTGTGTGATACTGTCTGCTGAGCTGTGTATCTAATCCTATCCTGTGTGATACTGTCTGCTGAGCTGTGTATCTAATCCTATCCTGTGTGATACTGTCTGCTGAGCTGTGTATCTAATCCTATCCTGTGTGATACTGTCTGCTGAGCTGTGTATCTAATCCTATCCTGTGTGATACTGTCTGCTGAGCTGTGTATCTAATCCTATCCTGTGTGATACTGTCTGCTGAGCTGTGTATCTAATCCTATCCTGTGTGATACTGTGTATCTAATCCAGTCCTGTGTGATACTGTCTGCTGAGCTGTGTATCTAATCCTATCCTGTGTGATACTGCCTGCTGAGCTGTGTATCTAATCCTGTCCTGTGTGATACTGTGTATCTAATCCTATCCTGTGTGATACTGTCTGAGCTGTGTATCTAATCCTATCCTGTGTGATACTGCCTACTTAGCAATGTATCTAATCCTGTCCTGTGTGATACTGTCTGCTGAGCTGTGTATCTAATCCTATCCTGTGTGATACTGCCTACTTAGCAATGTATCTAATCCTCTCCTGTGTGATACTGTCTGCTGAGCGGTGTATCTAATCCTATCCTGTGTGATACTGTCTGCTGAGCTGTGTATCTAATCCTATCCTATGTGATATTGTCTGCTGAGCTGTGTATCTAATCCTCTCCTGTGTGATACTGTCTGCTGAGCTGTGTATCTAATCCTATCCTGTGTGATACTGTCTGCTGCCCCATCCTGATCTCAGATCATGCCCCCATCCCCCATCCTGATCTCAGTTCATGCCCCCATCCCCCATCCTGATCTCAGTTCATGCGCCCATCCACCTACTGATCTCAGATATTGCTCCCATCCCCCGATACTGATCTCAGATCATGCCCCCATCTTGATCTCAGAACAAGCCCCCATTTCCCTATACTGATCTCAGATCAGGCCCCCATCCCCCATACTTATCTCAGGTCACGGTCCAATCCTCCCATACTGATCTCTTATCATGCCCCCATCTTCCCCTTACTGATTTCAGAACATGCCCCAATCCCCAGATACTGATATCAGGTCATGCCCCCATCCCCCCGTACTGATCTTAGATTATGCCCTTATACTGATTTCAGATCATGCTCCCATCCCCCATACTGATCTCAGATATTTCTCCCATCCCCCGATACTGATCTCAGATCATGCCCCCATCCCCTGATACTGATCTCAGATCATGCCCCCATCCCCCGATACTGATCTCAGATCATGCCCCCATCCCCCGATACTGATCTCAGATCATGCCCCCATCCCCCGATACTGATCTCAGATCATGCCCCCATCCCCCGATACTGATCTCAGATCATGCCCCCATCCCCCGATACTGATCTCGGATCATGCCCCCATCCCCCCATACTGATCTCGGATCATGCCCCCATCCCCCCATACTGATCTCGGATCATGCCCCCATCCCCCCATACTGATCTCGGATCATGCCCCCATCCCCCCATACTGATCTCGGATCATGCCCCCATCCCCCCATACTGATCTCAGATCATGCCCCCATCCCCCCCATACTGATCTCAGATCATGCCGCCATCCCCCCATACTGATCTCACATCATGCCCCCTGTGACGCTTTTCGATCTCAGCAATACGAAGAAATCGCGATTACATCATGTTTCAAAATCACAGAATCGCCAGAGCCCTCTCCTGCACACAAAGAGTTAAAACTTCCCGTTACAGCTTACAGAGCAGAGGTTAATTAGCAAACTCTGGCCAAAGATTCCTACTGACCCCCTGTCAGGTTATACATCCATCAATCTGATATCATCATGACAAAACCTCATAAAAGGGCCTTCTCTCTAGTCTGAGCGGCCCCAACACAGCACGAGTTTTCACACTCCTTA
Organism: Bufo bufo; assembly: GCF_905171765.1. Taxonomy (NCBI): domain Eukaryota; kingdom Metazoa; phylum Chordata; class Amphibia; order Anura; family Bufonidae; genus Bufo; species Bufo bufo. Next base: position 557,223,308 of record NC_053393.1, on the reverse strand, counting down.
AGCCTGGTCAGATCTTCAAAAGAGAAGGACAGATCCTTATCACACAGCTGGTTGGTACAAGAAGGAAGATGACCTTAAAGGATAACTGTCATATTTTCATAAATAAATCTATTTTAGCGTATGTTACTGCTGTAGCAGCATTATGCATAAAGCAATCTTTAGTTTCTTCACTTACCACTGTTTTCCTTGAGTTTTCCACTTAGTTCCGGCTGTTTTGAATCCTACATTATTATGATCTTCTCAAGATGGCTCCTCTGCCAGTTTTTTTAGGCCAAAACTGCATTCCCTCACTTCACATACACACTTGCTGTAGCCAGCAGCTCCCTGCCAGCCAATCAGATTGGATTACTGAGAGACACGCCTCCTCACTCTGAAGCCTAATGCAGGCATGCAGTGTGAAGGACCGCCCCCTGTCTTCTGTTTACATTAGTTGGGAGACAGACAAGCCCTAGTAACGGTCTTTTATAGGAGGGACAGAGGACATTAATGAAAGCTGTTATTATAAGGTAATTACAGATCTTTTGGCAATCATTGACAGACTAACGCAGGTATACATGCCGAGCTCTAATAACCTAGCAAATAAATAAAAATATGACAGTTATCCTTTAAGGTTACCTCCAATCCATAGACTTCATATTTTTCCCATATTTCCTTCATATTTCCTGGGTTAGGAAAATACGAAATGAACAATCTCTTCAGAAAATGTTTCGGTTCTTCTAACCCACCTTCCAGGAAATCCGCAAGTCAATTGGAAATTGGAAACATGAACTTCTTACTTTGACCTACGGGCATGGAGAAACTGGCAAAGTCAAGATTCTGCAAGATTTTCTCCCTCTCAGGGTAAGAACTGCCCCTCTTCCAATTGCACAGGGCTGGGCTTGTACGTGTCAGAGCCACTCCCCGCTACAGAGGGTAAAACACAGTGACCCACTCAGGTCCTGGTCCTTCACCTACCATCTGAAGTCGATTAACATCACGACCACCCGCTGGACACGGGCACACCGCCATCTTGGAATATTCCTTGCAAAGACTTTATCTTTTACTGGACACTACCACGGTAATTCTGAACTTACAGACATTCTATTCCTTTCCATTTCTTACCTATTTCATCCAACCAATTTGTTCGACTGGCAGGTATATTTATTTGTCAGTTTTAATGTAGATTTTTGTGTATAGTTTTTAAAATAAAACTAACGATTTAATTCTTCCAGTTTTGCCCTTGTTACGTATTATCTGGTCTATGCTAAGAACTCAGAGGAGACATACTACCGCATTTGTCTTATTTTTATACATTGTTAATTGGTTAGCTAGGTTGCAAATAACCGTTTCTTCCCTTTAGGATTAGCTAGCCAGGGTCTCTTCGCCCGATATAATACGAAGAGAGGTGGCAGCAAATTAATCTGATTTCCAGCGCAAAATCAATAATTTCTTTTTACTGATTGTATGTACAATCGCGATTGTATCATGTATGGGCACACCAACCAATCTTAAACGTCTACTGTGCTCACAGTGGATTCGCCTCCAGAAGTCTCTAGTGGACGAGACCTGTATGGCAACTGTGGCATAGTACGACGGGATTGGCGGGTGCTTGTCACACCCCCTTCCCCCAAACTGATCTCAAATCATGTCCACATCCCCCATACTTATCTCAGATCATGCCCCCATAAGCTTCAATACCTTCCCCTGAAACGCATCAGCGCACTCTATGGCCAAACACATTATAGACTCCTTTATACATTCCCAACCATCCCAAAATAATGTTACCGTTGGGGAAACAAGACTGGTAAATTGTTAGTCAATGCACAGGCACCAGTCATGTGTACTCTGTGGTGCGGATGCCGACCCATTGACTTGAATATGTTCATGATCCGCAAGATACAGCCAAGACAGATACGGAGACATGGACCCAAAATCTCACGGAAGCTCTTTGTAGTGTTTCAGTGGGTTTCCGATCCGTGCCTACGTTCCGCAAAAGATAAGAATGTCCTATCTGGTCGTATCTTGCGGATCGCGAACCCATCCGCACCACGGAGTGCACATGGCTGGTGTCCTTCTATTGTGGTCCTCCACGACTGACCGTGCGGAGATTGCACAGATATTCTGTGACTACTACGAGGGACTTTACAGAGCCTTCCCGCTGACCCCTGGCCCTGCTATTAACTCCTGTTTGTACTGATTTGCTGTCTCTGACCACTGAAGAAGAGGAAGCGTTGGACGTGGCGATCACTGAGGATACAGTGAGACAGGCCATCGCTGCTGCGTCTACCGGGCATGACCTCAGGCCCAGACGGTTTTTCAGCCGAATATTACAAGATTCTGGCCCCCAACATGGATCCCATTTTGACTAAACTTTCCAATTCGGCATTTCTTTGGGGTGCTCCCATTGACCATTACACTGATTCACGTACTAATGTCCTCCCTAAACCTATGCCCCAGTCATATCACCCGATCCCACTTCTCAACCACCTTTATAAACTACAGGAGAAAATTGTAGCAAATAGTTTACAATTGTTCCTCCCTGGCCTTCGCTGTGGGGCTCAGGCGGGTTTTTCTCAGGGGTGCAGTAGTGTGGCAAATATTAGGCTAGTGGTTGCAACTACTGTTTTGGCTCAGGACCCATTACAGCCATCCGCGATGCTGATGAGTTCAGATGCCAAAAAGGCTTTTGATAAGGTGGAATGACCCCGTCTGTATAGAGTGTTAGGCGGGGAGATTTCGCCCAAGGTTTCATCAGTCTATTCAGTATCTTCATATGAATGCAACTACCAGTGTGGCGGCCAATGGGCGTTATTCACCGCTAATAGGGCTTCACTGGTTCCCCGGAAGAGATCTTTGTCACCCCTTTTATTTACCTTTCTATTGACCCCTTCATGCTTCACTGGCTGCGTTCCCCGACTTATAAGGGACTCACGGTGGGATCTGAAAGTCGCAGCGTTTGTGGATGATATCCTGCTCATGGTCACTATGACCTCCCTCATACGGAGCTGGAGGATGTGGGGCATTTAACATAAATAATAACGATGCTGTGGGCCCTTCTAAACTTTTCTGGTCCTCGGGTTTCCTTCTCAGTTCCCCTAAAATATTTGGGAGTTTACGTGAAGAGAAATTATATTCAGTATCAATCTGTATATTAATAATTCAGAATCCACGTTGGGTAAATGGAAGGATTTTAGTTTATCATATGTACACAAGGCCAATTTACTCAATGCGGCAGAATTCCCCCGTCTTCTCTACCTTCTCCACAACCTCCTTATCTAATTGGCCCCAAAGGAAGAAAAAAAGGATCAATTACCTATATCTCAGTGGGCATAACTACTGTGTGAGGACACTATAAGAATACTGTTTTAGGGCACATTTTGGGCATATCTACTGCTGGGTTCACAACGGAGGCATAACTACTGTGTGGGGCACCAGTTGGGCACAAGTACCATGTAGGGGCACAATAACTACTGTGTGGGGGTACAATGTGGGCATAACTACTGTATCAGGACACAATATGGATATAACTACTGTTTCGTGGCACAATGGAAGCATAACTACTGTATGGGGGCACAATGTGGGCATAATTAGTTTGTGAGGGCATAACTGATGTATGGTAGGCACAAATGGGTAATAATTACCATTTGAGAGCACTGAGGACTGGAGAGAATTAGGCGCACATAGATAGGCAATGGGTACAGTTAGAGCCGTGTCTGCGCCGGTGTAGGGGTAGTAATAGTAGTGGCATCAGCAGTACTCTGTGGATGTTTTACTATGGAATCTGGGAACAAATAGTCTTAAACAGCAGGTAAGTGAAAAATGATTTACCGAATAAAATCTGTGATAAAAGGTATAAACACGTGGCCATGTCTTCCCATTGTCTCTGCCACAAACATACATGTACGCCATATCTGTCTATATTAAAGCAAACCTGGAGAGGGGCTTCATTTGGAAGTCTTCTTCACCAGCAGGTGCCGGATTCATCTTTATCAAGACAAAGGGTGGATCCCTCTGGCAATGTATTGAAGGCATTCGCTGGTGTCATCAATATTGTATCGGCGGAGGTTTGACTTCCTACCAATCAGCTGTTTGAAGAGAACACGTCGCTTATGTGAGCGCTGCATTCTCTTCGCTGTTTACCTGCGCGCCGTCAACATTGCAGTGTCGAGCAGGTGTAATCCCAGCTCCTCCGTCCCATTCACTCAGTGGGAAGGGGCAGAAGGAGTATCGTCAGGGTCAATGGTTTTATTTTTATCATTTCTGTTTTTACACATTTCTCTTTTTTATTTCCTTACTAATCACAGTTCTTTTTTGTTTTCTTATAATTCTACTCTATGTTCCTCTACAGAAGTAAGCGCTATTTGCAGCGACCTAAACCTCTTCTGCAACAACATGTTACTAAAAGATTTTGAAGAAATTCTTGAATATTAATCCGGAGGAGTGCAAGAAAATGTTAAGATGCAGGTATGAAGTGGAGCTGGACTCGTACGAGGGGCTGTAGAGTGAATATTGAATAACTGTCATTACATCTCAGCCAGAATATCTGTTACTCAGGTCTGCATGCCAAGAGGTACTGCAACATTGCTGCTTGATCCAGTCAAGATTACAATTACTCAGTTATTCTACATGGAAGAGGAAATATCGAACATGAGCCACAGAAACATCACTGACAGTGGAAGACCAAGAAGAGAGAAGAACACTTGTCTACTACAACCTTCAGAGAAGAAAGGGATGCAAATTACTTAACGAGCTCTGCCTCTAATGCCACCAGATGTCAGGCAGCCATACCCCCCAAAACCTTCAGAGATGGACTTTTCTTTTCTTATCCTGCTTACCATGAATTTACTAGAGATGAGTGAAAGTCTTGATATTCATTTTAGGTCCAAATTGAATAAATCGGTCGGCAGATTTGATTTAAGTATGAATAAACCAATCCCAGATTAGTTAATGAGTATATTAGCAGCTCATGTGCAAGACTGACATGGTATCGTGAGTAGTGATGGACGAACATTGGCCGGGACGATTCGTGAGCGCGAACTGCCTATTGACTTTAATAGCAGGCGAATCTGAAAAACCTTCAGGTCATACTTGCAGCCACCAAATACAAACAATGCAGACATTAACGTAATTTTTTTTTCTACCATGGAACTGTATGGTGAACAGACGCCACTGTACGGCATCAGTCTGAGGCATCTGCTAACGCATACATTTTTGGTATGCATTTAATGGATGGCAAAAATAGGATGTGAAGCCAGCCCTACTGTCAGAATAAGCACCATACACGGCGGAGCAGCGTGGCGGAGAGGGGAGGCCGCCATGTACTGACAGAGCGCTACCTGGTCCTGGTGGTCAGGGATGAGGATTGTGCTTCCCAAGGATCATTTTTCTACTGGGAAATACAGGGCACAGTATAATACACTAGAATCTATATAAAATAAAGATATTAGCCCTACCCCCAAAAAATAATACAATTAGGTGGTCATTTATTATATAGAAATACGTCTGTTAGGCGTATTTCTGACACAGATTGTGGCGCAAAGGTCCTTAGCACCGCAATATGCATATTTTTCCCGCTCATGCCAGGTCTAAAAAGGTGTCTTGGGCAGAGAAAGGGATACGGTTATGGCCATCCAGTTATTGGATACCAACGCCATACATTGACCAGATAACACTGCCATACCGTGACCGGATAAAAGAGGGCACAGTATAGGGAATGACTAGGGGCACTGCACAGGGTGTGGTAAGAGGGCAAAATGCAGGGTATAAGGGGGCACAGTACAGGGTGAGGGGCACAGTACGGGGGGCACAGTCACATGACCCTGTGACATTAGAAGGTCCTTATGGTGAATGCGGTTCATACGCCACCATAATGAGAGGCAGAGGAGTGAGACAGGGGTGTGATTATGTGGCTAGAGATAAAAAATTTAACTGTCAGCCAACACAGGCCCCAAACATTAGTCATTCACCATACATAAAATAAATTAGATTATGTGGCTCAAGGTACATTAGGCGGTCACTGGATAATTTTTTTTACTATAGGCCAGGGCCAGTACAGGCCCCAAAAATTAGGCATTCACCTGATAGAAAAGGCCTTTTATGCCGCTGTACAGAAGTGCAGAATTATTAGGCAAGTTGTATTTTTGAGGATTAATTCTATTATTGAACAACAACCATGTTCTCAATGAACCCAAAAAACTCATTAATATCAAAGCTGAATATTTTTGGAAGTAGTTTTTAGTTTGTTTTTAGTTTTAGCTATTTTAGGGGGATATCTGTGTGTGCAGGTGACTATTACTGTGCATAGTTATTAGGCAACTTAACAAAAAACAAATATATACCCATTTCAATTATTTTTTTTTACCAGTGAAACCAATATAACATCTCAACATTCACAAATATACATTTCTGACATTCAAAAACAAAACAAAAACAAATCAGTGACCAATATAGCCACCTTTCTTTGCAAGGACACTCAAAAGCCTGCCATCCATGGATTCTGTCAGTGTTTTGATCTGTTCACCATCAACATTGCGTGCAGCAGCAACCACAGCCTCCCAGACACTGTTCAGAGAGGTGTACTGTTTTCCCTCCTTGTAAATCTCACATTTGATGATGGACCACAGGTTCTCAATGGGGTTCAGATCAGGTGAACAAGGAGGCCATGTCATTAGATTTTCTTCTTTTATACCCTTTCTTGCCAGCCACGCTGTGGAGTACTTGGACGCGTGTGATGGAGCATTGTCCTGCATGAAAATCATGTTTTTCTTGAAGGATGCAGACTTCTTCCTGTACCACTGCTTGAAGAAGGTGTCTTCCAGAAACTGGCAGTAGGACTGGGAGTTGAGCTTGACTCCATCCTCAACCCGAAAAGGCCCCACAAGCTCATCTTTGATGATACCAGCCCAAACCAGTACTCCACCTCCACTTTGCTGGCGTCTGAGTCTGACTGGAGCTCTCTGCCCTTTACCAATCCAGCCACGGGCCCATCCAGACTTACTCTCATTTCATCAGTCCATAAAACCTTAGAAAAATCAGTCTTGAGATATTTCTTGGCCCAGTCTTGACGTTTCAGCTTGTGTGTCTTGTTCAGTGGTGGTCGTCTTTCAGCCTTTCTTACCTTGGCCATGTCTCTGAGTATTGCACACCTTGTGCTTTTGGGCACTCCAGTGATGTTGCAGCTCTGAAATATGGCCAAACTGGTGGCAAGTGGCATCTTGGCAGCTGCACGCTTGACTTTTCTCAGTTCATGGGCAGTTATTTTGCGCCTTGGTTTTTCCACACGCTTCTAGCGACCCTGTTGACTATTTTGAATGAAACGCTTGATTGTTCGATGATCACGCTTCAGAAGCTTTGCAATTTTAAGAGTGCTGCATCCCTCTGCAAGATATCTCACTATTTTTGACTTTTCTGAGCCTGTCAAGTCCTTCTTTTGACCCATTTTGCCAAAGGAAAGGAAGTTGCCTGATAATTATGCACACCTGATATAGGGTGTTGATGTCATTAGACCACACCCCTTCTCATTACAGAGATGCACATCACCTAATATGCTTAATTGGTAGTAGGCTTTCGAGCCTATACAGCTTGGAGTAAGACAACATGCATAAAGAGGATGATGTGGTCAAAATACTCATTTGCCTAATAATTCTGTACAGGGTGTATATACATAAGACAAGGACCATTCTTTGTTCTGGGTGGTGGCGGATATGTGTGGGCTGGCATGAGGAAATTCAATTACACGTGGTCATCACAGGTGTTGAATTCCTCCTACATCCATGCCTCATTCATTTTTAGAAATGTGAGGTAGCTCATTTGTTTTGTGGAAGCGGGTATATCGCACCCCTCAATCAGTGTTTTGTTGAAGCGGGTATATCTCAGCCATCAATCAGTATTTGGCAGAAACAGGTATATCGCACCCCTCAATCAGTATTTGGCAGAAACAGGTATATCGCAGCCATCAATCAGTATTTGGTGGAAACAGGTATATCGCACCCCTCAATTTTTTGGGGGGGGGCAACAGGTATATTGCACCCGTTGCAATTAGTTGTTCCAATAACATTTGTCCCTCTATCTAGCTGCGGTATCGCAGCAGAACCGCACACAACTGCTGCACAATACAAATGCACTATAATTTCTATATTAGATAGTATATTATAGGTATATCACACCCTTCAGTATGTCACACCTATCGATAGCACACCTATACTAGTCCTTAAAAGGACTTTTGTGACCCTATTAGCTAGCGTTTGGTGTCCCTAACAGTCTGTCCCTACTCAATAAAGCAACCTCTCCCTACACTGACAAAAGACAATGTAAAATGGCTGCCAGATCCGGTTCTTTTAAAGGGTAGGGGTGTGTCCATGTGCTGACCCACCAGGTCCCTGGTGTCACACACACAGGGGGTGGGGTAGTGACCACTGAACTCCACCCTCACCCCTGTCCCTGCCTACTTGCCTCGCAAGTCCTAGCGACAAGGGACAACTGGTCGACAAACCCTTCGCTCGGATAGTGCAGGGAAGACAAACAACACATAAACAGAAAGGTCAAACCAGCCGGGTCAAAGCCAAGAGAGCAGAAAAGGTACCGGAGGAGCAAGCAGAGAATCGTCAGGACAAGCCGAAGTCAAACCAGGAGAGCACGCCAAGACCAGAGGATGAGACGGACTGGAAATCGGAAGCCAAGCAGGAACAAACAAACCGGGTGAGTATCATGCAGGAAGGACCTAAATAACAGACAATCTGTGGCCAGCAGGTTGCCTGTTTAAATAGAGCGCTGGTGGAGTCATGTGACGTGGCCAGCGTCACATGACTCCTGAGTTCTAATGCATCCGAGCGCCAAGTGATCAGCTCGGCACTCAGCCCTATTGCGGTTGTCATGGGAACGGGCGAGCATCATCAGCGCGCCCCGGCAGAAGACCGCATTGTGACACCTGGTCAGTATTTGGTTACCCTGTACTCTTGTATTATTCACTTACAATTGCTGGATTGCCTGATGTAGTATTCTGCACCTGATACGGTGTAGTGAGGGATATTCCCTATTGGCACTGGTTTACTGCTATTATATGTAGGCAATAGGTCATTGAGGTGGGCATTGTCTTGAGCAGGGCTTGGGACGTTTGCTTATCATCCGAGTTCAGTTATTGACAACTAATGTCAGACTCTAATAGATATAGCATCTGATCTGGTGTACCCGGGGGGGGGGGGGGGGGGGAGGGGAGCATTCTGTCATAGTATATCTTGCATTGCTGCTTTTTTACTAATGATGTTTATTATGTACTGTATGCATTTTTGATTAATAAAATATGATGTTACATTATATGTGTGTGTTCATGTGTTTGGTGAACCTTTGTGGAGTGACACATATTCAACTATTTGCAAATTGCTGCTATTGGATGCTCTAACATCAATACTAGGGATGTCCTGCTACCATTTTTTTAAGACCGAGTACGAGTACCGATACTTTGATTTAAGTACTCACCGATACCAATTATGGTGTGGTAATGTTTTTACTTCAAATTTAATTTAGTCTTAGGGGAGATTTATCAAACTTTGTACAAAGAAATAGCGGCGCAGTTGCTGATAGCAATGAAAAAAATTAAAGCTGGAATTTGGTTGCTATGGACAACTGCTTTACTTTTCCTTTGTACAAGGGTTAATAAATGGGCATATATAACAGTGCTTCCCAACCAATGTGCCTCCAGCTGTTGCAAAACTACAACTCCCAGCATGCCCGCACAGCTTTTGGCTGTGCGGGCATGCTGGGGAGGTGTAGTTTTGCAACAGCTGGAGGCACACTGGTTGGGGATCACTATTATATGCCCATTATCCCCCCATCCCCCACCACCTTATTTTATTATTCACTGTTTGTCTGTTTTAACATGAAATGGAGAGAAATTAACTGGATTTCTTCTCCATTTCATGCATCATACCCACCTGGCCTGATGTAATCCTCCCATGCAGATGCACAGAGTTCAGCCACGTGACCTCTCCAATATTCTTTACTTCATTACATATTTCCGGCATAAATCTGTGACAACTTCTTTAATGGCCAGCATAATGAAGGCGACTGAGTAGTCACAGACTGTAGGAGTGCTCCCAGTCTGGTAGATCCTTGGTGACAACCACAGCAGCCAGCATCACAGCAGTCACAGGGGTTGTCACCCACTTTCCCTGAAGTTCTCAATGCCAGCTCCTCCCACTTCTGCTCTGGATGGCTCTGCTTATGAGAGGCGGCCATATTGGCTGTCACACAGCTTTCTCAGAATCAGATATGGCTGGCAAACATAAGAATGGACTGCAATACCTGGGCTCCGGCAGCTCCTGCCATCTCTCCACCTCCGGCCCAGCTTCTTGCAGTCCCCTGAGGATAATATCCAGAACCCCAGCCAGAGGCGGCCTCCTCCTGCCGCTGCCGAGCCAGCACGTCCCCAGGTGTAATATCCGCTGCCATCCCCACGCTGATCAGCTGGGAGCAGCGCCACCGCCGACCAGAAGAGAAGATGGGACACGCTGCTGCAGCCGCCGCCCGGAAGAAGATGGGACACGCCTCCGCCACCGCTGATCTAGGGCCATGAGGTATCGGCGACATTTGCACGAGTACAAGTACTCGTGCAAATGTCCGGTATCGGGACATCCCTAATCAATACTGCATACCTCATATGTGACACTTCAAGGAGGTGCTTTTCTATAGGCACTGAGTATACATGAGTATCATTTAACTAGGTAATTGGCTCAAGCATTCTTCTACAGTCCATTCATCATTGTTGACACATCTTGTGTGAGACGTGAGGATGAGCTGCGTGCCACCCTCCTCTCTTCTATGTACTGCTGTCTATAGGAAACCCACTTTCACAAATTCACTCTTGCACTATTGTAGCTTCCATCCGCCCCATTGGCAGTCCCGTATGGACAGTTCATGCACCTTAGAAGGATCGTAACTGATAGGGATGAGTTCATTCAACAATCTAAAGTTAAAAAGAAGTTTTTTGCAGAGAGGATACCCAGAGAATGTGATAGACTCTGCCTATAGGAAGGCCCTTGCATGAGAACGAGCGGACCTCATTAAACATAGATTAGAGGTAAAAGCAAGAGTGGGAGACCAGTTTTTACTTTTAATTACAACCCAATGGCTCTTCTTACTAAAAAGGCCATGAGACTTTCGGTTCCGGTGCCGATATGTGAGGACGCAGAGACATCAGCTCCTCGCCACTGAATTATACAGAAGCCCACTTGACCATATCCTCCCACAGTAACGGGAGATTACTCTACTACTTACTGGCTTCTGTAAGTGTATGGAGCGTTACTCCCGAGTGGGCAGAAAACTACTTCCTCGGGCCGAACTACTAACACACAGGGCCTCACGCTTCCCAATATGCCGCTGTCTCCACCTTCCATCCCAGCACATGGGGATTGTGAAAAGCGCAACAACCACCCAGTGGACTCACAGGTGGATCTGTTTGATAATACAGGGGGAAATGTGGACATAAAACAGCTTTCCATAGAAGTGGTGAAACAACTAGCACCAGACATCATTGCCTCTTTGTCATCCACGGTGTAAATAGTGTTGAACAAGCAACAGGAAGAAGTTGAACTTCACAAGCATTCTCTGAGGTGGAACAAAGGGTGGCGTGTATTGAGGAAGACTCCACTGAGGTCACAACCAAACTACAAGATTTATTCCAGATAGCTAACCGACTAAATGATTGAGTAGATGATTTAGAGAATAGATCTCGACGGAGCAACTTGAGAATGGTAGGAATAACTGAATCGGTGCCGCCAAAAGATCTGCGCTACATATTTGAATATGAGCTGCCTCAAGTCCTGGGGACGCTTAATGGCAAATGTCTCGTCCAAAAAGAAGTTGGCCAGAGTAAATTTTGAAAGGACGAGTGATGACTTGAGTAAGGCATATGCAGACTTTCTCCCGGCTCAGACCCAGATCACCAAAGATAAATGGATCTCGGCCCAGAGAGACTTTGACGTGTGGGCTGACAGAAAACTATACGACTTGAAGTAGAGCTGCACAAATATGGACATAAATCAGGGAGACTGTTGGCCTCTTTAACAAGAGATAGGCTCCCGATGACGCACATTAATAGTATGAAGAGAGATGGGAACAGGGAGCATAGACATAAACATATAAATGAAATACTTATCAAGAGAGGGACAGACATTCCTAGATGCATTGTCTCTACCGAAAATCACTAACGAAAAGCTTGCCTCTTTAAATGCCCCGATAACAGCCAGAGAAATTCAATCTACTATAAAATCATTCCCTTCCGGAAAAGCCCCAGGTCCAGATGGGTATACTTCTGACTTTTTTATAAAGCAATGAGTACTCAGATAGCTTCAGAACTAACTACTTTATTTTCTTCTATAGTGGAAGGGAGTAAAATATCTGACCACATGAATACAGCTTTCATCACCCGAATACATAAAAAAGGGAAGGACCCGGAAGACCCATCCTCATACAGACCAATTTCATTGATAAATCAAGAACTGGAAATACTTTCCAAATTATTGGCAAATAGATTAGCAGCTAGTCTTCCAACACTAATTTCACCAAGACGGGTGGGTTTTATTAAAGGTAGATCAGCAGTTACTAATATCCACAAGGTACTACTGGCGTTGTCGGTTGCGAGATCACCGACCTATCAAGGGAGAAATTCAGCCATTATCACGCTAGACAACGAATAGGCGTTTGACAGTATTAGCTGGAAATGGCTGTGTAACGGATCTCCTAGCACCCCGACCGGGTACCTCCGTTGATGGATGCTCCTAGTGCTTCCCGAGGACTCCAAGCACTCCGCTCTACACCAAAACCACCACAGGAACCAGGAACAGCTCTTACAAGAGCCAATAGTATAGCCAGGGGAGTATAGCAAATCTTCAGCGTATAGCAATCCCCAGTGTCGATCAGTTACCCAAACACCAGCCTCAACATGATGAAGGGTAAAACAGGAACTCTTTATTGAACACACAGCATTGACTTATAGACACATGACATACTAAGGACATGACATAGCAGCCAATCCTGTACAGTTTAAACACAAACTAACCCTATTCAACAAACACAATGGCATTGTCTGTGACGCAATAAACAATGAACATGCAAACAGATATCTTCACCCCCTCCATAATGAATGAATAGGGGACGAGGAGACACATGTGATGGGATTATCTCCTGAGTGTATCATAGGAGTCGGCTAAGAATCAACTATCTTAATCCCATCACTAACACAATCAGTGGGAGTCTCAGTGCAGAGTTAACCTTTTTTGTGTTGCTGAATCCACACCATGCCTTTTTAATGGGCAATCGGAAATATGAGGCATATAAATTACACACATAAATCAGGGTTCATAGTTCCTTGTAACCCCAAAAGGTCTGAGGGGGTCTCCATAGTTCTCGGTCCATACTCTGTAGGAAGGAGGCTGGCCCTCAGGCTTCTCCAGCAGCCCCAGTGACGGTTCAGCCCATCACAGGCTGGATCTAGTTTTAGATGCTATGGGTTTTACTGGTCTATTCCGAACAGTTCTTTAAAGGACATATTTAAACCCAAAGGCTAGGATATATACTGCGGGATATATGTCTAACATCTTTACCCTACAGAGGGGTACTAGACAGGGGTGCCCTATGTCCCCCTATTATTTGACCTGGCAATAGAGCCATTAGCCAGATACTTAGACTCATCCGGGATTTTTGAGGGACTGGAAGTAGGTCAGCATATATCATGCTCCTAGCGCTATTTGCTGATGACATAGTATTATTTATGGCTTACCTTATTAAAAACATGGTCAAAGTCACGCAAGTATTAAAAAACCTTTGGGTCCTTTTCAGGACTTCGAATTAATTATACAAAAAGTGAGATACTTTTCATGCAGAATAAGTACCACAGGGAACAAGTAGCAGAAGTAGAGGGCATACCGGTAGCAAATTCACATATAACCTATCTGGGAATCAAAATAGGGAACACCTTGAAGTCAAATTATGCTCCACTGATTACTAAGTGTGGCGAAACCAACCTCGCCACAGTGTTTTGGAGAGGCCTGTTTATCCGCCTCTTGCCCCAGGATTATGGGCCATATACTAACTTTTAAACCCCTGAACCTAATTAAGTGAATTTTGGATAGGTTTGTCCCCAAGTTATACTGTTTAAATTGATGTAATATGTATGGCCAATGTAAACTCACAAAGTTGTAACAATTTATAATAAGTGTAACTTGTCAGCTTGGGAGGAAAATGCTGGGTGTGTTTCTATTGTGCCATTGTCCCATTGTGTGTTTAAATGGTGATGTCTGTTCTGTTGTCCTCACATGTGTATTGGCGATCTCCCTTTGTCCTCAAAGATAATTGGATTGCTCCTCAGGTTGTCTCCGGGACAGAGAGGAGGAGACCATGATGCATTGTGGGGATATGTTGTATCTGTCCTATGTCACAGTCTTCATTCTGGTCCTCTGGGGGTGTGAACGATTGGTTGCTGTAGTTACATTGTATGTGTTGTAAATTACTGATTGGTTATATTTCAAACCCCTGTGGGCAGTACTATGTTTGTGGTTTATGAATAAAAGAGGCTGTACGTGAAGTACAGTCAGACCACTGCTTGACCCTCAACACGGAGCCATGTCTCGTTATTGGGGGGATCCGCTGTTGTCACGACCGCTACCCCAGCAGCAGTCGTGTCGCACCAGACGGAGGGGAAGGGGGACCCTTATCTACGGATGGGAATAGTATGGCCACCCCTGACTAACCCTAAGCTGGCACCTGTCTGCCCTGATACCCTAGACGGGGTGTGAACCCGTGCGGCGAGCAGGATGCCTAAACACTCAGTCACCCTAAAAAGGCCTAGAGTGGCGAAAGGCCGATGGGAGCACTAGTCACCATCACTCATGTCTAGGAGAACAGCAGGGGAAGACAGCAACAAACAAACTATATCAGAGATAGACTTATCCAGTCACGAGCAGAGAAGGCGATCCCAATCATGACAGTCCACGCCGGACAAGAGCTCCACAGCAACACCATCAAACGATCTCCTTCAAAGGTCAGAATAGAACTGGAAGTAAGGACTATATCTGGCAATGACTGCAAGTGAAAGTGAAACTAATATAGTAGCTGGGAGTGGCAGACAGGACTCACCTGAGAAGGATGCCTACAAACTCCCAGTCAGGACAAAAAGGTTCACAAGGCAAAACCCAGATGACATACCCTGAACCACGGAGCAAACTCACAAGCTATCGCGAGTAGCAAGTCGCTGCGACCTTCTCCTCCCAGACCTGTCTGGATCAGTCACAGTCGTGACAGTACCCCCCTTTCTACGAGGGGCCCCTGGACCCTCAAGACCAGGCCTCTCCGGATGGGAGCTATGAAAAGCCCGAATGAGTCTGTCCGCTTTTATCTCTGATGCTGGAACCCACATTCTCTCTTCGGAACCATAACCTTTCCAGTTCACCAGGTACTGAAGAGAGCGGCGAACATATCGTGAATCAACAATCTTTTCTACCTGAAACTCAAGACTGCCATCAACAACCATTGGTGGAGGCGGTAGTGGCAATGGTTCAGGAGGTTCTACATATCTCTTAAGCAGAGATCTGTGGAAGACATTATGGATCCTTAGAGTCTGAGGTAGCTCCAGACGAAAAGCCACCAGGTTAATGATCTTAATTACCCTATAAGGACCAATAAATCTCGGACCTAATTTCCACGAGGGAACCTTCAACTTGATATTTCTGGTAGACAACCACACCAAGTCATTCACCCCAAGGTCCGGACCTTCAGAGCGCTTCCTATCAGCCGCATGTTTGTATCTATCACCAATTCTCTTCAAACTTTCTTGCACACTCTGCCACACTGAAGAAAGTGAAGACGCAAATTGTTCCTCCTCGGGAATCCCAGACGGCCCCCCCTCACTAAACGTACAAAACTGAGGATGGAAACCATACGCACCAAAAAATGGTGACTTATCAGTGGATTCTTGACGACGATTATTAATGGCAAACTCGGCTAACGGTAAATAAGATGACCATTCCTCCTGATTTTCGGAAACAAAGCATCTCAAATATGTCTCTAAGTTTTGATTGGTACGTTCAGTCTGACCGTTGGACTGTGGATGGAAAGATGAAGAAAACGACAGATGAACCCCTAAACGAGAACAAAAAGCTTTCTAAAATTTAGAAACGAATTGGGTACCACGATCCGAAACAATATCGGAAGGGACCCCGTGAAGCTTCACGATGTGGTCAATAAAAACCTGAGCCAGTGTGTTAGCATTAGGCAATGCGGCAAGAGCAATACAGTGCACCATTTTACTGAATCTGTCAACAACTACAAGAATAACAGTCTTCCCCGCTGATACTGGTAGATCCGTAATGAAATCCATTGACAGGTGCGTCCAAGGCCTGTTGGGGATGGCCAGAGGTAAAAGACGCCCTGCCGGACGAGTATGATCTACCTTAGAACGAGCACAGGTAGCACATGCAGACACAAAATTCAACACCTCCTGGCGCCATTTAGGCCACCAGAACCGACGAGACACTAACTCAGAGGTTGCCCTACTACCTGGGTGTCCTGCCAGTGTGGAGTTATGGTGTTCTTTTAGTATCTCCAGTCGTAAATTTTCTGGCACAAACAGTTTACCCGAGGGGCAGGAGGCCGGGGCGTCCCCCTGAGCTTCCAACACTCTCCCCTCTAAACCTGAGTGTAATGCAGAGACCACCATCCCCTTTTGCAAAATGGGCTCTGGTACCTCAACATCACCCCCTCCAGGAAAACTTAGAGACAATGCATCCGCCTTAGTATTTTTTGCCCCCGGGCGATAGGTTATTACAAAATTAAACCTAGTAAAAAATAACGACCACCGAGCCTGTCTAGGGGTGAGACGTTTAGCAGACTCCAGATATAATAAGTTTTTGTGATCAGTAATCACCGTGACGGGATGAACCGCCCCCTCCAAAAAATGACGCCACTCCTCAAAAGCCAACTTAATAGCCAAAAGTTCCCTGTTGCCAATATCATAGTTCCTTTCTGCAGTAGACAATTTCTTCGAAAAGAAAGCACACTGTCGGGTATTTATTTCATATAAGATATGAAATCATAAAAAATTATGATTTCATATTTTTATGAAAAAAAATTAAAAATTAAAAATTAAAATTTAATTGGCGGACATATAAACGCCAGTTCTTTTATTGATGAGATCTAAAGTTAATTTGTGCAGATAATGAAACAGGGTGCAATTAATTATATAAAATATAATTTATTACAAATAAATACATGCAGTAAAAATGGCACACAAATGAATATAAGGATAATATCAAAATTGACCACAAGATGATGCTCCGCCGTTTACGCCGGGCTCACTTAATTTAGTTCACCAAGTACAATATAATGTTATTCAAATTATTATCAAATTATTACCGATTATTAAAATATCATAATGTAACAACAAAAACAATAGAAATGAATCTGTGGAAAATCCCTTATGCTCAATCAAAGAATATGGCAGTAAGAGACACCTTATAAATACGCTCGTTGGCCTAACTACGGATAATAATATCCGATCAGAGATTCCACTCTGATATCAATATTACAGGAATTCTAATGATGTGCACGTTCATTAGAATTTCCCATAAAATTATTGTTTTAACACTATTGACCCACTAATAATGGGGTCTCAACTATATGCCAATTGGAGCGATTTATAATTACTGCAAATGAAATGGATTATACATTACCCCTGGCTTTGGGATAAAGAGCTTTTAGAATGGACCCAGCTTTCCAAGATTCAGATATGTCCCGTCCTGTGGTACGTTCCTGACGTGTGAAGTGATGCTGATGAATGAATCTTTGTAAAGTGTTCCTTTATGAAGTCCTTGTGAAGTTTTTCTTTTTGTGAAGTTTGTGAAGTGTTTGAAGAAGCCCCTGCTCTCCCAAAAACTGGATCAGATATCCCAATCCTTATCTATGCCCATCCCCTCTTGGATTAGGGATTACCAATTAGATAAGGTGGGTGTGACGTATGTTAAACATGGGGATGATGTCATCTAATTGACATTCCTAAGAAACTTCTGCCCATCTACCACTTGATGGCACTGTTGTATCATATAACAATTTTGAATATTTTAAGAATTAACATATATACAGATTGTTTTATTACTACTTAAACTTTGCCCTTTCACACCTTAAATCAATTAGGAGGGGCTCTTTCTGACACTTTGCTCAGACTGACTGGCGGTATCAGAAGTTTTCCTAATCCCTGAATTTATGGGGCAGATAGGAGTCAGGATGGTTTTTCTGGTTTGTGTACCTTAACTGTCTTCAGCTATTGAGTAATGATGTTTGAAATAACATCAGCTCCTCTAAAATAAACCCTATTTAAGAAAATTCTATATCCCCTAGAATATATCCTCTCAATGAGATACAGACACATAAAGATACATTAATAATATTTGGTTATAATACATCAATATTGCATAGTATATATGAATCATTAATAAGTTCAAACGCTAAATAAATGCACACAGGAATATATCTATACGCGAATATATGAATAGATATCTGTTCCACACCAGATGTGTTTTATGGACGTCTCTTATCAGATCATGGTTTAGCCATGAAACACCCATTGTTCCTCGGACAGACAAGTTTAGAGAAACCAGTATAGATAAATCCATGTCTCTAAACAATAATAAAAGTATAGTCTTCTCTATATATTCACTTTTAACACATTGAACTTGCTATGAACCCATCTTGGTTTTTTCCAGGTTCATGCTGATCACATGTTGTTAAAGGCAATGATCATCCATATTGAATATAGTATCATCAGATACATTGTACACTTATGAAAATGCACAACAAATCCCCCTTCATTCCAAAATATTCCATAAAATGTGAATGTATTTGGAATGCTTAAAAGGGCTTTTCATTATCTTCTTCGATGCGTAGACTTGGCTTATAATGTTCCAACCAGAGCTTGACTAAAGTTCTTCTGGAGAACCTTATCTAACGCATGACTTGGATGGTCAACAAACTCAACCATCCCATAGATCCTGCAAAACAGGATATAAGTTCGATAAAGGTTTGTTTTGATTCTCCATCTCCACATGAATGTTTAATAGGTTCCTTTTTAATGAACCAACTTCAAGTTCCAATGTCTTGATAGAGATGGAATCGGCAACTGTCATACCGGTAGTAATAACAGTGCCCACTACGCCAAAGATTATGGCGGCTACGACTGCAAAAACATGAATCACTTTGGTTTGTAGAAAACTGTTCTCTGGTCAAAGTCTTCCTTGCTTGCTCCAGGATTTGCGTAATCCGTTCTTGGGAATATCCGATGTGCATCTGGTACCAGGCTTGGATTTCCGGGGACTGGATTTCGGACACGTTGAATTGCCTTTCGACGAAAACGCGTGGATCCAGGCTGATGTAGACCTTCTGGGATAATATCCTCTTGTTCGTCAAGATGAACCCCGCTGTATCTTGTAGCATGATCACCGACGAAGCACCTGGCACAGCAATCGGCTCAGCATGGAATTCCTTCCCCAAGATCAGGACGACGTATATAATGGCAATCATCTTTGATGACATCTTACGTCTATAAAATATTGTATGACACATATGAGTATATACATTTTTTTTTAACTTTATCCTGCAAGAAAAGAGTTACTAATACCATATACCTCTGATTGGCATAAGTTCTTTTCTTGGACAGAGTAAGTTCTGGTTTCAGAGGTGAGTTAGGAGACATTTTGTTACAGAGGAAACATACATCAGGATGGGTTAGTATGCGTTAAAGATGTAGAATAACAGATAACGTTTTTCCGTTCATACGATACCAATCCTTATTTCCGTCTTTAGCTGGAACCATAAAGTCTTTTCACCTCTTTTCATCCAACTCCTTCAATCTCTCGAAGTCGTGCACTGGGATGACAAACACGTAGCTGATTAATGTGCACCCATTTTTCAATAAATTCATCCCCCTTAGGGATCTTGATCTTGTAGACCACTGGAGATAATTTGTCAGTGATGACATAGGGACCTTTCCAGGAAGGTAGGAATTTTCTCTCCTTCACTTGATCCCGAGCGAAGTTATAGAGATATACCCGATCGGAAATTTGATACTCCTTCTGTGTAGTCTTCAGATCATAGTATGTCTTAGCACTCACTGCGGCTTTCTCTATATTTTTCTGGGCGAACGCAAAAGCATGCTGAAGGTGCTTGCGTAA
The DNA here is from genome assembly GCF_905171765.1 of Bufo bufo. Classification (NCBI taxonomy): domain Eukaryota; kingdom Metazoa; phylum Chordata; class Amphibia; order Anura; family Bufonidae; genus Bufo; species Bufo bufo. Next base: position 557,203,116 of record NC_053393.1, on the reverse strand, counting down.
ATTTTCCACATATTGATGCGACGTTGTAGCATTGATCAAGTTATGGTCTGTTGTCCTGTAAAGTAAATGCTGGGGTAACACCATCTTCCTTCCCGTGATCATCTCGAAGGGAGAAAGTTTAGTTGCTGCGCTTGGGGTGGCTCTGATGGCCATAAGCACCAAAGGCAACTTGACATCCCAGTCCTTACCAGATTCATTGACAAACTTTTTCAGGATGTTCACAATGGACTGGTTGTAACGTTCTACTCCACCACTAGAGGCTGGTCGATAAGCTATATGTAGCTTCCTCTTTACCCCCAGGATTTCCCACATCTTTGTCATCACCTCACTGGTGAAGTGACTTCCACGATCGGATTCGATGCGCTGGGGAAGACCAAACCTGGAGAATATGTGGTTAATGAGCAGAGATGCACATACGCTTGAACTGCATGTTTTGCACGGCAAACATTCCATTTGGTGAACAGACAAGTTACGGTCAACATATACTTGTTGCCTCTTGATGAGGTTGTTACTGGTCCAATGAAGTCAATTTGGATGTCCGACCATGGCATGGACATCCCCCTTTTCATCAATGGTGCCCGATGAGTGGGTCCTTGTGGCTGGAATTGAGGGCAGATTAGACATCCCTGACAATATGTTCGCACATCTTGCAGCATATGTGGCCAGTAAGAGTAGTCCCGTAGTAACTCGTACGTTATTTTCTCACCTCGATGACCAGCTGTTGGGGCATCATGTGCATGTTGTAACATCAGACCTCGGTATGCTGCAGGTACTATCCATTGCGTGATACCATTCTTAGAGGTTCTTATCAGCAGTTCATCCTGTAATGAGAATTGGGACTTACCTTTCATCAAAATTCGTAACTCCTCCTTACCCACACAGTCTTCCGTGGTTATGGGATAGTTAAGTGGATCCTCAATGTGCTTATAAAAGAGACCAATAATTGGATCCCCCTTTTGGCTTGCAATGAGATCCTCACTAGGGGAATTTTGGCTCCACTGCGCCACATTGGCTTCAGCTCCCTTTTGGGCCTGACTCCTTGTCATAGCATCCACTTGGATAGTTCCCATGAGGTCATCAACGTCAAAGACTTCTCCATCAATGGTTGCTTGCTTGGCAAGGGAATCCGCTAAGTCATTCCCCTCTTTATCCATGCCTGGATATTTTGAATGACCTCTTACCTTCTTCCAATAAATAGTTAGACTGTGGGCGGTAACCATCTCATCAATTTTACAAAACATCTTACCATGCTTTACTGGCTTGTTATTACTTCTCATCCAGTCTGACCTTTTCCATCTGGGAAAGTACTCCACAAAGCTGTTACGAATATAGTCAGAATCTGTGATGATTACAAACTCCTTAACATCATATTCGATAGCCATTTGTACGGCTTTGTAAACAGCAGTAAGTTCTGCAACTTGGCTGCTTTTGGAACCAATCTTGTATCCAACGGATACATCCAGGAATGTATTATTCCATACGACTCCAATACCTGCAACCAATGTACGTTCGGATCCTTCATCGACATGGAAGGAGCAGCCGTCTACGTACACACATGGTAACAATTTGCAATACTCCTCTTCATAAGATTTATATGGTGATGATGATTGTTCATCCAGGAAATCATTTTCCGTTGACTCACCTTTATGTTCCATATGGGTACAGTCATGGAGTTCTGCTAATCCTTGAGCAACTGGGTTTTTATTATTTTGTTTGTACCTGATTTCCAATGGCCATCCCATTAAGGACATTGTCCAGGCGGTTATCCTGCTGTTTGGCAAGTTTCCATCTCTTATACGATCACTCTGCAAGTATTGCAGTGGCTGATGTGCGGTCTCCACAATGATCCTTTCGCCTTGGATAAAACTCCTAAAATATTGCAAAGCCCACACAGTTGACAACAATGCTTTCTCACAATCATTGAATTTTACCTCAACCGGTGACAAGGACTTGCTGGCATAGGCGATGATCTTGTTTCGGTTTTCCTGTTTTTGGAAAAGAACTGCACTTATGCTTTTATCAGTGAAACCTGTTTCCACAAAGAAAGGTTTTCCCCCTTCTGGATAAGCAAGGCATGGAGCCTGGATAAGTTTGGCCTTGAGCTCGGTTACAGCTTGCTCATGACGCTCACTCTATTCCCATTTTACTCCTTTCTTTAGCAACTGTAAAAGAGGTTTTGTAATTTCGGCATAATTATCTATGAACTTACGTGAATAGTTCATCATGCCCAGGAATGATCTCAACTCTTTGAGATTTGTAGGAGATTTTGTATTGGTCACTGCTTCCACCTTCTTTTTCTGTGGGTTAATTCCATCCGCAGTGACTTCATGACCTAGGAAATTAACCTTGTTCCGGCACCATTGAGCCTTTTGCAAAGAAAGTTTTACACCTGCTTTCCTCAGCTGGGTTAGTACATGCCTCAACTCCTGAATATGTTCCTCAAAAGTTGTACTTTTTATCAGGATGTCATCCACATAAGACAAGGTACCTCGTTCAGTGGCATCAGGCATTGCCTTATGCATGAACACTGCAAACTCATGGCCTGCATTTATGTACCCGAAGGGCAGTCGGGTCCATGCATACTGTCGTTTGCCAAATGTATAGGCCAGTTTGTACTGATCCCTTTCATCTACCTTAATCGTCCAATATCCTTGTGCACAGTCAAGGGCAGTGAAGATTTTGGATCCTTGTATTTGTGCCAAACACTGGTCAATATATGGCACGGGCCATCCGGACATATAAACACGTTTGTTCAACGGTCTTAGGTCCGAGCAGAGACGAAATTGACCATTAGGTTTGAGGACTCCAAGTATCGGATGATTGAATGAACTGTGTACTGGACGGATGATACCTTTCTCCTCCAAGTTTTTGACGATTTCCGATAGTGACTCGTAAGCCGCCAGCGGAAGTCGGTATTGTTTGACAAAAACAGGGGGTGCATCGGGATCTGTCTGGATTCTTGTAACGTGTAGGTCTGTTTCCCCACAGTCATAAGAATCCTTTGCGAACATCTCCTGGAACTCTGCGAAGAGCTCCTTTAGCCGTTGACGCTTTGACTCATCGGAGCATGCGTCAGCCATGGAGATTTGTTCTTCCACCCGCTCCTGAAATTCTGGGAAAATCTCAGGCTGACTTAACTCGTAAGCTTCTTCAAGCTCACTAGTTAAATCGTTCTGGGTGTAGCATACCTTATCCTTTCCTTGCTGGTACGATTCATACTCTTTTTCATCGACCTCATGGTTGAAAACCAATGATGATTCTTCGATGTGGCATGTACCTTCTTCAGAGCTGAAAGGATAAACAGAGTGGATGTTAAATAACCCCTCAGGGGTTGAGGAAAAATGTTGTTCCACTGTTTGTTCCTCTGTCAGGTATTCATCAGGAATTATTCCAATAACATCATTTTGGAATCCAAATGTGTAGTATTCCGAATCCATAGCCAAACCAATTACGGTGTCCTTTTGTAGGGATATGCTATGGGAAACCATGTTATGAATTACCATATGTAACGAATCCTGATGGATATTGATCAGGGGAGTAGGCTTTACCTTTAGGCCGAGTTGCTGTATTCTGTTGGATAAACAGATCAACGCGTCTGTGTTCTTCAGCTTCTGTCCCTTCTTTATTTTAATGGGTAGAAGAAATGGTTTGCATCCTTCAGGAATTTCAACTTTCTCAGCAACCATGATACTTACGGCATAGGGCATCTGTTGTCCCCATCGTAAGGCTTGTTCTATATCCTGGAATCCCTCTGGGTTTCCCGGCAATCTGGACCATAAGGTGTTATTCACCAGGTCAATCTGTACGGCAAATCGGTGCAGAAGGTCATTACCTATATACATTTGATACCGTGGTTCATTTATCACGATGAAAACGTGCTCCGTAGTTTTATTTCCTATGGAGATAGACAAAACGCATCTTGCAACCACATTATGACTTTGGGAATCTCCATCCAGATCATGAACCCATTGGTCCTGTGGAGAGAAACTTTTAATCATTTTAGGATTGGTGATCTGTTTCAAGAGTCCTAGGCTTATGTAACTTGCTTCGGATTTCAAATCCAACTTGGCAAATTTCTCCCGGGCTATATTGTTTACCTGTACGGGAATCAATAAATTGTCATTGACCTTTTTAATCCGTACCATCGATTGAATGTGCCTTGTCAGGTCCGCGACTTCGTGATTCCCCCTTTCAAGAGAAATGGTTAAAATATCATCATCCAGAGTTACCTTTTTGATTTCGTCCCTCTGGATGGTAATGATGTGAGCGGCACCATTGACATCTTCCTCGGGTTTACCATTCTTCAGGATTGTGACCTCCGGTGTTTGATTGTTCCTGAAATGCACTTCAATAGAGCTAGGTTTCTCTTCAATCACATGACAACTGCGCTGTGCTTGTGTGTTGCAAGAGTATTCATAGGCAATGGGTGCCTTCACCTGAGTCCATACTGCTTCATTAATGAAATCAACTGTGGGACTCAATCTTTTTAATAAATCGATTCCTATGATCATCCGATCATATGGAAGATCCACAATCAATGTGGGATGTCTAATTGTTTTCTTGCCAATCTTAAATGTCAACCAGGATGTTCCTTTTACCTGTAAGGCATCTCCACCTACACTTATCAAAGAGCCATCAAATGACCTTAATCGTGGCTTCTTTGATGTTTAATTCAAAATCCTTTCGAAATAACTGATAGATAAAATGGTGGCTTGTGATCCAGTGTCTATTAATCCTTTGATTGGTCCGATAAGTTCATTTTGGAGATATATCTCCACAAAGTATCTGCCATCTACCTGCAACAAATCACAGAGAAAGTTAGGATGTTTACCCATCTGTTGTCTGAGAGGTTGACCTCTTTGCAGCTCCGTGACCTCTGCATTCCTGAGTCTCTCAGGACAAGCTGGAGGAGCAGCGTCAGCCCCCCCCTTTGGGACAAGCTGTGTGACACCACAAGTCACAGCTGGCTCATGGCTAGATGCTAGAACGATGGGATTACACACTGGAACAGACATCTGGTCATATGAATTGACATCATTAGACTGCAAGACAAATGACATATTAGACATTTCCCCCCTGGCCCTAATTTCAAGGTCAGAGGTACTGCAAGGAAATTTAAAATTAGGAATCACATCAGATTCTACCACAATCAACTTAATATCCTTACAGTGGCCTGGGTTCTGACCCGGCCCAATTTGTTTTATGATGTTGAGCTGGGACCTGGAGTTGCCCCTAAAAAAGGCTCAGGCTGTTTTCCTGGAGATACCAACTTTCTCACAATGTCACTCAACTGGGCCACTTGTTCTGCCAGCTGATCAAACCTGTTTGGTCTGGGCACATTTTGGCTTTGTTGGGCACCCTGGTTATCGGTAGGTGACCTACTCCTGGGTGAATTTGAGGATTCCTGCCTATCTTCCCTCTGTTGTCTGGGTCTATTATCCCAGCGCCTGTAACCCTGGTAATTCCTATAGTTATAGGGCCCGTACCCCTGGGGGCCCCTATTGTAATAGGGACGGTAGTTAGACCTCCCATTACCTGAATTATTCCCCTCTGATCCATTAGTATTTTGGGGTTTGGTCTGTTTGGGCGGTCCTACCTGTTGTTGCTGGGCTTGTTGAGCAGGTCCTGTAGACTGAGGGAACCTTCGTGGCTGGCTTTCAAATCCCAAGCTAGGGTTTACCTTAGCTTCAGCTACCTTTTGCTCTGGGGATTTTTTAAACCTTCTCTCCTCTATTGCATAGCACTCACTGATATTATACAGCGTGGTGGCAGCCGTCACCAACCAATCCAGGGGGGCATCAATATCCAGATCTCTGGCTAAGTTAAATTTGATCTGGGTTGGCATAGCGTCATAGAATAACTGTTTGAATTCTTCAGATTCCCAATTTGGGGATCTATATGCCAACCCATAGGCATTTTTGAGGACAGAGAGGAATTCACGGGGACTCTGATTGGGTCTACACGTAAGGCTATATATGTCCCGTTTTGCAGCGGTGGTGGTTCGGTATGGTCCGAATTCCAATTTAACCTCATGCAAAACACTTGGCCAATCTTGAATGCCTCTCTCCCCAAATGAGGTAAAGTAATGACGATACTTATCATCAAATGCCCATGGAAGGAATCTGATCCTGTCAGCATCAGAGTATAATTTTAAAGAATCCATAGTGGATTCATACAGTTCCAAGTGATTGGCTATCTGAGAAGAACCTTTCTTACAAAATTTGGATACTGTAGTATTCAAAAACTTAATTATGCTGGCGGAGCTCTGATCTTTATCTCAATATTGAGAATTTTTATTCCTAGAAACCACCTCAGCATATGTTGGTCGCCTGTGATCCTGTGGCAAGGAATAAGTTACATGCTTCCCTACACCACTGTCAAACTCACATGCACTTTCACAACTTTCATGAGACTTATACGGCACAGGTGATTTAACCCTAACATCTCTTCTCAGGGGAACATGTGGATAGGAACTTCTAGGGGCTTCCATGTTATTGGCATCTAGTAAGGCGGTTGCAGTTTGGAATGCCCGACTCAATTGGGTGAATACCTCCCGTGTAATCATGCCAACATTTTCAGGTTGCTGAGTATCTTGGATGGGGTCTGCTTTAAGAGCATGTGATGGCATGTCTGGATAGTGGGGAGTAAGACATGGAGGGTCAGGATATCCCACAGCGTTAGATGGATCCCTTTCAGCATTTACTATATTATGGGCTGATCCATCTGTCTGTTTAATTTTGGAATACTGGAGATATAAATCCTCTAAATGACTTTTTGCCTTTTGGTATGCATCATGGCTGTGACTAAGGTTGTACTCTAAGTCTTTGATCTTCGCTTCTGCGGATTGTAGTTCTGATTCTATCATGGATACATATATTTTTGTACCCATTATAGACTCATACCTAACTTTTGAAAGAGTACTGACTGCCAACAATGCATACAAAACAGGTGGCAATGCACATAAGAGGTGTTGGTCCCTTTTTGGTATTATCAGTTGCCAAATCCATATATGTCAGGTATCTATCAACCATGCCACCTAACTTCCATATATCCCCACGTTCTTCATAGGCTCTTGCCTGCAGCTCATTAGTCCATTCATCTATATTTTTATCTAACTTCAAACGGGAATAAACATATTTGATAACCTTAGAGATTATCTTATCTGGGTCAGATGGACTATCTGCTAAAACCTGGCCATTACCTGGGTCGCTGCCTGTTACACTCATGATTTTGATCAATAATCAATAACAACAACAATTTGACTTGCCAATAAGGATTAAGGAATATTTTCACTAATTGCACAAATTGGTTATAGAAATATCTCAATCAATCTCGGTGGGACCTCCAAAATATGTCGGGTATTTATTTCATATAAGATATGAAATCATAAAAATTATGATTTCATATTTTTATGAAAAAAAATTAAAAATTAAAATTTAATTGGCGGACATATAAACGCCAGTTCTTTTATTGATGAGATCTAAAGTTAATTTGTGCAGATAATGAAACAGGGTGCAATTAATTATATAAAATATAATTTATTACAAATAAATACATGCAGTAAAAATGGCACACAAATGAATATAAGGATAATATCAAAATTGACCACAAGATGATGCTCCGCCGTTTACGCCGGGCTCACTTAATTTAGTTCACCAAGTACAATATAATGTTATTCAAATTATTATCAAATTATTACCGATTATTAAAATATCATAATGTAACAACAAAAACAATAGAAATGAATCTGTGGAAAATCCCTTATGCTCAATCAAAGAATATGGCAGTAAGAGACACCTTATAAATACGCTCGTTGGCCTAACTACGGATAATAATATCCGATCAGAGATTCCACTCTGATATCAATATTACAGGAATTCTAATGATGTGCACGTTCATTAGAATTTCCCATAAAATTATTGTTTTAACACTATTGACCCACTAATAATGGGGTCTCAACTATATGCCAATTGGAGCGATTTATAATTACTGCAAATGAAATGGATTATACATTACCCCTGGCTTTGGGATAAAGAGCTTTTAGAATGGACCCAGCTTTCCAAGATTCAGATATGTCCCGTCCTGTGGTACGTTCCTGACGTGTGAAGTGATGCTGATGAATGAATCTTTGTAAAGTGTTCCTTTATGAAGTCCTTGTGAAGTTTTTCTTTTTGTGAAGTTTGTGAAGTGTTTGTAGAAGCCCCTGCTCTCCCAAAAACTGGATCAGATATCCCAATCCTTATCTATGCCCATCTCCTCTTGGATTAGGGATTACCAATTAGATAAGGTGGGTGTGACGTATGTTAAACATGGGGATGATGTCATCTAATTGACATTCCTAAGAAACTTCTGCCCATCTACCACTTGATGGCACTGTTGTATCATATAACAATTTTGAATATTTTAAGAATTAACATATATACAGATTGTTTTATTACTACTTAAACTTTGCCCTTTCACACCTTAAATCAATTAGGAGGGGCTCTTTCTGACACTTTGCTCAGACTGACTGGCGGTATCAGAAGTTTTCCTAATCCCTGAATTTATGGGGCAGATAGGAGTCAGGATGGTTTTTCTGGTTTGTGTACCTTAACTGTCTTCAGCTATTGAGTAATGATGTTTGAAATAACATCAGCTCCTCTAAAATAAACCCTATTTAAGAAAATTCTATATCCCCTAGAATATATCCTCTCAATGAGATACAGACACATAAAGATACATTAATAATATTTGGTTATAATACATCAATATTGCATAGTATATATGAATCATTAATAAGTTCAAACGCTAAATAAATGCACACAGGAATATATCTATACGCGAATATATGAATAGATATCTGTTCCACACCAGATGTGTTTTATGGACGTCTCTTATCAGATCATGGTTTAGCCATGAAACACCCATTGTTCCTCGGACAGACAAGTTTAGAGAAACCAGTATAGATAAATCAATGTCTCTAAACAATAATAAAAGTATAGTCTTCTCTATATATTCACTTTTAACACATTGAACTTGCTATGAACCCATCTTGGTTTTTTCCAGGTTCATGCTGATCACATGTTGTTAAAGGCAATGATCATCCATATTGAATATAGTATCGTCAGATACATTGTACACTTATGAAAATGCACAACAACACGGACGCCATTCACCAGGGGACGGGCCCTGAGATAGTACCGCTCCCAGCCCCACCTCTGATGCGTCAACCTCTACAATAAAAGGAAGCGAGACATCTGGCTGTACGAGAATAGGGGCCGAGGTGAATCTCTCCTTCAGAGATGCAAAGGCAGTTTTGGCTGCATGTGACCATTTGGAAAAATCGGATCCCTTTCGGGTCATGTCCGTCAGTGGTTTGACCACCAAGGAATAGTTTTTTATAAACTTTCTATAAAAATTGGCAAACCCCAGGAAGCGTTGCAATGCCTTCAGGTTCTCAGGCAGATCCCAGTCTATAATCGCCCGGACTTTCTCTGGATCCATGCGGAAACCTGAATCTGACAACACATACCCCAGAAATGGCAGTTCTTTTACGGCGAACACACATTTTTCTAACTTAGCAAACAATTTGTTGGCCCTTAATATCTGCAGCACTTGTCTCACATGGATCTTATGCGTATCCAGATCCGGGGAATAGACCAGGATGTCATCAAGATATATCACAACAAATCTCCCGATAAGGGGACTAAAAATATCGTTGACAAAATGTTGGAATACCGCAGGCGCATTAGTAAGACCAAATGGCATGACCAGATTTTCATAATGCCCTTCCGGAGTATTAAAAGCCGTCTTCCACTCATCCCCCTCTTAGATGCGAACCAGGTTATAGGCTCCTCTGAGATCCATTTTGGAGAACCATTTAGCACCAGCAACCTGATTAAAGAGGTCGGGAATGAGAGGAAGAGGATAGGGATCTCGGATAGTTATCCGGTTTAATTCCCGGAAATCCAGGCAAGGACGTAGGCCCCCATCTTTCTTTTTAACGAAAAAGAACCCTGCAGCCACAGGTGAAGAAGACGGTCTAATGTGTCCCTTAGCCAAACTCTCCGAAATATAATCTTTCATAGCCTTCCTCTCCGGGCCGGAAAGATTGTATAACCGGGTTTTAGGTAGTTTGGCCCCAGGTAGTAGATTAATCGGGCAATCATATGGACGATGAGGTGGTAACCCCTGACAACCCTTCTCAGAGAACACATCCATAAAATCAGACAGAAAGGCAGGTAAAGATATTACAGAGAGTGTAGAGCACCTACTACTCAAGCAGTTGTCCTTACAATGTTCACTCCACTCCACAATCTCCCCGGCCTGCCAATCCACCACTGGATTGTGAGTCACCAGCCAGGGAAGCCCCAATACCATAGGAGCCGGAAGACCGTCCAGGACATAACACGAGATATGCTCTTTATGGAGGTCCCCTACCTGCAGATGGATATTATGAATGATCTGAGTTAACTCTTTCTGAGTAAGAGGGGAGGAGTCGATGGCAAAAACAGGAATAGTTCTGCGTATCGGTTCTGGAGTAAAACCCAGAGCCTGAGCAAACCGTGAATCCACCAAGTTGACCCCCGCCCCACTGTCCAAAAAGACGGAACAGATCTCAGTCTTATTGCCCGCCTCAACGGTAGCGGACAACAAAAACTGAGATATGCGTATGGAGGAAACGAATACGCCCAGATTGTTATCCTCCGCACAATCTGGGGACTCTAGTTTTCCGGCGGCTCCTTTGTTTGTGGTCTCTTGGGTTCTGAGGGACAAACCTTTACAAAATGACCCCTCCCCCCACAACGAAAACAAACCTCTGACCTACAGCAGAACTTAGGAGGATTCACCCGTCTAGTGGCGCCCCCTATTTGCATTGGTTCGACTGGATCATAACAAACCGATCCCTGCCCTATAGAGGCCTCCGTAAAATTTAATAGTCTCTCCCTGAGTCGTCTGTCGATTCTTATGGACAGAGACATAGCAGCCTCCAGAGACCCAGGGACCTCGTATACCGCCAACGCGTCTTTTAATTTTTCAGACAACCCCTGGCAGAACTGACTCCTAAGGGCCGAGTCGTTCCATAACGTATCAGTAGCCCACCTACGGAATTCGGAACAATATAGTTCAGCAGACCGGTTCTCTTGCCGAAGTCTACGTAGCTTAGACTCAGCCAGTGAGACCCTGTCCGGGTCATCATATACGAGACCCAGGGCTTCAAAAAACTCCTCCACTGATCGTAAGGCCAGAGAGTCTGATGGTAGGGAGAAAGCCCAAGCCTGAGGATCTCCTTGCAGGAGAGAAATTACAATACCCACCCGTTGTTCCTCACCGCCGGAGGATCTAGGGCGTAACCTGAAGAACAATTTGCAAGCTTCTCTGAAGGTTACAAATTGGTCTCTCCCTCCTGAGAACCTATCAGGTAAAGCCACTTTTGGCTCAGGAGTACCTTGGTTTCCCGTAGCAACGGTGGAACCCAAGGATGGCTGCTGCTGCTGCAGCACTGTTGCTTTTAATCCTGCCACTTCAAGGGATAATCCCTGTAATTGTTTCGCCAAAACCGTAACCGGATCCATAGTGGAACAGAAAAATACAAAGCAAAACAGCAAGCAAAAAAAAAAAAAAGGAAATGTCAGTTTTTTTTTTATTTTTTAAAAGGCCAGATATACTGTCACGACCGCTACTCCAGCAGCAGTCGTGTCGCACAAGACGGAGGGGAAGGGGGACCCTTATCTACGGATGGGAATAGTATGGCCACCCCTGACTAACCCTAAGCTGGCACCTGTCTGCCCTGATACCCTAGACGGGTTGTGAACCCGTGCGGCGAGCAGGATGCCTAAACCCTCAGTCACCCTAAAAAGGCCTAGAGTGGGGAAAGGCCGATGGAAGCACTAGTCACCATCACTCATGTCTAGGAGAACAGCAGGGGAAGACAACAACAAACAAACTATATCAGAGATAGACTTATCCAGTCACGAGCAGAGAAGGCGATCCCAATCATGACAGTCCACGCCGGACAAGAGCTCCACAGCAACACCATCAAACGATCTCCTTCAAAAGGTCAGAATAGAACTGGAAGTAAGGACTATATCTGGCAATGACTGCAAGTGAAAGTGAAACTAATATAGTAGCTGGGAGTGGCAGACAGGACTCACCTGAGAAGGATGCCTACAAACTCCCAGTCAGGACAAAAAGGTTCACAAGGCAAAACCCAGATGACATACCCTGAACCACGGAGCAAACTCACAAGCTATCGCGAGTAGCAAGTCGCTGCGACCTTTTCCTCCCAGACCTGTCTGGATCAGTCACAGTCGTGACAGCTCTATGCTGTTAGAGGACCGATTGCCAGAAGTGTAAGCTGATTCCTGTTCATCTGCTAGCAGCTATTCGTGAGGTTCCAGTTTGGAGTGCTACTTTGTATCTTGTTCGGGAGTTTGGTGTATCCTGCAGTAGCTGTGCCTGTCTCTCAGAAAGGGGCATATCGCCTAAACGGATTTTAACCCCTTGTCTGCTGAAACGGTCCATTACATTGGTGGCAAGCAGCGGGATCGTTCCTACAGCCAGAAGGACAGCTACAGGAGACACCATTTCTGTGGATTCTACAATTTAAGGGCAACGCATGTCCCAGTACAGCGACCCTAAAAGCACCAGGATGGAACCAGCAGTGTTATACGAGGAGGAGGACCTGGATGGCCGGGATGCATTAAGGAAAGGCATCTGGTACCAGGCCCTGGATAAGGTACAATACCAGCGGGGTGAGAGTCTCCCCAGTGAAGAGCAGCGGTTGCAGAAGCAAGTGGCCCTGCGGATGCCCTTCCTGGGAGAGCAGCCCCTGGAGGAATGGGTGAAGGAACTAGAGCACCGGGTATGGCAGGAGCTATGGCTGGAGGATGCCTACCAGGCGCTTTGGTGGTATATGGCACAGTATATACCCTGGACAGCCGAACATGACAAGCCAGAGGGAGAGGAGTTTGATGGTCCTGGCTTGTTATGGGAGTCCTTTGCAGAGCCTGACTTCGGGAGCCCTGCACAGTCCAGACTTCAGGACATTTTCTATGAGAGGGAGGCTAGGCATGAGTGGGATGACCCCCATGAGGTAGAGCAAGAACTGGCTCACCTAGCAACCCTGGAGTGGGAACTGGAGCAGGACTACCGAGATCTCTTCCACTCCATTGGGAAGGCTCAGCAGGAAAGTAAGGTGACAGACCCAGATCCAGACCCATTCAGCTGGGCAGATATTGTAGAGTGTTACTGGGAAGGACCCCAGGTGGCCGGTAGAGATGGGACCGAGGTCTCTCCACCGGTCCTGCAGGGAATTGGGAGCCCAGTCTCCATTCCCCAGCGGCAGTGTGAAGTGCAGGGAGAGGAGAGCAGTGTCCTCCCTCCCCAGCGGCAGGCTGAGGTACAGGGGGCAGAGGTAGTTGTTCCTGCCCCCCAGCAGCAGAGTGATATGATGGGAAGGCAGTGTGAAAAGCTGGGAGAGGAGAGCAGCGTCCTCCCTCCCCAGTGGCAGGCTGAGTTACAGGGGGCAGAGGTAGTTGTTCCTGCCCCCCAGCAGCAAAGTGATATGCCGGGAAGGCAGTGTGAAGTGCAGGGAGAGGAGAGCAGCGTCCTCCCTCCCCAGCGGCAGGCTGAGTTACAGGGGGCAGAGGTAGTTGTTCCTGCCCCCCAGCAGCAGAGTGATTTTTTGGGAATTGGGAGCCCAGTCTCCATTCCCCAGCGGCAGAGTCTCCAGCAGGGAATAGAGAGCCCAATCTCCTTTCCCCAGCAGCAGGACACTGTATTGGGAGCGGAGACGGTCGGTCACCCTCCCCAGCGGCTGGAAGTATGTATGGGAGAGGAGCTCGTTACCCCCTCTCCCCAGCGGCAGCTTAACGCACCAGGGGGAGACAGTAAGCCCCACAACAGTGCAGATGGGACCGTGGTCTCTGCACTTACAGCACAGGGGGTAGAGACAGTCGGTCTCCCCCTCCAACAACCAGACTCCAAGCCAGGGAGCAACACAGAGACCGGGAGTACCAGCTTCCAACATAACCTTGGTGGACTCACTGGACAGAGACAGGCTACCAAATGCAACAGGTCCAGTATTGGGTTGTGGGTGGGCTGCCAGACTAACTCAGGTACCGACCGGCGTGAGGTCAGGTATCTGGTTAGTCTTCCCTGGGGGGGGGGAGATGTGTGGCGAAACCAACCTCGCCACGGTGTTTTGGAGAGGCCTGTTTATCCGCCTCTTGCCCCAGGATTATGGGCCATATACTAACTTTTAAACCCCTGAACCTATTCAAGTGAATTTTGGATAGGTTTGTCCCCAAGTTATACTGTTTAAATTGATGTAAGTTATATGTATGGCCAATGTAAACTCACAAAGTTGTAACAATTTATAATAAGTGTAACTTGTCAGCTTGGGAGGAAAATGCTGGGTGTGTTTCTATTGTGCCATTGTCCCATTGTGTGTTTAAATGGTGATGTCTGTTCTGTTGTCCTCACATGTGTATTGGATTGCTCCTCAGGTTGTCTCCGGGACAGAGAGGAGGAGACCATGATGCATTGTGGGGATATGTTGTATCTGTCCTATGTCACAGTCTTCATTCTGGTCCTCTGGGGGTGTGAACGATTGGTTGCTGTAGTTACATTGTATGTGTTGTAAATTACTGATTGGTTATATTTCAAACCCCTGTGGGCAGTACTATGTTTGTGGTTTATGAATAAAAGAGGCTGTACGTGAAGTACAGTCAGACCACTGCTTGACCCTCAACACGGAGCCTTGTCTCGTTATTGGGGGGATCCGCTGTATGCTGTTTAGAGATTGATTGCCAGGAGTGTAAGCTGATTCCTGTTCGTCTGCTAGCAGCTATTCGTGAGGTTCCAGTTTGGAGTGCTACTTTGTATCCAGTTCGGGAGTTTGGTGTATCCTGCAGTAGCTGTGCCTGTCTCTCAGAAAGGGGCATATCGCCTAAACGGATTTTAACCCCTTGTCTGCTGAAACGGTCCGTTACACTAAGATTCTGAGAGAATTGCAGCAATGGCAAGATCTCCCGTTATCACTAATGGGACGCAATCATCTAATTAAAATGATGTCCATGTCTAAATTGCTATACCCATTACAAATCATTCCTTTATTACTAAAACATGCTGATATCAATAGGTTAACAAAAGCTATTACGATGTTTCTTTGGCATGGAAGACGTTCCCGAATTAATTTGCATAAATTAATGGCAGCTAAAGAGAAATGTGAAATAGCTTTTCCAGATATTAGAGGCTACAACTTAGCGTGTATGTGTCACGACCGCTATCCCAGCAGCAGTCGTGTCGCACCAGACGGAGGGGAAGGGGGACCCTTATCTACGGATGGGAAATAAAATGGCCACCCCTGACTAACCCTAAGCTGGCACCTGTCTGCCCTGATACCCTAGACGGGGTGTGAACCCATGTGGCGAGCAGGATGCCTAAACCCTCAGTCACCCTAACAAGACTAGACTGGGGAAAGGCCGATGGGAGCACTAGTCACCATCACTCACGTCTAGGAGAACAACAGGGGAAGACAGCAACAAACAAACAATCTATAGCAGAGATAGACTTATCCAGTCACGAGCAGAGAAGGCGATCCCAAACACGACAGTCCACGCCGGACAAGAGCTCCACAGCAACACCGTCAAACGATCTCCTTCAAAGGTCAGAATAGCACTGGAAGTAAGGACTATATCTGGCAATGACTGCAAGTGAAACTGAAACTAATATAGTAGCTGGGAGTGGCAGAAAGGACTCACCTGAGAAGGATGCCTACAAACTACCAGTCAGGACAAAAAGGTTCACAAGGCAAAACCCGGATGACATACCCTGAACCACGGAGCAAACTCACAAGCTATCGCGAGTAGCAAGTTGCTGCGACCTTCTCCTCCCAGACCTGTCTGGATTAGTCACAGTCGTGACAGTACCCCCCTTTCTACGAGGGGCCCCCGGACCCTCAAAACCAGGCCTCTCCGGATGGGAGCTATGAAAAGCCTGAATGAGTCTGTCCGCTTTTATCTCTGATGCTGGAACCCACATTCTCTCTTCGGAACCATAACCTCTCCAGTGCACCAGGTACTGAAGAGAGCGGCGAACATATCGTGAATCAACAATCTTTTCTACCTGAAACTCAAGACTGCCATCAACAACCACCGGTGGAGGTGGTAGTGACAATGGTTCAGGAGGTTCTACATATCTCTTAAGCAGAGATCTGTGGAAGACATTATGGATCCTTAGAGTCTGAGGTAGCTCCAGACGAAAAGCCACCGGGTTGATGATCTTAATTACCCTATGTGACGGTATCATCCGTGTCACCGTCTAGTATTCCCTTCTCCCCTTGAAATGGCACAGCCAAGTAATCCACAGAGCAATAAATCGCTATTATCGTTAGTATCACTGGTATCGCCAAATAAGTCTATACATTAGCCCAAGCTGAATGCTAGAAATACTTTACTGGAAGACCTCACATTGAAAAATACAATTGCTTTTATCCCCTGCTCCCATGCAAGGGAGACACCCACAACAAACATACATTAACCCATAACAAAAAGGTTACAACCCACATAGACACCATGGTTAACATAATCAACACAGGCAGGAGAATACACTCTGTGTCCTGAGAGACAATCGAATTACAACTTGGTTGTCTCCAGGACAGAGGACAATCGCCAATACACACAGAGAGACAATGGAACAGACATCACTTACTCAAACATACAATGTCCGACCCTTTACAATACACATAGACATTTAACACATCCCAAAATTACACGAATTAGACCAGGAATTCCAAAGTTAGTGAATGTCTTTTAAGCAGGGAGCGGAAAACATGCGAACCACCATAGAAGGGCATCCTTTACAATGGCCCCCCTTTTTCTCCCTGCTCCGGCAGACACGTTAGACCTTTCCTGGTCTAGTAGGGGCTGGCGGTGCTTCAGGCTCAGTCAGATAGTAAGTCAGTTTGCCTTGACAGCCCGTCCGCGTTGCCGTTTTGCTTGCCAGGGCGGTAATGGATGGTGAAATCATAGGGTTGGAGGGCCAGGCTCCACCGTAATAAACGAGCATTGTCTCCAGAGACCCGGTTGAGCCAGACCAAGGGGTTGTGGTCAGTCATGAGAGTGAAGGCACGGCCATACAGATGGGGGGTGAGTTTTTTGAGGACCCAGACCAGCGCCAGGCACCCTTTCTCAACTGACTTCTCTTGGCAGCAATTTCCGACTCAGGTAGATCACCGGGTGCTCCCCTCCATCCTCACCGACCTGGCTTAATACTGACCCCAGTCCAAACCTTGAGGCATCTGTGTGAACCATAAACCTTTTGTTAGGATCTGGGGCAGCCAACACAGGAGCATTAATTAGAGCATTTTTTAAAGCTTGGAAAGCCACCTCACACTCCGCGGACCACAGGACTTGTCGGGGTAGTTTCTTTTTTGTGAGGTCAGTCAGGGGTTTGGCTAGGGTGCTGTAGTCGGGTACGAAACGTCGGTAGTAGCCGGCTGTCCCCAGGAAGGCCATGACTTGTGTCTTGGTACGGGGAGTGGGCCAATTAGCAACGGCCTCGATTTTAGCCGGTTCCGGTCGTTGCTTACCGCAACCTACTCGATGGCCCAAGTATTGTACCTCTGCCATACCGAAGTGACACTTGTCTGGCTTCAAGGTTAAACCGGCCCCCCTAATCCTATCCAATACTTCCCCTACATGTTCTAAGTGTGCCTCCCAGGTATCGCTATGGATGGCGAAGATATCATCCAGGTAGGCACATGCATAATCCTGGAGACCCTCTAATAGGCGGTCCACCATCCGCTGGAATGTGGCCGGGGCGTTCTTCATCCCGAACGGCATAACCCGGAATTGGTATAAGCTGAACGGGGTGATGAAAGCGGATTTGGGGATCGCATCCTCAGCGAGAGGAATCTGCCAGTACCCTTTGCATAGATCGATCGTGGTCAGATACCTCCCCCTGGATATGCGGTCCAGTATTTCGTCCATCCGAGGCATGGGATAAGCGTCTGTGACCGTCTTGTCATTGAGTCGCCTGTAGTCTACACAGAAGCGGGTTGTACCATCCCGCTTCGGTACTAGAACTACAGGCGAGGCCCAAGGACTTTCTGAGTGCTCTATTACCCCTAGCCGGAGCATTTCTTCTATTTCTTTCCGCATCCCATCTCTGAAAGCTTCAGGGATGCGGTAAGGGGGTTGCCTTAGTGGCGTCTGCCCTGAAGTTTCCACTTTGTGGACAGTCAGTGGGGTGTACCCGGGTTCTTGGGAGAATGTGGCCCTTTTGGACTCGAGTAAGCGGACTGCCTGAGCTTTCTCCTGGGGTGCTAGTTGTTCCCCTAACTGGACTAACTCTATCGTTCTTGTTTCTCGGGTACCCCCTAACATGTCGGGTAATGGTAGTGCCTCTGTGTCCTCGCCGGCAGGGGCGCAGATGGCAGTTACCTCTTCCGTTCTTTCCTGATATGCTTTGAGCATGTTGATGTGAAACGTCCGTTTCACCTCCTCATTCTCACAGCTAGCTATAGTATAGGTTGTATCACATACCTGTCCTATAACCTTATAAGGTCCCTGCCAGGCAGCCTGAAGCTTGTCGGTACGGACGGGTCTAAGTACCATCACCTTCTGTCCTACTTGAAAGCTTCGGTACCTGGCCTTCCTGTCATACCATACTTTCTGGCGCCGCTGGGCCACCCGGAGGTTGTTCTGGACAGCCTGAGTCAACTCCTCCATGCGGTCCCGCAGCTTCAACACATATGGTACAATTGGGGTCCCTTCTATTTCTGTGTGACCTTCCCAGTGATCCTTAATGAGATCTAGTGGCCCCCTCACCCGCCTCCCGTATAATAGTTCAAAGGGTGAAAACCCGGTGGATTCCTGCGGCACCTCCCGGTAGGCGAACAGTAAGTGTGGCAGGAATCGCTCCCAGTCCCTATAGGCTCCTATGAACGCTTTCAACATCTGTTTCAACGTTCCGTTGAAGCGCTCACAGAGTCCATTGGTCTGGGGGTGGTACGGGGAGCTGGTTATCGCGTTAACCCCACACAACTTCCATAGTTGTTGGGTGACCTCGGCAGTGAACTGTGTGCCCTGGTCCAATAGAATCTCTTTGGGAAATCCCACTCGAGAGAATATCTTGACCAGGGCATCCGCCACTGTCTCGGCCTGAATATTTGGGAGGGCTACGGCCTCCGAATAACGGGTGGCGTAGTCTACTACGGTAAGTATATAGCGCTTACCGGAGTGACTAGGCTTCGCTAGGGGTCCTACAATGTCCACTGCAACCCTCGCAAAGGGCTCCTCTATTATAGGAAGGGGAATCAGTTTAGCCTTCGGGTGATCCCCTCTCTTACCTACCCGTTGGCATACTTCACAGGTTTGACAGTACGCCCAGACGTCGTCGGATACCCCAGGCCAAAAGAAGTTCTGGGTTATCCGGGGTAACGTCTTGCGTCTTCCTAAATGTCCAGCTAACGGGACATCATGCGCTACTCCCAATAGTTCTTGCCGGTATTTGCTCGGTATTACCAGCTTGCGCTTTTGCTGTGGCCCGGGTGCATTGACCCGAGTCTCAGTAAAACGATACAAGCGACCTTCCTCCCATACTAGCTGCTCCTTTTCTAACCCCCCGTGCCCTCCCTTAGCTTTTTCCCTGTAATGGCTGAGGGTGGGATCCCCCCCCCCCCGAGGGTGGGATCCCCCCCCCCCCCACTTCCTTCCCAAAATCCTCTGGAGTATCCCAGGGAAGGGGGGCTACAGTCAAGGGTATAGTCAGTTGGCTTACCTGGGTCTCGGTTGGTTGTGGGTGGCTCTCGGTAGCACGACTTTGGGCTCGGGTTGTCACGGCTTGTACTTCTTGCGGAGAAGTGGCTGCAAAAGCGGAAGTCAAAGGGCCAATATCATTGCCCAACACTACCTCAGCGGGCAACTCTTTCATTACCCCAACCTGTACGTTGCCTGCTCCGGCACCCCAGTCCAGATGTACCTGAGCGGTAGGAATCCGGTACACTGCCACTCGCACAGCAATCGATTTCCCCGGTCTCTCTAAGTTGCCAATGAGGTGCCTTTGTACCAGGGTTATGGTAGCGCCACTGTCTCGTAGTCCGCGGGCAGTTTTCCCATTAATCATCACCAGCTGACAATGATGTTTGCGGTTGTCAGTGATGGTGGATTGAACACTAAGAGCTTCATACAAGTTACCCAGGGGTTCTTCCCGGCTTAATTCTTTGGCATCCCACACAGAGGGTACTTGGTAATCCACACAGTGAACGGCCGCCTGGGGTTGAGGGAAACCGGGTCGGGTCCAGCTGGTTCTGGGGGGCTCCAATGGACAGTTGTTCCGAATATGCCCTACTTGGTGACACCGATGACAAGTGATGTTGTTGTTGGGTGGCCGGGAATAGCGAGGTGTAGCTGTCACCAGCCTGCTGGGCTGTTGGTACCTGGGGGCCGCTGAAGGTGTGGGTACTGTGGGACGTGGAGGTTGGGTTCTTGGAGTAGGTGCTGTAGTTCTCCGAGTATCTGCATACTCGTCTGCCAATTTGGCAGCCTCTGGTAGGGAAAGGGGCTTGCGGTCTCTTACCCACTCTTTCACCTCTGCTTGGATGTGGTCGTAGAACTGCTCCAGTAGTACCAACTGCAGGACGTCATCCAGGGTTGTAGCTTGGCAGCTGGTGATCCAATGGGTAGCTGATTGTTGCAGGCGACAGGCCCATTCTGCGTAAGAGTCCTTTTCCAGCTTCCATAAATCCCTGAATTTTCGCCGGTATGCCTCTGGAGTTATTGCATACCGGGCGAGGAGGGCTTCCTTAACCCGGGCATAGCTGTGAACGTCCTCCCAGCGTACCGCTCGGAAGGCATCTGCTGCTTTGCCAGATAGCTTCCCTGCGAGTATGGAAATCCAGTCTTCTGCTGGTACTCGATGTAGGATACACTGGCGCTAAAAGTCTGCCAGGTACCCATCAATTTCACAGTCCTTTTCATCAAATGCTTTAAATGCACTGAAGGGAACCTTTCTGGAGTCCCCAGTGCTGCTAGTCCCGCTCGGGGGACTTACGGCTGCTTGCTGTGTCTCTGCCAGTTTTAACTGTAGCTCCAGCTGTGCTTTCTGCGTATTTTCTTCTGCTATTATTTTCATCACCTGCATGATGATCTCTGGCGTTGGGTTCGGTCCAAACCATGCCAGTCTCTCTCGCATCTCCCGGTTCATGTGAGATTCAGTTTCCCGAACCGTCGGTATATCCATCTCCCGAACGGTTGGTATTTCGGTTTCCTGACCGATCGTTACTGCCTCAGCCAAGGTGCCTCGGTCTAGCTCCATCAATTCGGCTATAATGACCCGCTTAGCCTTGCCGCCTGCACTTTTCCCACGAACTTGCAATAGTTCCTTTAATGTGCTGCGCTTGAGCTGTGTGTACCAGCTTTCCATTTGCTGTACACCCGCTTCCTTTGGATTCTTCGTTTAGGGAGAAAAAAGGAAAATCTGCCAACCAGTTGTGACGGTATCATCCGTGTCACCGTCTAGTATTCCCTTCTCCCCTTGAAATGGCACAGCCAAGTAATCCACAGAGCAATAAATCGCTATTATCGCTAGTATCACTGGTATCGCCAAATAAGTCTATACATTAGCCCAAGCTGAATGCTAGAAATACTTTACTGGAAGACCTCACATTGAAAAATACAATTGATTTTATCCCCTGCTCCCATGCAAGGGAGACACCCACAACAAACATACATTAACCCATAACAAAAAGGTTACAACCCACATAGACACCATGGTTAACATAATCAACACAGGCAGGAGAATACACATTGCCCTCTGTGTCCTGAGAGACAATCGAATTACAACTCGGTTGTCTCCAGGACAGAGGACAATCGCCAATACACACAGAGAGACAATGGAACAGACATCACTTACTCAAACATACAATGTCCCACCCTTTACAATACACATAGACATTTAACACATCCCAAAATGACACGAATTAGACCAGGAATTCCAAAGTTAGTGAAAGTCTTTTAAGCAGGGAGCGGAAAACATGTGAACCACCATAGAAGGGCATCCTTTACACCCTATAAAGACCAATAAATCTCGGACCTAATTTCCACGAGGGAACCTTCAACTTGATATTTCTGGTAGACAACCACACCAAGTCATTCACCCCAAGGTCCGGACCTTCAGAGCGCTTCCTATCAGCCACACGTTTGTATCTACCACCAATTCTCTTCAAACTTTCTTGCACACTCTGCCACACTGAAGAAAGTGAAGACGCAAATCGTTCCTCCTCGGGAATCCCAGACGGACCCCCTCACTAAACGTACAAAACTGAGGATGGAAACCATACGCACCAAAAAATGGTGACTTATCAGTGGATTCTTGACGACGATTATTAATGGCAAACTCGGCTAACGGTAAATAAGATGACCATTCCTCCTGATTTTCGGAAACAAAGCATCTCAAATATGTCTCTAGGTTTTGATTGGTACGTTCAGTCTGACCGTTGGACTGTGGATGGAAAGATGAAGAAAACGACAGATGAACCCCTAAACGAGAACAAAAAGCTTTCCAAAATTTAGAAACAAATTGGGTACCACGATCCGAAACAATATCGGAAGGGACCCCGTGAAGCTTCACGATGTGGTCAATAAAAACCTGAGCGAGTGTGTTAGCATTAGGCAATGCGGCAAGAGCAATACAGTGCACCATTTTACTGAATCTGTCAACAACTACAAGAATAACAGTCTTCCCCGCTGATACTGGTAGATCCGTAATTAAATCCATTGATAGGTGCGTCCAAGGCCTGTTGGGGATGGCCAGAGGTAAAAGACGCCCTGCCGGACGAGTATGATCTACCTTAGAATGAGCACAGGTAGCACATGCAGACACAAAATTCAACACCTCCTGGCGCCACTTAGGCCACCAGAACCGACGAGACACTAACTCAGAGGTTGCCCTACTACCTGGGTGTCCTGCCAGTGTGGAGTTATGGTGTTCTTTTAGTATCTCCAGGCGTAAATTTTCTGGCACAAAACAGTTCACCCGAGGGGCAGGAAGCCGGGGCGTCCCCCTGAGCTTCCAACACCCTCCCCTCCAAACCTGAGTGTAATGCAGAGACCACCACCCCCTTTTGCAAAATGGGCTCTGGTACATCAACATCACCCCCTCCAGGAAAACTTCGGGACAATGCATCCGCCTTAGTATTTTTTGCCCCCGGGCGATAGGTTATTACAAAATTAAACCTAGTAAAAAATAACGACCACCGAGCCTGTCTAAGGGTGAGACGTTTAGCAGACTCCAGATATAATACGTTTTTGTGATCAGTAATCACCGTGACGGGATGAACCGCTCCCTCCAAAAAATGACGCCACTCCTCAATGGCCAACTTAATAGCCAAGAGTTCCCTGTTGCCAATATCATAGTTCCTTTCTGCAGTAGACAATTTCTTCGAAAAGAAAGCACACGGACGCCATTCACCAGGGGGCGGGCCCTGAGATAGTAGCGCTCCCAGCCCCACCTCTGATGCGTCAACCTCTACAATAAAAGGAAGCGAGACATCTGGCTGTACGAGAATAGGGGCCGAGGTGAATCTCTCCTTCAGAGATGTAAAGGCAGTTTTGGCTGCATGTGACCATTTGGAAAAATCTGATCCCTTTCGGGTCATGTCCGTCAGTGGTTTGACCACCAAGGAATAGTTCTTTATAAACTTTCTATAAAAAATGGCAAACCCCAGGAAGCGTTGCAATGCCTTCAGGTTCTCAGGCAGATCCCAGTCCATAATCGCCCGGACTTTCTCTGGATCCATGCGGAAACCTGAATCTGACAACACATACCCCAGAAATGGCAGTTCTTTTACAGCGAACACACACTTCTCTAATTTAGCAAACAATTTGTTGGCCCTTAATATCTGCAGCACTTGTCTCACATGGATCTTATGTGTATCCAGATCCGGGGAATAGACCAGGATGTCATCAAGATATATCACAACAAATCTCCCGATAAGGGGACTAAAAATATTGTTGACAAAATGTTGGAACACCGCAGGCGCATTAGTAAGACCAAATGGCATGACCGGATTTTCATAATGCCCTTCCAGGGTATTAAAAGCCGTTTTCCACTCATCCCCCTCTTTGATGCGAACCAGGTTATAGGCTCCTCTGAGATCCATTTTGGAGAACTATTTAGCACCAGCAACCTGATTAAAGAGGTCGGGAATGAGAGGAAGAGGATAGGGATCTCGGATAGTTATCCGGTTTAATTCCCGGAAATCCAGGCAAGGACGCAGGCCCCCATCTTTCTTTTTAACGAAAAAGAACCCTTCAGCCACGGGTTTAGAAGAGGGTCTGATGTGTCCCTTAGCCAAACTCTCCGAAATATAATCTTGCATAGCCTTCCTCTCGGGGCCGGAAAGATTGTATAACCGGGTTTTAGGTAGTGTTGCCCCAGGTAATAGATTAATCGGGCAATCATATGGACGATGAGGTGGTAACCCCTGACAACCCTTCTCAGAGAACACATCCATAAAATCTGACAGAAAGGCAGGTAAAGATGTTACAGAAAGTGTAGAGCACCTACTACTCAAGCAGTTGTCCTTACAATGTTCACTCCACTCCACAATCTCCCCGGCCTGCCAATCCACCACTGGATTGTGAGTCACCAGCCAGGGAAGCCCCAATACCATAGGAGCCGGAAGACCGTCCAGGACATAACACGAGATATGCTCTTTATGGAGGTCCCCTACCTGCAGATGGATATTATGGATGATCTGAGTTAACTCTCTCTGAGTAAGAGGGGAGGAGTCGATGGCAAAAACAGGAATAGTTCTGCGTATCGGTTCCGGAGTAAAACCCAGAGCCTGAGCAAACTGTGAATCCACCAAGTTGACTCCCGCCCCACTGTCCAAAAAGACGGAACAGATCTCAGTCTTATTGCCCGCCTCAACGGTAGCGGACAACAAAAACTGAGACATGCGTATGGAGGAAACGAATACGCCCAGACTGTTATCCTCCGCACAATCTGGGGACTCTAGTTTTCCGGCGGCTCCTTTGTTTGTGGTCTCTTGGGTTCTGAGGGACAAACCTTTACAAAATGACCCCTCCCCCCACAACGAAAACAAACCTCTGACCTACGGCAGAACTTAGGAGGATTCACCCGTCTAGTGGCGCCCCCTATTTGCATTGGTTCGACTGGATCATAACAAACCGATCCCTGCCCTATAGCCTCCGTAAAATTGAATAGTCTCTCCCTGAGTCGTCTGTCGATTCTTATGGACAGAGACATAGCAGCCTCAAGAGACCCAGGGACCTCGTATACCGCCAGCGCGTCTTAATTTTTCAGACAACCCCTGGCAGAACTGACTCCTAAGGGCCGAGTCGTTCCATAATGTATCAGTAGCCCACCTACGGAATTCGGAACAATATAGTTCAGCAGACCGGTTCTCTTGCCGAAGTCTACGTAGCTTAGACTCAGCCAGTGAGACCCTGTCCGGGTCATCATATAGGAGACCCAGGGCTTCAAAAAACTCCTCCACTGATCGTAAGGCCGGAGAGTCTGATGGTAGGGAGAAAGCCCAAGCCTGCGGATCTCCTTGCAGGAGAGAAATTACAATGCCCACCCGTTGTTCCTCACCACCGGAGGATCTAGGGCGTAACCTGAAGAACAATTTGCAAGCTTCTCTGAAGGTTACAAATTGGTCTCTCCCTCCTAAAAACCTATCAGGTAAAGCCACTTTTGGCTCAGGAGTACCTTGGTTTCCCGTAGCAACGGTGGAACCCAAGGATTGCTGCTGCTGCAGCACTGTTGCTTTTAATCCTGCCACTTCAAAGGATAATCCCTGTAATTGTTTCGCCAAAACCGTAACCGGATCCATAGTGGAACAGAAAAATACAAAGCAAAACAGCAAGCAAAAAAAAAAAAAGAAATGTCACTTTTTTTTTTTTAAAAGGCCAGATATACTGTCACGACCGCTATCCCAGCAGCAGTCGTGTCGCACCAGACGGAGGGGAAGGGGGACCCTTATCTACGGATGGGAAATAAAATGGCCACCCCTGACTAACCCTAAGCTGGCATCTGTCTGCCCTGATACCCTAGACTGGGTGTGAACCCGTGCGGTGAGCAGGAAGCTTAAACCCTCAGTCACCCTAACAAGACTAGACTGGGGAAAGGCCGATGGGAGCACTAGTCACCATCACTCATGTCTAGGAGAACAGGGGAAGACAGCAACAAACAAACAAACAAACAAACAAACAAACATTCTACAGCAGAGATAGACTTATCCAGTCACGAGCAGAGAAGGCGATCCCAAACACGACAGTCCACGCCGGACAAGAGCTCCACAGCAACACCGTCAAACGATCTCCTTCAAAGGTCAGAATAGCACTGGAAGTAAGGACTATATCTGGCAATGACTGCAAGTGAAACTGAAACTAATATAGTAGCTGGGAGTGGCAGAAAGGACTCACTTGAGAAGGATGCCTACAAACTCCCAGTCAGCACAAAAAGGTTCACAAGGCAAAACCCGCATGACATACCCTGAACCACGGAGCAAACTCACAAGCTATCGCGAGTAGCAAGTCGCTGCGACCTTCTCCTCCCAGACCTGTCTGGATCAGTTACAGTCGTGACAGTATGGCTAGACATATAGTGGATTGGATTAATGGAACAAGTTATTACTGGGCTCTATCACTGGAAAGAGGTTTCTGTGCTCCCTGGTGGCGCTATTACACGCTAGGTTGACGCATATTCCCGGGTGGATTAAACAGTCTATACTTATAAAAGACACCATAGCAACTTGGAGAATATTAAAAAAAAAGGTATTGGCTGTCTTATAGAATATCTAAACATCTTCCAATTTGTATGACCAGTTCATACATGGTCATACAAATAGCCTTTTCACAGAGTGGAAAGCTAAAGGGATTACACAAGTCGGACACTTACTACATGATTTGGAACCCAGGTGGCTTCAGGAGAAAGAATTAATAGATAAATTCTCCTTTAACCCCTTTCAGACTATTCAGTTTGCTCAGATTAAAGCAGCTATCACTTCAAACCTAGTAGTGGTACATAAGGAAATGAATCAAAACATACCAGATAAAATCCTGGAGTTGGGAGGGTCTCAGTCTCTTCTATCTACTATAAAATGCGAAAAGAAGGATCACAGAATGAAAGGGTTAGGGACTTAAAAAAATGGGCAGAACAGTTAGAAGATACATAGCTCAGATGATACAAAGAGGTTGGATGCGAGTGAGAAGACATATTGTAAATGAAACATGGAGAGATACGCAGCTGAGAATCATACATAGAGCCATATATGGTTTTAATATACCCCCACACCCAGAAAAGCCTGACCGTATAACAAACTGTCCTAAATGTGGACAAGGATATACAGACCTATACCATGGGCCCTGGACTTGTCCGAAAAGTAAGCAGCTCTGGAAAGAAGTGGGGGACATGATCAGAACTATTTGGGGGCAGAGAGTGGAATTAACCCCACAGCTCTTCTTATTTACCCTCGGAGGAAGAGGAGGGTACAAGAAGTTCTAATCCTAGCCTGTTTCATTCGATTTGCATGGTAGTAAAAAGATGTATATTACAGAGATGGTTACAGACACCATAATGGAACAGTTAAAAAAATTGTTCCATATGGAACTTTCAGATATAATGAAAGATAGGTACACACACAAGCAAATACTTTCAAAAATGGAGAAGATTTATTATATATATATATATATATATATATATATATATATATATATATATATATACACACACCGGTATATCTCAGACACAGAAATACAACACATAAAGCAGCCATTTTCTTTGACATAATGGTATCTAGTTGAGCAGATGAGAGGGAAACTGGGAAGGTTGTTATTAAAGGCTACTGACATTAGACATGTACAAAGTGACTCCTAAACAAGATACCCTTGGTCAAGTACAGGGAAGAAACATGGTATAACTAATTGGCAGGAGAAAAATAATGATCTGAAAATGTATGGGGTTTTTTTTAAGCAAATTTTATTAAGGAAAAACAAAAAGGTATACCTGTTGATAGTTGGTTACAATTAGCGTAAGCATGACGATTACATTTCTATCATTATTCACGTCTCTCATCATATACAGTGTACAATCTTCTACAATCATTAGGCAAAATTAGCAGTTATCCTCTGATTCCCATTTTATTTTTCATTCCCTTTTAATCCTCTAACTCAAAATATGTTAACATTATAACATCCCAAGCTCCATGACTGTTTCGAGTTCCCCTGTCCTCCATAAAATGTATGTTTTTATTTCTTCCTTTTCTTTCACTTGAACATAAAAACTGATTTTTATTTACCCTAATAAGAGATGTACCCTAATTGTAAGCGACATTGTTTGAGGATTTATAGAGCTCTTTTGTTGGTGATATAGTTTCGAGGTTTGCATACCCCAGATATATACAATTGCATTGACTTAATAAAAAATGTTCTTTGTTGGGGTCTGCGTACCCTACTGTTGTTATGTAATAATAATTATAAATAAAATGGCCATTTTAAGCAACTGGCATGTACTGGCCCAGGATGAATCCTTAAAAGAGAAAACCCAATTTAATCCCATTATTAGTTTGAGGAGGAGTAGAACTATTAAGGATTTTGAATTAAGAAGTCGCTTCCAAGAAGAGGACCTGGATTGGCTAGGAAAGTGTACCCCACAAGGTAATTTTAGTTGTGGGCATTGCTCCATGTGTAGGTTTATGTGCAGACGTAAGTATCTTAAGATAGGAGGGGTTGAGCATGTGGCGAGACACTTCATATTCTGTAAGACACAATTTGTGGTTGTCACGTACCGGGGACCAGACCGGCCCACCACGTCACGTGACAAGGGTTGCCCAAGCCCTTCAGGCTTATTCACATCGCGCCCTCACACGCTGTTACGCCCTACGCCGGGCCGTAACTTGATCATAAATCGCCACCTGAAGCCTGGAAGCACACTCACGCAACCCATCAGTTATAAGGTCGACAGGACACCTCTGAGTGTTCCACTCGCAAGCAGACACTCACATGATAGCAAGCCTCACGGAAAAACAACATACAGACTCAGACGGCGCACACACTTTTCATGGAGCTAACGGGTTATTAAGGTTACAAGACAAACCATCAAACTCTTAGATTTAATGTATAAGAAATAGACAGTACTTGGTTGCAAAAAATGATTAACAAGAGACATACATAAATGGCAAACAATTGTAAAATAAAAAGGAGAAAACAAAGAAAGTTCTAATACTTAACATTTGTGTGGTAAAAGTCCTTTCCACCCAGGACATTTGGGCAGAGTAATGGTGCACAAACCAATTTGATTTGTGACACCCAACTATCCAGGGATGGCATGTTTATGCCTTTCCTCCAGGGGCAGGCCTGAGGGGGATTCTCACTCCCATCTCTGGCTCAGCCCCTCTGGACCAAGCTACATTACCCATGCAGCCGATCCTCTGGCCATGTAAGAAACAGGTATGAAAATATCAAAAAGATAGTTTCCCAGTTGCCCTGGTGAAGATACAGCCCTTCTTCATAATTCATATCTCATCGTTCTGAGTCCTAGCATATCAAACGCTACACGTCCAGGACGCTCAAAAGAGGAGATCCTTATTTTAAGAAGATGAAGTCTAGTTGATATGCCATGTCTGGTGTCCATGCGATGCCCCCATCATACTAGAGATGATCAGCTCGATTTTGGGGACATCCGATCCCTCCTGAACAAGTTATGAAGGATTATGGATCATACTCTGTTTAGGAATCCCCCATGCTGACACAAGGCGCCGGAGTCTGCTGTCCCCTGTCCCGAGTGTGACCAGCAAACGGGCCCATCCTCGTTAGCATCTCTGTGCTAACCACCCCCCGGGGAGCAGGCTGCTGTTTTCCCAGGTATGAGGCAGACATCTCGGCCTATATGCAGCCTTAAACCAATTCATCAATGGCTGCTGGCCTGGCAACATAAATACATACTGTATATATATATGAATCACACCAGAACATGTTACACCACAACACATAACCATAAAACATATAATATCACAACAAACATTATAATAACTAGGAATAAGGCGGTCCTTATTCCTGACAGTGGTATATGTCATTTTTTTGCCCTTGTGGTAGATTTTATATAGGACAAACCATAACATGTCTGCATGTGAGATTTAGGGAACATAAGAGGTCCATAGAGACAAGTATAGGAGCATCTAGATTGATAGAACATGTACATGAAGCACATGAAGGGAGAAATGATGTATTGACATGTGCAGGAATAGAGATCGAGCAAGTCCCAGATCGTGGTGGGGACAGAAACCGTATACTACTACAAAGAGAAGCTTCATGGATTATCAAGACAAATGCAATGGGTCCTTTGGGGTTAAATGATAAGAACGATTTAGCGGTATTTGTATAGTTCTGTTTTTGTACTCTGTTTTATATCGAGTTGTCTTATGTAGCGATGGTGACGTACCCGCATCCACCGTTTTAATCTATCAATAAAAGCTGCAGGAGGAATACTGGTGAGTGCCGCTGTTTCTTTTATCTACATGTTGATTCAAGAACAGAAAAAAACTCTGTTATCATGTAAGCAATCTCTCTAATGGTTTGTTTATGGTAGCTATGGTAAAGGCCTTGAACTACAATCCATTCTATGTTATATCTTTTATTCAGGATACATCATGTGGCTATTGTTATATTTGGTTTTATGAAGTTATCTATGGTTCTAATTCATTTGCTCTTCAAGCTGTAACACCTCACTCGCTCCCAGTAAATGACTGCTCAGATTCTGTGGTTGCAGTTGGCTACAGCATCTGATGGAATGTCAGCGATCAGAGCTATCTCCAATCATGGACGCTGCCAGCAATCATCTGCTGTGTGAAACCGCACGCATGCTTCACCTATGGCACTCACTTAACTCTTGAGTTAGCACCATCTTTAAATTCCCAACATCCACCGTACATATATGGAGGATGTTGGCAAGGGGTTATAACTTCTTCTCCCCTGTATGAATTCTCTGATATTGAACAAGGGCTTATTTCTGAATAAAACAGTTTCCACATTCTGAACATGAACATGGCTGCACCACTGTGTGACTTCCCTAATGATTCTCAAATTTAGATTTTTTTGTAAAACACGTTCTGGGCATAAATATCACTTCTCCTCAGTGTGAGATTTCAGATGTGTAACAAGATTTGCTTTTCGAGTAAAACATTTCCCACATTCTGGGCATGAAAATGGCTTCTCCCCTGTGTGAGTTCTTAAATGCACAGCAAGATTTTCTATCTGACTAAAACATTTCTCACATTCTGGGCATGAAAATGGCTTCTCTCCTGTGTGATATCTTAGATGTTTAACAAGAGATACATTTTTAGCAAAACATTTCTCACATTCGGAACAATGGTATGGCTTCTCCCCTGTGTGAATTCTCTGATGGCTCTGGAGATAAAATTTCTGGCTAAAACAATCCCCACATTCTGAACATGAATATGGCTTCTCTCCTGTGTGACTTTTCTTATGTTTATAAAGAGATGCATTTTGCGTAAAACATTTCCCACATTCTGGGCATGAAAATAGCTTCTCTCCTGTGTGAATAACCTGATGAACCTTAAGAAGTGATTTATGAGCAAAGCATTTCCCACATTCTGGGCATGAAAATGGCTTCTCTCCTGTGTGATATCTTAGATGTTTAAGAAGAGATACTTTTTTAGCAAAACATTTCTCACATTCGGAACAATGGTATGGCTTCTCCCCTGTGTGAATTCTCTGATGGCTCTGGAGATAAAATTTCTGGCTAAAACAATCCCCACATTCTGAACATGAATATGGCTTCTCTCCTGTGTGACTTTTCTTATGTTTATAAAGAGATGCATTCTGAGTAAAACATTTCCCACATTCTGGGCATGAAAATAGCTTCTCTCCTGTGTGAATAAGCTGATGAACCTTAAGAACTGATTTATGAGCAAAACATTTTCCACATTCTGGGCAGGAAAATGGCCTCTCCCCTGTGTGATTTTTTAAATGATCAGCAAGCTGAGTATTCAAAGCAAAACATTTTCCACATTCTGGACATGAAAATGGCTTCTCCCCTGTGTGAATTCTCTGATGGTTATGAAAAATTGATTTCCTAGCAAAACGTTTACCACATTCTGAACATGAATACGGCTTCTCCCCTGTATGATGTCTTTGATGGCTCTTAAGATGTGATTTCTCAGTAAAACATTTGCCACATTCTGAACATGAATACGGCTTCTCCCCTATGTGATATCTTTGATGGCTCTCAAGATTTGATTTCTGAGTAAAACATTTGCCACATTCTGAACATGAATACGGCTTCTCCCCTGTGTGAATTTTCTGATGCCTCTCAAGATGTGATTTTACAGTAAAACATTTGCCACATTCTGAACATGAATACGGCTTCTCCCCTGTGTGAACTATCTGATGCCTCACAAGATATGATTTATGAGTAAAACATTTGCCACATTCTGAACATGAATACGGATTCTCCCCTGTGTGAATATTCTGATGCCTCACAAGATTTGATTTCTGAGTAAAACATTTGCCACATTCTGAACATGAATACGGATTCTCCCCTGTGTGAATATTCTGATGCCTCACAAGATATGATTTATGAGTAAAACATTTGTCACATTCTGAACATGAATAAGACTTCTTCCCTTTCTGAGCTCTTTGGGATCCAGCACCACTTCTGTGACTTGCATTTAGCATAACAGTCTTTTTTAAAGGATCAGATGGCAGATTTTTGATTTGAAGGTCTGAGGGTACAACTGGGATAATGGCACGTTTTTCATATGTATCTGGTGCGACAACCGAATCATCCGCATCATAATATGTAGGTATAAGGTGTTCCTCTGTGATCCCGGTACAGTCGTCTGTTAAGAACAAAACTTTTAAAAATAATTCTTAAATAATATAATCTTTAAAATGATATTGATTTTTTATAACATAAAAATTCTGATACAAATTGCAAAACTTGAAGCAAAATTCTATGATAAATTGACAAAGACAGTAGACCTCAGACCACCAGGCTCGAATGCCGAGTGGAGAATCATAAAGGGACCTGCGAGTCAGTGCAATTAGGTGGTGCCTGTGTCCCTGACAGCTACATGCACTGGCGTACAGGGCAGTGGAGAGGAACAGTGCGGTGATGTATGAGGAGGCTATGGCTATGGAGCCAGTGTAAGGCTGGATTAACATTCTCTATTAGAATTTTCTCTTCCCTTAAAATAAAAAAAACATGCATTAAAAAGCATGTGTCAGTAGGATCAACCCTATTAAACCAGACATACTGCTTCTTAGAGTTGATCACAATGAGTGAAACAACCTCTCTCTTCTTCATTTTTCCACTAGCACACATTATTTAGGGAGTGGGGCACTAAAAAGGGGTATATTTTGTACTGGCACACAAAGAGGCTTTTTTTTTATACTGGCACACACAAGGGGAGATTTTTGTACTGGCACACATTATAAGGGGGATTATTACTACTGGGGGACTAGGGGAACAGGATTACTAGTATGGGCACAATGCTGACATTATTACTATTGGGTAGATGGAAAAAAAAGAGTTGCGAGGAGCTGCAGTTTCTTGATGTCAGGGTATACCTAGAGGATGGCAAATTAAAAACTGACCTATATAAAAAGCCTACAGACAGGAATAATCTTTTAAGATATGACCGTAATCATCCACGCCGCATGCTGGACTCCTTACCTTGGAGCCAGATGCTGCGTGTGAGACGAGTGGTGTCAGACGATGATGTATTTATAAGTCGGATAGATGAGATGTGCAACAAATTTGCTAAGAGAAAATGTCCAAACAGGTTTCTGTGCAGGTCGAGGGCCCGGATTTCCTTGACTGACAGGGTGTCCACCGTACAGGCTCCATCCAGGAGTAGGAACACGGGAATAATCCCGTTTGTTTCTACCTTTGGCCAACACAGTGCGGATATTGCACAGATCCTGAGAAAGGACTGACATGTCTTGCACAGTGGTCTTCCTTCTGTTGGTGAATTTGAGAAACCGCCATTGATGGCATATAAACGTGGTGTTAATTTACATGACAAGCTTATTAAGACCGATATAGGGGGAAGCTAACCAAGGAGGCCAGACATACTTGAAACCCAGGAAGACAGGCAATTTCCCTTGCTTGGGTTGTTGCAATTGTGGAAATATGCTGAAAGGTAACACCTTTGTTCACCCAGACAGTGGCAAAAAATACAACATCAGGGAATACTATACATGCCGTTCCAAGTTTGTCATCTACATGATCGTCTGTCCCTGCAGCCTAATCTATGTGGGGGAGACGACCATGGAGATTAGAGAGCGCATCAACAAACACAAAAGTACAATAAGGAAAAAAATGGTAGACAAACCAGTGGCCAAACATTTTGTGGACTGTGGACACTCTGTCAGCCAATTGAGATTCCGAGTCATCGACTCTGTTCCAATTCCAAAAAGAGGAAGTGACAGGGAACGTATATTAAAGAAAAAAGAACTGAAATGGATTTTTACTTTACAGGCTCTACAACCTCATGGGTTAAATATTGAGTTTAATGCAAACAATGTAGATAGATAGAAGATTCCGTTTTGAATATTGAAGTCCAATTCGGTATAACATGTTTTTACTGGGTATTTTTTATATAACATTATTTCACTATTTTGTAATCACACAATAGGAATATTTATCAGCACGCTTTCTAATCGATCATCTGCCATTTTTAGCACTGGCTGATCTGTTGTCACCGATATACATCACTGACATTATATTTGCCAGTAACAAGTGTTGTGGAACAATGCTAGGCAATCTTGAGCTTAGATGTATCCAGTTGGCGATTGCATGGGCCAGTTTGTTCATGTAATCTGCTCTGGATATGCATCGGATGTAGGGATGTATTTAAGATGTTTTAGAACAGATTGGCATTTACTATACATTCGATTGACTGCTATTTCCTGCCTGTGTCTCTAGGACATTCCGTATGTCATGTGATTGTCACATGACTTGTGACGCGCCGGACATGTGACCATGATCGGCATTATGCATTGGCTCACATTCGGCGCTAGTCCAGGGAGAAGACCGTCCATTTGGCTGACATTGTGGACGGCGTACCGCCCACTCTCCGACGTGATGACATCACAGACATGCGCGGTGGGGTCGTAGAGACGCCGACAAGCATGACTATCATGGAGATTAAGCTAGGAATTACCTAATGACTAACAGGCACCTTTGACCTTTTGAAGCAACATTTCATTGGCAGTTTGGATGATTTTAATTACTACACAGGTGGTATTAAGGCCTCTTTCACACTTGCGTTGTCCGGATCCGTCGTGCACTCCATTTGCCGGAATTACACGCCGGATCCGTAACAACGCAAGTGAACTGAAAGCATTTGAAGACGGATCCGTCTTCAAAATGCGTTCAGTGTTACTATGGCAGCCAGGACGCTATTAAAGTCCTGGCTGCCATAGTAGTAGTGGGGAGCAGTATACTTACCGTCCGTGCGGCTCCCGGGGCGCTCCAGAATGACGACAGAGCGCCCCATGCGCATGGATGACGTGATCCATGCGACGCGTCATCCATGAGCGTGGGGCGCCCTGACGTTACTCTGAAGCGCCCCGGGAGCCGCGCGGACGGTAAGTATACTGCTCCCCCGCTCCCCACTACACTTTACCATGGCAACCAGGACTTTAGCGTCCTGGCAGCCATGGTAACCATTCAGAAAAAGCTAAACGTCGGATCCGGTAATGCGCCGAAATGACGTTTAGCTTAAGGCCGGATCCGGATTAATGCCTTTCAATGGGCATTAATTCCGGATCCGGCCTTGCGGCAAGTGTTCAGGAATTTTGACCGGAGCAAAAAGCGCAGCATGCTGCAGTATTTTCTCCGGCCAAAAAACGTTCCGGTCCTGAACTGAAGACATCCTGATGCATCCTTAACATTTTTCATTACACCAATGTTAATCAGATCTCAGATCAGACCCCCATGTCAGTCATATGTCAGCCCCTCAGGTCAGCCATCAGCCCCCAGTGCAAAAAAAATAAAAAAAAAATAAAAACACTTACCTCTCCTGCTCCTGGTCACCATCGCGATCCTCTTCATTCTGCTGTCGGCTGTGTATAGCGGCACACAGTGTGAGGTCACAGAGCGACCTCACGCTGTGCGCAGCCCTGCACAGCTGATAGCCGAGCCGTGGACCAGGAAGCGGCGAGTACAGATCCTTCACCGCTTCCTGGTCCTCCTGTACTAATGAAGCGCTTCCATAATGCGCAGCCACAAGGAGACGTTATACTGTATGGGGGCAGCCACAAGGAGACGTTACACTGTATGGGGGCAGCCACAAGGAGACGTTACACTGTATGGGGGCAGCCACAAGGAGACGTTACACTGTATGGGGGGCAGCCACAAGGAGACGTTACACTGTATGGGGGGCAGCCACAAGGAGACGTTATACTGTATGGGGGCAGCCACAAGGAGAGGTTATACTGTATGGGGGCAGCCACAAGGAGAGGTTATACTGTATGGGGGCAGCCACAAGGAGAGGTTATACTGTATGGGGGCAGCCACAAGGAGAGGTTATACTGTATGGGGGCAGCCACAAGGAGACGTTATACTGTATGGGGGCAGCCACAAGGAGACGTTATACTGTATGGGGGCAGCCACAAGGAGAGGTTATACTGTATGGGGGCAGCCACAAGGAGACGTTACACTGTATGGGGGCAGCCACAAGGAGACGTTACACTGTATGGGGGCAGCCACAAGGAGACGTTACACTGTATGGGGGCAATCACCAAAAAATTAAGCTGACTTTCGTGTATATGAAAATCCAAAAAGCTTTAATATAAATATATATGAACAGTACATACTTTTTATTATAAAACAGGCAGCACAAGGCGGGACACACAGATGAGGAGCAGGACCCAAGGAGAGGCCGGGAGATCAGTGCACGAAAATACAGGGAAAAAGAATACTAGCTGAAAGAGCAAACCTCCGAGCCTCATGGCAGCAACGCCCCAAACACAATGCAACAGAGGCGATTGTAGAGACTGAGGTTAAGATGGAAGGAACACAAAGGAACACAATTAAACATACCCTGAATGGTGCAAAGATCTCTCGGCCAACTCCTGACCCAACGCCGTTTCGCCAGTAGAACTGGCTTCTTTCGGGGATCGGAAGAAGCCAGATCTACTGGCGAAATGGCGTTGGCCGAGAGATCTTTGCACCATTCAGGGTATGTTTAATTGTGTTCCTTTGTGTTCCTTCCATCTTAACCTCAGTCTCCACAATCGCCTCTGTTGCATTGTGTTTGGGGCGTTGCTGCCATGAGGCTCTGAGGTTTGCTCTTTCAGCTAGTATTCTTTTTCCCTGTATTTTCGTGCACTGATCTCCCGGCCTCTCCTTGGGTCCTGCTCCTCATCTGTGTGTCCCGCCTTGTGCTGCCTGTTTTATAATAAAAAGTATGTACTGTTCATATATATTTATATTAAAGCTTTTTGGATTTTCATATACATGAAAGTCAGCTTAATTTTTTGGTGATTATTATGACTCCTTGGGGGTCCGTTTTTTTTATATCATTCTGTCCGGTTAATATTGATTGACCACTGTATGGGGGCAGCCACAAGGAGACGTTACACTGTATGGGGGCAGCCACAAGGAGCCGTTACACTGTATGGGGGCAGCCACAAGGAGAGGTTATACTGTATGGGGGGCCAAAAAGGAGACGTTATACTGTATGGGGGGGCCACAAGGAGACGTTATACTGTATGGGGGGGCCACAAGGAGACATTATACTGTATGGGGGGCCACAAGGAGAGGTTATACTGTATGGGGGGGGGCCACAAGGAGACGTTATACTGTATGGGGTCAGCCACAAGGAGCCGTTACACTGTATGGGGGCAGCCACAAGGAGACGTTATACTGTATGGGGGCAGCCACAAGGAGCCGTTATACTGTATGGGGGCAGCTACAAGGAGACGTTATACTGTATGGGGGCAGCCACAAGGAGACGTTATACTGTATGGAGGCAGCCACAAGGAGACGTTATACTGTATGGGGGCAGCTACAAGGAGACGTTATACTGTATGGGGGCAGCTACAAGGAGACGTTATACTGTATGGGGGCAGCTACAAGGAGACGTTATACTGTATGGGGGCAGCCACAAGGAGACATTATACTGTATGGAGGCAGCCACAAGGAGAGGTTATACTGTATGGGGGCAGCCACAAGGAGACGTTATACTGTATGGGGGGCAGCCACAAGGAGACGTTATACTGTATGGGGCCAGCCACAAGGAGACGTTATACTGTATGGGGCAGCCACAAGGAGACGTTACACTGTATGGGGCAGCCACAAGGAGACGTTATACTGTATGGGGGCAGCCACAAGGAGACGTTATACTGTATGGGGCCAGCCACAAGGAGACGTTATACTGTATGGGGCAGCCACAAGGAGACGTTATACTGTATGGGGGCAGCTACAAGGAGACATTACACTGTATGGGGGCAGCCACAAGGAGAGGTTATACTGTATGGGGGCAGCCACAAGGAGACGTTATACTGTATGGGGGCAGCTACAAGGAGACGTTATACTGTATGGGGGCAGCCACAAGGAGACGTTATACTGTATGGGGGCAGCCACAAGGAGACGTTATACTGTATGGGGGCAGCCACAAGGAGACGTTATACTGTATGGGGGCAGCTACAAGGAGACATTATACTGTATGGGGGCAGCCACAAGGAGACATTATACTGTATGGGGGCAGCCACAAGGAGACGTTATACTGTATGGGGGCAGCCACAAGGAGACGTTATACTGTATGGGGGCAGCTACAAGGAGACGTTATACTGTATGGGGGGCCACAAGGAGACATTATACTGTATGGGGGCAGCCACAAGGAGACATTATACTGTATGGGGGCAGCCACAAGGAGACATTATACTGTATGGGGGCAGCCACAAGGAGACATTATACTGTATGGGGGCCACAAGGAGACGTTGCACTGTATGGGACAACAATTTGTAACCCCTCCGCCATCAGTATAATAATGTCTTGTTGCTCCTGTATAGATGCCATCACCATGTGCAGTGCAGCTTGCAGGCAGGGCCAGGGCCGCAGAAGACATAGACAGTCCAACCTTTATTTCTGACACCTGGGCCGTTAGGGTCTCTCACTCCTCTTCCTCCACCTTGGCTTGGACACGGATTGCTAATGCTGACTGACTTTGCGCGCTTCGCTCCTGTGCTCGGCCAGTGGGTGGAGACTTGAATATGGGAGCGAGGAGGAGCCGGAACTAATATGTCATGTATGCACGATGCAGGGGCGGGCTGTCACAGATTAACCACTTCCCGTCCGCCCATAGGATATAAACGTCCTATGGGTGGACCTATATTTCTGAAAGCACGTTTTAAAACGTCCTTTCAGAAATAGCAGCTGCACGCTAATCGTGCAGCTGCTGATCGGGTTGCCCGCTGTCAGTGACAGCAGGGCAACCCAGAGAGGAGGCAGGGACAGTGCCCAGGTGTCCCTGCCTTCACGATCGCTGTAGACACAGCGCTCAACGAGCGCTGTGTATGCAGAGCAGGAAGCGCTGTGCGCTTCCTGTTCCGGCCCGGCGGTCATGTGACCGGAGAGTGCAGGAGCTGTGTGAGGTCTCTCAGAGACCTCGATCAGCCCTGCTCTGAGGCTGTACAGCGCTGGATTGCTGCTGTACAGCCTCTATAGGGGGTGTATTTGTCCTGTAACTGGGGCTACTATGTCAGCCCCAGTTACAGGAGAAATCAACAGTGAAAAAAAAAAAAAAAGGGAAGTAAATGTCCCCCAGAGGTCTTGTATGACCTTATGGGGGACGAAAAGTGTAAAATAAAAAATAAAAAAATAAAAGGTTGAAAATAAAAAAATAAAAAAAAGTTTCACATGTAAAAAAAAAAAGTCCCCAAGTAAGGAATGAAAAAAAAATGTTAAAAATAGAAAAAATAAAATAAAATAGACATATTTGGTATTGCCGCGTCCGTAAAAACCAGCTGTATAAAAATATCACATGACCTAACCCCTCGGGTGAACACCGTAAAAAGAAAAATAATAAAACTGTCAAAACAAGCAATTTTTGTCACCTTGCATCACAAAAGGTGCAACACCAAGTGATCAAAAACGCGTATGTCCCACAAAATGGTACCAATAAAACAGTCACCTCATCCCGCAAAAAATTAGCCCCTAGATAAGAAAATCTCTCAAAAAATAAAAAAAAACTATAGCTCTTAAAACATGGACACATTAAAACAATTTTTTTGTTTAAAAAATGCTATTATTGTGTAAAACTTTAATAAATGAGAAAAAGTATACATATTAGGTATCGCCACGTCCGTAACAATCTGCTCTATAAAAATGTCACTTGACTGAACCCCTCAGGTGAACGCTGTAAAAATAAATAAATAAAAACTGTGCTAAAACAACCAATTTTTTGGTCACCTTGCCCCATAAAGTGTTATAATGAATGATCAAAAAATCATATGTACCCAAAAATAGTACTAATAAAACTGGCACCTCATCCCCTAGTTTCCAAAATGGGGTCACTTCTTGGGAGTTTCTACTGTAAGGGTGCATCAGGGGGCTTCAAATGGGACATGGCATCTAAAAACCATGTGGAGTTCCTTTTCTTCTGCGCCCTGCCGTGTGCCCATACAGCAGTTTACGACCACATGTGGGGTGTTTCTGTAAACCGCAGAATCTGGGTAATAAATATTGAGTTTTGTTTGGCTGTCAACCATCGATGTGTTAAAGAAAAAAATTGATTAAAATGGAAAATCTGCCAAAAAAGTGAAATTTAAAAATTTGATCTCCATTTTCCTTTAATTCTTCTGGAACGCCTAAAGGGTTAACAAAGTTTGTAAAAATCGGTTTTGAATACCTTGAGGGGTGTAGTTTCTACAATGGGGTCATTTATGGGGGTATCCACTATGTAGGCCCCACAAAGTGACTTCAGACCTGAACTGGTCCTTAAAAAGTGGGTTTTGGCAATTTTCTTAAAAATTTGAAGAATTGCTTCTAAACTTCTAAGCCTTCTAACGTCCTAAAAAAATAAAATGACATTTCCAAAATGACGCCAACATAAAGTAGACATATGGGGAATGTTAAGTAATAAATATTTTACGAGGTATCACTTTCTGTTTTAAAAGCAGAGAAATTGAAATTTAGAAAATTGCAAATTTTTCAAATTTTTGGGTAAATTTGGGATTTTTTCATAAATAAATATAAATATTTTGACTCAAATTTATGACTATCATGAAGTACAATGTGTCACGAGAAAACAATCTCTGAATGACTTGGATAAATAAAGGCGTTCCAAAGTTATTACCACATAAAGTGAGATAGGTCAGTTTTGCTAAATTAGGCCTGGTCAGGAAGGGGGCAAATGGCCCAGATGGGAAGTGGTTAACAAGAGCTCCAAAACTGCTCTGATGCTCTCCTTTGCCCTGCAAAGGCATTTTTTGGAGATCCGGTGACGTATCGGGGCTCTCCATGGGGCTGCCAGGAAGCCCGGTGACGCCAGTAAAACGACTAGGGCAGTGCTAAAGCCCGCCCATCAGAGCCGGTGACATCACCAAACACACTACCGGGTGGAAGTTTCTGCCTGGCAGTGTGTTATTGAAAACAAAAGAGCCCGTGCCCTGCGCAATTTAGCGCAGGGCAAGGGAGCGCATCGGAGCATGAGATGCTAGCCTCAGGGGGCTGCCGGGGTGAAAAGAAGGGTGTGTCCGATTTCAGCTCTGAACCCGGACAACCCCTTTAACCCCGCCAACTGGTTTAAAGGTATTGGGGGTTGGCTCATGGGAATTGTCCAAGGAATATTACAGGTAGCCCTAATATTGGGGATATATACAGTGATTTAGCTCGTTCTTATTTGTGTGACCCGCCTTTCAAAAAGAATGAAGAAAACTGATGAGCGACCCATCATGCTTCTCTACGATGAGGAAGAACAAAAGGAAACGCCATTCAAGGCGGTTCCCCCTCCTCGCGATGATGTCTTGCAGAGATGGGGTGAGAGGAATCCCAGGGTATTATCACAAGTCCAAGCAATCTGGAGCTTACCTAGAAGGGGTAGGTTGTCGCCACTGCGGGTGAAGAGGGTACGAAGGGTATGCCCAGGGGATTCGCTAGGCAGGAGAAAGTCTACAATCAAGTCTCCAAGGGGGGACTGTTCTGGAATATTGAGACAAAGTGGATACTTGCTTGTTGAGAACTATACTGTAGTTAAAATGGCGGCCAAGCACCCAGCCAACGCCTAGAACAAGAATCGTACTTTCTGCTTCATTATGTACCTGAAGACAGTTTCTGTTCATCTCAAGCAAGCAGCTTCCCCCATCTGAAAGGGGGAGGGGGGAACTTCCTCTTGCACACAGATGTGACAGAAAATACAGAGTTTATAGCCAATAGAAAAGCTACACGCCACCGTGCACCCCCCACTCCTCCCCGTCCTATATACCGTCTGCTGTTCCGCAATAAACCAGAAGCAAAACAGTTGTAGTTTAGGATCGTTCCCATAAACATCAGTCATCGCTGGAACCCAAATGTTCCTCCACATGAACCTCCGACACCAGATCTCTACGACTAGTTTCACACTAGCATTGGAAGATCCGGCAGGGAACAGCCGACTGGGTCTCTCTGGATCTGCCAGAAGCCACTGCGATCCTGTCCGGGCTACTTACCGCTGCACGCAGTGGATTCCAGCAATGCTGGATCCAGAGAGACCCGCCGACTGTTCTCCGGATCTCACAATACTAGCGTGAAGCTAGCCTAAATCTAGAACGTCCTCTCCTCTGTGGGGGATGTGACGAGCTGCCGCTCCTGTAAGTGCATCCATTAGATTCCTGCTCCTACATGTAAGAGCACTGGAAATATCCGAGTCCACACCAGTCACCCATAACTACAAGATCCCCTTTAATGCCATTTCAAGAATGTCACCCACCACCTTGATATGGTGATCCTCACTTTGCCCTGGAGGCCAATACCCCCCGGCACCAGTTCTAATATCACTTCCCTCCTCCATCTGCATCCAGCTCTGAACTACCCCCCCGACACCCTGAGCCGACTGTCTGCAGGTCTCCCAGAAGCTGGACCTAGATGGCGGCTCACAGCCAATAACCTTGTACACATGCATCCTCGGCAAAGCTGGACACAGAGGCATGGCAGAGGGGGGGGACAGAGAGGGCATTACCACCGTGAGGGGGGGGCACAGAGAGGGCATCACCACCGTGAGGGAGGGGCACAGGGGCACAGAGAGGGCATCACCACCGTGAGGGGGGGGGCACAGAGAGGGCATCACCACCGTGAGGGGGGGGGGGCACAGAGAGGGCATCACCACCGTGAGGGGGGGGGGGGCACAGAGAGGGCATCACCACCGTGAGGGGGGGGGGGCACAGAGAGGGCATCACCACCGTGAGGGGGGGCACAGAGAGGGCATCACCACCGTGAGGGGGGGGCACAGAGAGGGCATCACCACCGTGAGGGGGGGGCACAGAGAGGGCATCACCACCGTGAGGGGGGGGCACAGAGAGGGCATCACCACCGTGAGGGGGGGGCACAGAGAGGGCATCACCACCGTGAGGGGGGGAACACAGAGAGGGCATCACCACCGTGAGGGGGGGAACACAGAGAGGGCATCACCACCGTGAGGGGGGGAACACAGAGAGGGCATCACCACCGTGAGGGGGGGAACACAGAGAGGGCATCACCACCGTGAGGGGGGGAACACAGAGAGGGCATCACCACCGTGAGGGGGGGGAACACAGAGAGGGCATCACCACCGTGAGGGGGGGAACACAGAGAGGGCATCACCACCGTGAGGGGGAGGGGGCACAGAGAGGGCATTACCACCGTGAGGGGGGCACAGGGAGGGCATTACCACCGTGAGGGGGCACAGGGAGGGCATTACCACCGTGAGCGGGGCACAGAGAGGGCATTACCACTGTGAGGGGGGCACAGAGAGGGCATTACCACTGTGAGGGGGGCACAGAGAGGGCATTACCACTGTGAGGGGGGCACAGAGAGGGCATTACCACCTTGCGGGGGGCACAGAGAGGGCATTACCACCATGTTGGGGGCACAAATGTGAACAGACAGATTTAAATCAATGGGTATGTGTGCAGTCTGTCAAAAACGGAAATGTGGACGAGGGCTGAGGCACGCCACTGGCCGGACATGCTGCAGGTGGTTTCCGTGGAGGAGATCGGCTTCTACCAGACGCGTCCGGACTCGTTCCTCTCGGGGACATAAACCTATTGGTTCCTTATTCCCACCAGTGGTCTCCATAGCCAGAGACTTGTAGGAAGAAGCAGAGAACATGGAGCGTCTGTGGTCGGCTGTAATCCCGCCATCTCCAGCTCATTACACCAGTATAAACCTAGAATAGTACTGGATAAAACAAGGCGTCCTCCTACAGAGGAGGGGACATCTCCATTACCTGAGCATCCTGTGGAAGAAGAGGACGCGGACATCTCTCTGGTGTTGTCCTCTGACTGGATCTCTCTGCAGGAGACACAGAGACTGGACTCAGACTTTACTTTTGCACTACTGAAGCAT
Organism: Bufo bufo; assembly: GCF_905171765.1. Taxonomy (NCBI): domain Eukaryota; kingdom Metazoa; phylum Chordata; class Amphibia; order Anura; family Bufonidae; genus Bufo; species Bufo bufo. Next base: position 557,158,548 of record NC_053393.1, on the reverse strand, counting down.
CAGCTGTGACAGACATCACACACTGCACTACTGAAGCATCAACTGCCACAGACATCACACACTGCACTACTGAAGCACCAGCTGTGACAGACATCACACACTGCACTACTGAAGCATCAACTGTGACAGACATCATACACTGCACTACTGAAGCACCAGCTGTGACAGACATCATACACTGCACTACTGAAGCATCAGCTGTGACAGACATCATACACTGCACTACTGAAGCATCAACTGTGACAGACATCACACACTGCACTACTGAAGCACCAGCTGTGACAGACATCATACACTGCACTACTGAAGCATCGACTGCCACAGACATCATACACTGCACTACTGAAGCATCAGCTGTGACAGACATCATACACTGCACTACTGAAGCACCAGCTGTGACAGACATCATACACTGCACTACTGAAGCACCAGCTGTGACAGACATCATACACTGCACTACTGAAGCACCAGCTGTGACAGACATCATACACTGCACTACTGAAGCACCAGCTGTGACAGACATCATACACTGCACTACTGAAGCACCAGCTGTGACAGACATCACACACTGCACTACTGAAGCACCAGCTGTGACAGACATCATACACTGCACTACTGAAGCACCAGCTGTGACAGACATCATACACTGCACTACTGAAGCATCAGCTGTGACAGACATCATACACTGCACTACTGAAGCATCAACTGTGACAGACATCACACACTGCACTACTGAAGCATCGACTGCCACAGACATCATACACTGCACTACTGAAGCACCAGCTGTGACAGACAACACACACTGCACTACTGAAGCACCAGCTGTGACAGACATCACACACTGCACTACTGAAGCATCGACTGCCACAGACATCATACACTGCACTACTGAAGCATCAGCTGCGACAGACATCACACACTGCACTACTGAAGCACCAGCTGTGACAGACATCATACACTGCACTACTGAAGCACCAGCAGTGACAGACATCACACACTGCACTACTGAAGCACCAGCTGTGACAGACATCATACACTGCACTACTGAAGCATCAACTGTGACAGACATCACACACTGCACTACTGAAGCATCGACTGCCACAGACATCATACACTGCACTACTGAAGCACCAGCTGTGACAGACAACACACACTGCACTACTGAAGCACCAGCTGTGACAGACATCACACACTGCACTACTGAAGCATCGACTGCCACAGACATCATACACTGCACTACTGAAGCATCAGCTGCGACAGACATCACACACTGCACTACTGAAGCACCAGCTGTGACAGACATCACACACTGCACTACTGAAGCACCAGCTGTGACAGACATCATACACTGCACTACTGAAGCATCAGCTGCGACAGACATCATACACTGCACTACTGAAGCACCAGCTGTGACAGACATCATACACTGCACTACTGAAGCACCAGCTGTGACAGACATCATACACTGCACTACTGAAGCATCAGCTGCCACAGACATCACACACTGCACTACTGAAGCATCAGCTGTGACAGACATCATACACTGCACTACTGAAGCATCAGCTGTGACAGACATCACACACTGCACTACTGAAGCATCAGCTGTGACAGACATCACACACTGCACTACTGAAGCATCAGCTGTGACAGACATCATACACTGCACTACTGAAGCCCCAGCTGTGACAGACATCACACACTGCACTACTGAAGCACCAGCTGTGACAGACATCACACACTGCACTACTGAAGCACCAGCTGTGACAGACATCACACACTGCACTACTGAAGCGTCAACTGTGACAGACATCACACACTGCACTACTGAAGCACCAGCTGTGACAGACATCACACACTGCACTACTGAAGCGTCAACTGTGACAGACATCACACACTGCACTACTGAAGCACCAGCTGTGACAGACATCATACACTGCACTACTGAAGCACCAGCTGTGACAGACATCATACACTGCACTACTGAAGCACCAGCTGTGACAGACATCATACACTGCACTACTGAAGCACCAGCTGTGACAGACATCACACACTGCACTACTGAAGCACCAGCTGTGACAGACATCACACACTGCACTACTGAAGCACCAGCTGTGACAGACATCACACACTGCACTACTGAAGCCCCAGCTGTGACAGACATCACACACTGCACTACTGACTGCGGCCCCCGGCTCCCCGGTACCTGCTCCTCCTCAGGCCGGGGCTCTCCCTCCCGCTGTCCGGACATCAGAGCCTCTTTACAGGACGTTTCCAGCAGAACTTCCTCTTTCCCTCAGGTTCCTGGAGTTTTCCTCTCTCCCAGCATGCTTTGCGGTGTGACGTCACAGGGCTGGCCCCGCCCGGCACACTGGTCAGTCAGCACTAGCCCCGCCCCCTACACCTCCGGCGGCCATGTTAGTACACCCAGACATGGCTCCTGCTCCTCTCCACACATCACTGAGGGGTAGATGCTAGAGTGGAGTTGTTAGAACGCGGTCTGTGACGTCACTGGTCACATGCTCCTTCATGGTCACATGGTCAAGTGTGGGAAGTGCTTATAAAGCCAGACTGCAGGAGCTTGTGGAGGAGGAGGAGCTGTGTGTGCCTGGATGTGCTGCAGACCTAGAGGCCATAGGAGCTCATACAGAGGAGGCAGGTGCAGATCTGTGGGGGTGGGGCATGTGGTGTATTCTGGGGCCATGGGGGTGTAGGTCTGTGAGGGGGTTATTGCTGTGACTAAATCCCATGACTCGGAAGGACCTGCTCCTCACTAATAATGGAGAATGTCCAGCTCTACAGCAGCGTCTATTTCCTATAATCTTCAGGAACCATTTATTCTCCTATTGTCCTGGACCTGATCTGTCATAGTATTTAGCTTCACAGTGAATTAGCTAAATCCCATTCTCTCCACAAGAACCATCCTGGTAAAGCTTCGGTGACATTATTATTATTATTATTATTATTATTATTATTATTATTATTATTATTATTATTATTATTATTATTATTATTATTACATTGACTAAAGTAAGACAGGTGAACGGTGGATAATAAAGTTTGTATAGTTATTTCCTATTTCCCGGACTCCAGGAGGACCTTTTCTATCTATTACATACTGAGAAGGTGTCATGTAGGAGAGGTCCCTCTGAGTCATGGGATTAAGGCCTCTTTCACACTTGCGTTGTCCGGATCCGGCGTGTACTCCATTTGCTGGAATTACACGCCGGATCCGGAAAAATGTTCAGTGTTACTATGGCAGCCAGGACGCTATTAAAGTCCTGGTTGCCATAGTAGGAGCGGGGGAGCGGTATACTTACAGTCCGTGCGGCTCCTGGGGCGCTCCAGAATGACGTCTGAGCGCCCCATGCGCATGGATGACGTGATCCATGCGACACGTCATCCATGCGCGTGGGGCGCCCTGACGTCACTCTGAAGCGCCCCGGGAGCCGCACGGACGGTAAGTATACTGCTCCCCTGCTCCCCACTACACTTTACCATGGCAACCAGGACTTTAGTGTCCCGGTAGCCATGGTAACCATTCAGAAAAAGCAGCATGCTGCGGTATTTTCTCCGGCCAAAAAACGTTCCAGTCCGGAACTGAAGACATCTCCATTCAGGATGCATTGGGATAAAACTGATCAGGATTCTTCCGGCACAGAGCCCCGACGACGGAACTCTATGCCGGAACACAACAACGCAGGTGTGAAAGAGCCCTTAGCCGGCTCATATAGAAATGACCATTTCCCGGACTCCAGGAGGACCTTTTCTATCTATTACATACTGTTTGGGTTACAAACCCGACACTGTGTAGGAGCTGTGGACGGGCATGGAACAGACTAGGGATCGACCGATATTGATTTTTTAGAACCGATACCGATAATCTGGGAACTTTCAGGCCGATAGCCGATAAATGATACCGATATTCTGTGAATTTTCCTTTTTTTTTTTTTTTTTTTTTTTTTTTTTTTTTTTTTTTTTTTTTTTTAATCCTACACATCTGCTGAAAATGAATGTTTATTGTTAACATGTAGGGTTTTTTGTAAATCTTTCTTTTTCATTTATACTTAATATTTTGGTGTTTTTTTTTTTTGTTTTTTTTTACTAAATTTTAGGCCCCTTAGGGACTAGAACCCTTGTCCTATTCATCCTCTATCAGGGTGAATAGGACTTCACACACTGTCCCTGCTGCCCTGTGCTCTGTGCACACAGCAACAGGCAGCTGACTGTCACCAAGGGTTTCAATAGCGTCCTGGCTGCCATGGTAACCGGTCGGAGCCCCAGGCTTACACTGCTGGGGCTCCGATGGGAACTGCCACGGAGGAGGAGGGGAGAGGGTATCCTGCGGCCACTGCCACCAATGACTGATACTGGGGGGGCGCAATGTGCCACCAATGGTTTTTAATACTGGGGGCGCACTGCGCCACCTATGATTAATACTGGGGGGGGCGGGAGCGCACTGCACCACCAATGTTTTTAATACTGGTGTTGGGGGGGGGGGGGGCCCACTGCTCATTAATTTATATATTGGCGGCGGGAGCTGGCTGCAGAATCGCATAGCCGGCTCCCGACCTCTATGAGCAATAGCTGCGATCCGTGGCAGGCACCTGAGGGGTTAACTACCGCAGATCGCAGCTACCGCTCACAGAGGTCGGGAGCCGGCTAGGTGATTCTGCAGCCAGCTCCCGCCTCCTGTATATGAATTAATGAGAGAGGTATCTTCATTGGTGGCGCAGTGGCCAGCCCCTCCCCTTCTCCTCTCATTGGTGGCCACAGCCCCGCCCCTCCCCCTCTCATTGGTGGCCACAGCCCCGCCCCTCCCCCTCTCATTGGTGGCCACAGCCCCGCCCTTCCTCTTCTGCTCTCATTGGTAGCAGCGGCAGCAGCACAGGGGGAGGAGACACTGCTTCCTTCTCCCCTGTGCTGCTGAGGGAATACGGAGAGAGCTGACAGCAGCGCGATCCGTGTTCCCGATTCGTTATCGGAATATCGTAAAATTAGATGCCGATAACTTTCAAAATCCTGAATATCGGTAAAACCGATAATCGGTCGATCCCTACAATCGACCGATGAGTGGTTGGTGCCAGTCAGCCTCAAGCCCGGCCTGGTGGTGTGCGATAATGGGCGAAATCTCGTAGCAGCTCTGGGACTAGCCGGTTTGACGCACATCCCTTGCCTGGAGCATGTGCTGAATTGGGTGGTGCTGATGTTCCAGAAAAATTACCCCGATATGTCAGAGCTGCTGCAGAAAGTGCGGGCCGTCTGTTTGTGTTTTTGGCGTTCAGACCCTGTTGCTGCTCGCCTGTCTGCTCTACAGCGTAACTTCGGCCTTCCCGCTCACCGCCTCATATGCGACGTGCCCACCAGGTGGAACTCCACCTTGCACATGCTGGACAGACTGTGCGAGCAGCAGCAGGCCGTAGTGGAGTTTCAGCAGCAGCACCCACGGGTGAGTCGCACTGCGGAACAGCACCACTTCACCACCAATGACTGGGCCTCCATGCGCGACTTGTGTGCTGTGTTGTGCTGTTTCGGGTACTCCACCAACATGGCCAGTGTTGATGGGGCCGTCCTCAGCGTTACTATCCCACTTCTATGTCTCCTTGAAAAAAACGCTTCGGGCGATGATGGAAGAGGAGGTGGCCCAGGTGGAAGAGGAGGAGGAGGGATCATTTTCATGGTTATCAGGCCAGTCATTCACAAGTGGCTTGGAGGGTGGGTTCCTGCACCCACAGAGGCCAGGTACACAACAGCAGTGATGGTCAGTTCACATGGTTCGCCCGCGAACACATGCGGGCTGCCATCTCTTCTCACAAGTCCGGCGAGGCACAGGTAAGCCCTTACCTGTGCGCAAACCGGTCTGAAAAAAAGTGCGGTCAGCGGGAGTAGGCAGTTCAGAGAACAGCCACCGGGGGCATTCATCGGGCTGTTCTCGGAACTGCCTGCTCCCGGTGACCGCATTTGTTTTTTTAGATGGCTCGCGGCACAGGTAAGGGCTTACCTGTGCCTCGCCGGACTTGTGAAAAAATATGTTAGCCCGCATATGTTCGCATGCGAACTGGCCATCACTTCACAACAGTCCAGCCAGGGCACAGTTATGGAGGATGATGATGAGGAGGAACAGTTTTCACAGAAGGGTGGCACCCAAAGCAGCTCATGGGCATCATTGGAGCGTAGCTGGGGGGATACTGAAGATACACACGATACGCCTCCCACAGAGGACAGCTTGTCGTTGCATCTGGGCAGCCTGGCACACTTGAACGACTACATGCTGCAGGGCCTGCGCAACGACCGCCGAGTTGCCCACATTCTAACCAGTGTTGATTACTGGGTGGCCACCCTGCTGGATCGCTGCTACAAGGACAACGTACCGTCCTTAATTCCGTCACTGGAGCTTGATCGGAAGATGCGCGAGTACAAACGCACGCTGGTAGATGCGCTGCTGGTAGCATTCCCACCTGACAGTGGGGGCACAGTGGAAGCACAAGGCCAAGGCAGAAGACAAGGAAGAGGTCGCCAACGCAGCTGGGGCACCGCCAGCACCTCAGAAGGCAGGGTTAGCATGGCCGACATGTGGAAAAGCTTTGTCTGCACGCCTCAACAACCAGCAGATCCTGCCTCCTGCTAATACATTCTGTATTTCAGTAACATGGTGGAACAGTACATGTGCACAAGCCTAAACGTACTGACTGATGGATGTGTCCCATTCAACTTCTGGGTCTCCAAATTCTGCACATGGCCTGAGCTTGCCCTTTACGCCTTGGAGGTGCTGGCCTGCCCTGCAGCAAGTGTTATTTCCAAACATGTTTTTAGCACGGCAGGGAGGAGAGGTAATCGGAGACAAGCACAGCCACCTGTCCACAGCCAACGTGGACAAGGTCATTAAAATGAACCAGGCATGGTGTGAACCAGCCATTTTCCATTTCCCAATTTTTTGATGTCTTCCTAATTTTATAAAAAATAAAGGAAAAAAGAAAATACAAAAACAGTGGTGGCTAAATCCTCTTCCACCTTCCCGTCCATCGCCTCCTCAACCTCCTACTCCACTTTGACCTTCGCCTCCTAGATCTTTTTTTTTTTTTTATATTCTATGTTAAAGTCATTTCCCTATCCAAATTTGTTTGCAGGGCAGTTGTCCTGCTCTTACCCACATTTTGGTTCCTTTTGCAGCCCTCTAGCCCTTTCCTTGACTTTTTTTGAGCCATTTTAGTGCCCCAAAGTTCGGGTCCCCGTTGATTTCAATGTGTTTCGGGGACAATTTCGGCACCCGAACCTAAACTTTGCGGCGAAGTTCGGACGAACTCAGCGAACCCGAACTTCTGGGTGCTTGCTCGATCCTACTTCTAACAAATATTTACAAACCAACTTGAGCTTGTGCAGGATATACCATTAAAATGTAGTCAACCTTGTTGATCATTAAAGATGTTTTCCCTTACGCCCATGACAGCACCCTTGAGAGACCGCCTCCATCCAGGACAGGAAACAGGAACTTTCGTGGAGAGCTCATAAGGAGGAGCATAGCCCCAAGACCACCAGTTCCTGTTTCCTGTCCTAGACAGACGGTTCGTGGAGAGAAGAAGGTTAGGCTGCAGGGCCCCTGAGAATTATTTTGAAGTGGGGTTACTTGTTCCGGCGTAAGTCTCCTCTAGGAGCCGCCGGCCGAAGTCTGGTGCTTGCTGCTGGGGTCTGGCTTACGCCGCGCTGCCGATACTCTGCAGTCCCAGCCGCACTGAGAGGTGCGTCCGGCACGCCGGTCCTTCCTGACAGTGTTCAGGCGGGCCGGGGCCTCCTCCTCACCACGCTTCTCAGGGGGACAAAATCTCGCGATCCAAGCGAGATCCGGTTCTCGGCGCGAGACTTCCGGTATTTGGAACGCATGTAGCGTGCGTTCCCGAAGTAGGAAGTGCTTTTTCTACTTATGGCTGCAGATAGTTTTCAGCAGGACCCGACCGAGTGAATTGGACCCACAGGAGGCGCATGGTCAGCAGCAGCCCAGCCAGCCTTAAAGGAAGCCGGTTTTTTGGATCCTGGGAGTCACTCTATCCCACAGCAGCATGGAGGAGAGTGCCCAACGCGCCGATCAGCAGGAGGGTCATGAGAGCAGACCGGTACTCCTGGTGGGGTAAGGGGGATCATTCCCCATCACTTGTTTTCTTTAGTCAGGCTAAATCTCCTTTCCCCCTTTTCTTTTCTTGCCTTTTAGACTATAAAAGAGGGCCCTAGAAAGGCAATTTCAAAAACCAGAGGGAAGGAATGTGCAGTCTGTAAAAAGAAATTGCCCCCTCTTGGTCGAAAAAGCTATGTCAACATTGCATTGAGAAGCTAGTGGAGGAGGAGTCCCCATCCCTTCTGCAGAGTATTAGGGAGATGGTGAAGACAGAGGTCTCTGATTCCTTGAAAGATTTCAAAAAGAGCTTCCCCTCTGTAGCCTCAAGCTCCCTTGGAACCAGATCAGGCACGGCTAATAAATCTGACTCGGATCCTTTAGAAGATAGTGATACAGGAGAAATCCTAGATAGCCCAGACTCGTCCCAGGATGAAGAATCCACGGGCAGGCCACTTTTTTCCCCGGATGATACGGAAGCTTTACTAAAAGCAGTTCGTGCGACCATGAAGGTAGACGAATCCAAAGACCCAAAATCCGTTCAGGATATCATGTTTGGTGACCTCGGGCAGAAAAAAAATCTAGAGTTTTTCCCGTAAACAAGAATATAAAATTTTTGATACAGAAGGAATGGGAAAGACCCGATAAATTTTTTTGTCCCTAAAAATGTGAAAAGGAAGTATCCTTTTGATGAGGCAGACTCAGTAAATTGGGACAGGCCTCCTAAGTTGGATGCACCTGTTGCAAAAATCTCAAAAAAATCGGCTCTACCGTTTGAGGACCTGGGTACTCTTAAAGACCCTATGGATAAGCGAGCAGAGGTTTACCTAAAAAAAAGTTTGGGAGACCTCAGCTCAAGCGTTCAAACCAAATATTGCCGCCACATCCACTGCCAAGTCTCTGAAATTATGGCTAGAAGAATTAGAATCTCACATTCAGAATAAAACCCCGAGAGATCAATTGTTAGCTGTTTTTCCCACTCTACTTAAAGCAGTAGACTTTATTTCTGACGCCTCGGCAGATGCTTTAAAATTAAATGCTAGGTCAGCTGCTCTTTCTAATTCAGCCAGACGAGCTATTTGGCTAAAAGGATGGTCGGGAGACACTGGATCAAAAAATAAGCTTTGTGCAATTCCTTGTCAGGGCGATTATCTTTTTGGGTCCGTCTTGGACGACCTTTTGGATAAAGCTTCAGACAATAAAAAAAGGATTCCCTGTCTCCAGACCCCCGAAAAAACAATGTTTTTTTCGCAAAAACAAGAAGGATTTTTTTTAGGGGCCAGAGGAAAGACTTCAGAGCAGACAACAAGAATAGGAAAAGTAAGGGTTTCCTCTTCAGTTCCCAATCCTCCTCAACCTCTAAACCAGGCATCCTCAAACTGTGGCCCTCCAGCTGTTGCAAAACTACAACTCCCAGCATACCCGAACAGCCTACAGGTATCAGCCTACAGCAGGGCATTGTGGGAGTTGTAGTTTTACAACAGCTGGAGGGCCACAGTTTGAGGATGCCTGCTCTAAACCATCACAGCAATGACTGTTTCTCTCCCGTGGGTGGCAGACTTTCTCTCTTCCTTTACGCTTGGGAAAAAATCTCCTCATGTCCCTGGATTTTAAGCGTTATAAGAGAAGGGTTTTGTCTAGAGTTTGTCTCTCACCCACCGGACAGATTCAAAATTACAAATTTTCTAGGAAATTCGGGGAAAAAATCTAGCTTTACAACAGGAGATTGCATCCTTACTTCGAAAAAATGTTCTAATCCCGGTGCCAGAGGCGGAAAGAGGCAGGGGTTTCTACTCTTCCCTTTTTCTGGTTCCCAAACCAGATGGAACATTCAGAACTATCATAAATCTAAAAGATCTAAATCAGTCCCTCTTACAAAAAATTCAGAATGGAGTCGATCCAATCAGTTTTAAAACATCTTTTCGGGGGCTGTTTCATGGCTACGATAGATATAAGAGATGCGTACTATCACATCCCTATTCAGGTAGACTGTCAAAAATTCCTCAGTCGCTGTTTCAATAGGAGGTCACATTCAGCACCTACAATATACAGCCCTTCCCTTTGGGATTTCTCAAGCTCCCAGACTTTTCACGAAAGTCATGGCAGAAGTCATGGCTCATATAAGAGGAAGAGATATTCTAGTGATTCCTTACCTAGACGATCTCCTGGTGGTAGCAGAGTCAGAATCCCTTCTCGAATTGCACCTCAAAAAAGTAGTGCAGATCCTAGAAGACCTCGGCTGGCAAATAAACTGGGAAAAATCACATCTAATACCTTCCCAAGTTCGTGTCTTTCTGGGAATGATGCTGGACTCAAAGAAACTACTCTGTATCCTACCCCAAGACAAGATTTAGAGATTAATACAACAGGTTCAGTCCCTGATGTCTACAAAAAACCCTACTATCAGACAAGCAATGGCGGTCTTGGGCAGAATGACTTCCACTATACCAGCGGTCAGTTGGAGCCATCTTCACTCCAGACCCCTACAGTGGCAAATTCTGAAAAAAAAATGGCAGGGTACCCTCCGCCCATTAGATACTCCCCTCACATTCACCCCCCAAGTGATCCAGTCTCTTCGCTGGTGGCTAAATCCTGTAAACCTGTCCCAGGGGCTCCCTTGGATCCAACAGAATTTTGTTACCCTTACCACCGACGCAAGTCCTTCCGGTTGGGGGGCCTGTTGCCAAGGGTACTTAAGGCAAGGTGTTTGGGAAAGAGAGCAGAGTCTAGACTCTCAAAACATGAGGGAACAGAGCGGTTTTTCTCGCTTTAAAAGAGTTTCTTCCTCTACTTCAGGGAAAAGCTATAAGTTTTTTCAGACAACGCCACAGTTGTCTCCTATTTGAACAAGCAAGGAGGAACCAGATCAGAAAATCTTATGCAGTTAACAGCGGATATCTTTTCCCTTATAATTCCTTCTGTTCCGTCCCTTATGGCAGTACATCTAAAAGGTACGGAAAGCAAGGTGGCAGATTTCTTAAGCAGAAATACACTAGACCAGGGGGAATGGTGTCTGAATCAAATGGTCTTCGATCAAATAATTCAACTTTGGGGTCGCCCTCATCTGGACTTATTTGCTACCAGAGAAAACAGAAAGTGTCATCTTTTCTTTTCCCTCAGCGCGAGAGATTCACCAACAGGGATAGATGCCTTCTCCCTTCACTGGCCGAACCAGCTCCTCTACGCCTTTCCTCCGTTAAGACTTCTTCCAAGATTCCTACAGAAGTTGAGACAAGAAAGAACGACAGTGATCTTAATTGCTCCATTCTGGCCCAGAAGAACCTGGTTCACCTGGTTGAGGAAGCTATCCTTGACAGACCCTTGGATTCTCCCGGAGAGGCAAGACCTTCTGTCCCAAGGATCGGTCAACCATCCGAGTGTGAGGCAGTTACACTTAACAGCATGGCTCTTGAGGGGGAAATCCTAGAAAGTAGAGGACTCTCCAAGAAAGTAGTTTCCACTTTACTATCCTGCAGAAAGGACATCACCTCTTCCATTTATCTCAGAATTTGGAACACCTTCCAGAAGTTTGCCAAAGATCCGGTGAATCCTTTAAATACCCCACCTATGTGTAAGGTCTTAGATTTTCTGCAAGCCGGTCATGAAAATAATTTGAGGCCAAGTACTCTTAAGGTACAGGTATCCGCTTTGAGTGCATTCTTTGATTCTCCCATCGCTAACCACCCGTGGGTCCAAAGATTTTTTTAAAGCCATCAGCAGGCTTAGACCTATATCTGGACCTTCAGTTCCCCCCCTGGGACCTCAACTTGGTCCTCACGGAGCCTCCCTTTGAGCCACTTAAAGAGTTACCCATAAAAATCTTGTCCTTCAAAACAGCTTTTCTTGTGGCAATTACCTCAGCAAGGAGGGTGTCACAGCCAGACAGCTGAGAAGCGCTCACAGGAGCTTCTCAGATCCTCCTCCTTGAATTTCTTTGTTTTGGTTTAGTTTCTCATCTCGTTAGTCTATCTCAGCTGTCATGCTGTTGGACTAATTGCTACCCTTTAAATTCCTCCCCATAATGCAGTAGTGTGCGGCTGATACAACTTCCTGGACTGTGTGTGCATGCTGTTTCCAGTTCTCAGTCGTCACTCGTCTGCAAGATAAGTGCTGTTTATGTATTTATGATTTTGTCTTTTCTGGATCCAGGTGACCCTGACTCCCTCCGTGTCAGTGTAGGGAGCCGGTGGTCGTGCCCCCTCACTATTGTAGGGTCTTCAGGTAATAGATAGCCGAGGAACGTGGATATGCGCCCATCCACCTTTGGGCTGTTCGCATAGGCTGAGCAGTGAGGGAGAGCGGCAGGTCTATTGCAGGGGTCTCCCTTTGTTCCTTAGTTGTGGATCCAGAGAGACATTGTTTATATGGTATTGTCTTGTTTCCTGTACACCATCCGTGACATTATCAGCCGCCAAAACCGTCTCAAGCATGGATCCGGTTTCTCTTTTGGCTGAACGCTTTCAGGGTCTTGCTTTGGAGGTAGCTGATCTCCGTAAGACTTTTTCTCAGTTTCAAGTGACCGGTTCAGCTTGCGTTCATGGAGTTTGTGCTGAGCCTAAGATCTCGCTCCCGGATACGTTCTCCGGGGGTAGTGAGAATTTTGTGCGTTTTAGAGAGGCTTGCAAACTCCATTTTCGCCTTCCCCATTCTTCTGGTGATGAAGAACGGAGGGTGGGGATCATTATATCGCTGCTCAGGGGTAACGCTCAGTCCTGGGCCTTTTCGCTGCCGGAGGGAGCACGGCCCCTCTGTTCAGTGGATGAATTCTTTTTAGCCCTGGGTCAGATATATGATCCGGATCGTATTGCTCTGGCTGAGTCTAGACTACGTCTGTTATGCCAGGGTGAACAATCCGCAGAGATATACTGTTCAGAATTTCGGAGATGGGCAGCAGATACGGGTTGGAATGATGCTGCACTCCGAAGTCAATTTTGCTATGGTCTTTCAGAGGGATTGAAAGATGCATTTGCCTTTCATGAAAGACCTACCTCCTTGGATTCTGCTATGTCTCAGGCTGTTCGTATTGACAGGCGTCTTAGAGAGAGAGGAGAGATCTCTCCTTCCTGTCATACTCAGTCCCGGGACAGTGCAGCGGTCTCATTCTGTGCACAGGGGTCTGTCGCTGTCAGCCCCTTCTGAGCAGGAGTCCATGCAGCTGGGGTTGATTGCCTCTGACAATAGAAGATTCAGCCCGCAGGGGAGGGTTTGTTTTTGTTGTGGAGGTATAAATCATCTGGCAAATGTTTGTCCCTCTAAGAGATTCAGGCAGTTTTCTGGGAGTAATAAAAAGTCAAAAAGGAAAAAATCTTTTAAAAATGTTCAGTCTGTTACTATTGGCAGGGTTGAGGCGGAAATTGAAGGTTTTCCGTTTGCTTGTAGTTCCCGTTTTGTCCTGCCTGCTATGGTGGCGCTAGAGAGCAAGAGCATTTTTTGTGAGATTTTTGTGGATAGTGGAGCAGCTGTCAACCTCATTGATAATCAATTTGCAATAACTCATGGTTTCCAGGTATGCACTTTGGGAAAAGATATTCCTGTTTTTGCTATTGATTCAGCTCCACTTTCTCAGAAATCATTAAAGGGCATAGTTCACAATATCCGTTTAATTGTGAGTGATACTCATGTTGAGGATGTGTCATGTTTCGTCCTTAGCGGTTTGCCTACTCCTCTAGTGTTGGGGCTACCCTGGCTCACTAAACATAACCCCACCATTGATTGGCAAGCGAGGCAAATAAATGGTTGGAGTAACTTTTGCAGAGAGAATTGCCTCATAACATCTGTTTCTGAGGTTTCTACTAAGACTGTACCACCTTTCCTCTCTGAATTTTTGGATGTCTTCTCTGAGAGTGGAGTTCAGGGTTTACCTCCGCACAGGGAGTATGATTGCCCTATTAATCTCATCCCAGGCGCCAAGCTGCCTAAATCTCGTTTATACAATCTCTCCCAACCTGAGAGGGTCGCTATGCGGGCTTATATCTCAGAGTCTGTGAAAAGGACACATACGACCCTCGAAGTCACCTGTTGCCGCTGGTTTTTTCTTTGTTAAGAAAAAAGATGGTTCTTTAAGACCTTGTCTGGATTTCAGGGAGCTGAACAGTATCACTATTCGTGATCCTTATCCGCTTCCTCTGATCCCGGACCTGTTTAACCAGGTTGTTGGGGCTAAAGTCTTTTCCAAATTAGACCTAAGAGGGGCATACAACCTGGTTAGGGTCAGAGAAGGACGAATGGAAGACGGCTTTCAATACCCCTGAGGGCCATTTTGAGAATTTGGTTATGCCTTTTGGTTTGATGAATGCCCCAGCCGTTTTTCAGCATTTCGTCAACAGCATTTTTTATCATTTAATGGGAAAATTTGTATTAGTGTATTTGGATGACATTTTGATTTTTTTCTCCTGATTTCAAGACTCATAAGGAACACTTACGTCAGGTCTTGCTCATCCTGCGGGAGAATAAATTGTACGCGAAACTGGAAAAATGTGTTTGCGGTTCCAGAAATCCAATTTCTGGGGTTTCTTGTCTCCGCTTCTGGTTTTCGCATGGACCCCGAGAAGGTCCGTGCTGTGCTTGAGTGGGAGCTTCCTGAGAATCAGAAGGCACTGATGCGTTTTTTGGGCTTTGCCAATTATTACAGGAAATTTATTTTGAAATATTTCTCTGTTGTTAAACCACTCACTGATATGACCAAAAAGTAGAGGCGTGTAAGGCCTTTTCTAATATCAAGGAGAGTTTTGCTTCCGCTCCCATCCTAGTACAACCTGATATTTCGTTACCCTTCATAGTTGAGGTTGATGCTTCTGAGGTAGGGGTGGGTGCGGTCTTGTCTCAGGGTTCCTCTCCTGCCAAATGGCAACCGTGTGCCTTTTTCTCAAAGAAACTCTCCTCCGCAGAGAGAAATTATGATGTGGGAGATAGGGAATTGTTGGCCATCAAGTTGGCTTTTGAGGAATGGCGCCATTGGCTAGAGGGAGCCAGACACCCTATTACCGTGTTTACTGACCATAAAAATCTGGCCTACTTGGAGTCAGCCAAGCGTCTGAACCCGAGACAGGCCAGATGGTCTTTGTTCTTTTCAAGGTTTAATTTTGTTGTTACGTTCCGCCCTGGGGTTAAGAATGTGAAGGCAGATGCCCTGTCACGTTGTTTTCCGGGAGGTGGGAATTTTGAAGACCCGGGTCCCATTTTGGCTGAAGGTGTGGTGGTCTCTGCTCTTTTTCCTGAATTGGAGGCAGAGGTGCAGGCAGCCCAGTCAGAAGCTCCTGATCTTTGTCCTCCTGGGAGGTTGTTTGTGCCTCTCGCTTTGAGACACAAGATTTTTAAAGAACACCACGATACGGTCCTTGCTGGGCACCCGGGGGCAAGAGCCACACTGGATCTCATCGCTCGGAGATTCTGGTGGCCTGCGCTTCGTAAGTCTGTTGAGGGTTTTGTGGCAGCTTGCGAGACTTGCGCTCGTGCCAAGGTCCCTCATTCACGGCCATCAGGTCCTCTCCTTCCTTTGCCCATTCCTTCCCGTCCTTGGACACAACTGTCCATGGACTTCATAACGGACTTGCCTCGTTCCTCGGGGAAGTCTGTGATTCTGGTGGTGGTGGACCGTTTTAGCAAAATGGTGCATTTTATCCCTTTTTCCTGGTTTGCCCAATGCTAAGACGCTGGCATTTATTGACCACATTGTCAAATTGCATGGGATTCCTTCAGACATAGTCTCTGATAGGGGCACGCAGTTCGTTTCCAGATTCTGGAAGGCTTTCTGTTCTTGCTTGGGGGTTCGGTTGTCATTCTCTTCTGCTTTCCATCCGCAGTCGAATGGCCAGACAGAGCGCGTCAATCAGAATCTGGAGACATATCTGCGCTGTTTTGTGGCGGAGAATCAGGAGGATTGGTGTTCTTTTTTGTCCCTTGCTGAGTTTGCTTTAAATAACCGTCGTCAGGAGTCCTCTGATAAGTCACCATTTTTTGGTGCATATGGGTTCCATCCGCAGTTTGGGACTTTCTCGGGAGAGGGCTCTTCTGGTTTGCCTGATGAGGACAGATTCTCCTCGTCTTTGTCATCTATTTGGCAAAAGATTCAGGATAATCTAAAGAGCATGAGTGAGAGATATAAGCGTGTGGCGGATAAGAGACGTGTGCCTGGTCCGGACCTGAATGTTGGTGATCTGGTGTGGTTGTCTACCAAGAATATCAAATTGAAGGTTCCCTCCTGGAAGTTGGGTCCTAGGTTTATTGGGCCTTACAAGATCCTGTCTGTCATCAATCCTGTTGCCTACCGTCTTGATCTTCCTCAGACTTGGAAGATCCATAATGTTTTTCATAAGTCCTTATTGAAACCTTATGTTCAACCTATTGTACCCTCGCCTTTGCCTCCTCCGCCGATTATGGTTGATGGAAATCTTGAATTTCAGGTCTCTAGGATTGTGGATTCTCGTCTTGTCCGCGGTTCCCTCCAATACCTCGTTCATTGGGAGGGTTATGGTCCTGAGGAGAGGATGTGGGTCCCAGTGACAGACATTAAGGCCTCTCGTCTCATCAGGGCCTTCCATAGGTCCCATCCTGAGAAGGTGGGCTCTGAGTGTCCGGAGTCCACTCCTAGAGGGAGGGGTACTGTCACAGCCAGACAGCTGAGAAGCGCTCACAGGAGCTTCTCAGATCCTCCTCCTTGAATTTCTTTGTTTTGGTTTAGTTTCTCATCTCGTTAGTCTATCTCAGCTGTCATGCTGTTAGACTAATTGCTACCCTTTAAATTCCTCCCCATAATGCAGTAGTGTGCAGCTGATACAACTTCCTGGACTGTGTGTGCATGCTGTTTCCAGTTCTCAGTCGTCACTCGTCTGCAAGATAAGTGCTGTTTATGTATTTATGATTTTGTCTTTTCTGGATCCAGGTGACCCTGACTCCCTCCGTGTCAGTGTAGGGAGCCGGTGGTCGTGTCCCCTCACTATTGTAGGGTCTTCAGGTAATAGATAGCCGAGGAACGTGGATATGCGCCCATCCACCTTTGGGGTGTTCGCATAGGCTGAGCAGTGAGGGAGAGCGGCAGGTCTATTGCAGGGGTCTCCCTTTGTTCCTTAGTTGTGGATCCAGAGAGACATTGTTTATATGGTATTGTCTTGTTTCCTGTACACCATCCGTGACAGAGGGTTGGTGAGATTTTGGCTTTTTCTACTTCGCCACCTTACACTAACATCCTAGATGATAGGGTGCTCATTAAGGCTACTTTCACACTAGCGTTCGGGGCTCCGCTTGTGAGCTCCGTTTGAAGGGGCTCACAAGTGGCCCCGAACGGATCCGTTCAGCCCTAATGCATTCTGAGTGGAGGCGGATCCGCTGAGAATGCATCAGTCTGGCTCCGTTTGTCCTCCGCTCCGCTCAGCAGGCGGACACCTGAACGCAGCTTGCAGCGTTCGGGTGTCCGCCTGGCCGTGCGGAGGCAAACGGATCCGTCCAGACTTACAATGTAAGTCAATGGGGACGGATCCGTTTGAAGATGACACAGTATGGCTCAATTTTCAAACGGATCCGTCCCCCATTGACTTTCAATGTAAAGTCAAAACAGATCCGTTTGCATTAACATGAACAAAAAAAAAAAAAAAAAATTTTTTTTTTTGTTCATGGTTATGCAAACGGATCCGTTCTGAACGGATGCAAGCGTTTGCATTATAGGAGCGGATCCGTCTGTGCAGATACCAGACGGATCCGCTCCTAACGCAAGTGTGAAAGTAGCCTAAACCAGACCCTTCCTTCTTACCGAAAGTGGTTTCCATGTCTCATAGAACACAGGACATTATCCTTCCTTCCCTGTGTCAAAATCCGAGGAATGAAAAAGAGAGAACTCCATTGTTTAGATGTAAAAAGATGCCTATCCCATTATCTGGAGGAAAACCTCAAAGCTGTTCATTCAATTTAGTGGGAAAAATAAGGGTCTCCCAGCCTCTACTAAAACCCTTTCCAGATGGATCGTGAGAGCCATTAATTTGGCCTATTCAGATGGAAAGGCTCCCCCGGGGGGTTTTGGTGCTCATTCCACAAGATCAGTTTCCACCACTTGGGCAGAAAGGGCCGACGCTACCTTAGAACAGATTTGTAGAGCAGCCACATGGCAGTCGCCCGGGACCTTCTTTCGTCACTACAGATTAGACCTAGGCACTAGAGAACAACTAGCCTTCGGTAGAAAAGTCCTCCAGGCAGTAGTTCCCCCCCCTAACAAAAGGGATTTCTATTCTAGTTGTCTCTCAAGGGTGCTGTCATGGGCGTAAGGGAAAAGTGATTACCGGTAAGTGTAATCTTAAATTTCCAGTTTTGGCGAGTATCCTTAAGTATTTTCATAATAAACCACATCCACTATGCTGTGCACTGCAGCCACTCTCCAATAGACTTCTGAGTGACTCCATAGTACATGGCACACTTGTATAAACTGGAAAATTTGCTCTTTAATCTAAATGTCCCTATGTTCTATTTTTTTAAATAAACTAGTTACATTTTTTATAAAATAAACTTTTTTTTTTTTTAAATAAATCATTTAATTACATAAAATATATATAACATTTGTTAACCCTCTGTGGGTAATAACTTAACATATGGATTTACCATACACAATTAAATCAGGAACTACCACATTTGTTGCAAACATAATTTTTTATTTTTTTGGGTTTTAATGCAAGAAGAAAGTTGTCTGACTCCAACACACTGAAAGTGGTGCCACATTTCACAAGCGGAGCATTCCACCATCTGTTCTTTAGGGTTATAAAGCCGACATAAGCAGTAGGTGCTCAGTGTCATTTTTTTTACAATAAATTGGGGCGCGTGATTTTGTCAGCATTGAATGGAAATCTCTTGTGCCTCAAGGCAATTAACAACGAGCTCGGATTTTACTTTGCTCAAAGACAACCTCGCTCAACCGCATTCCATATGCCAAACAAACCGCATTTGCTATTGCAAATAACCCACAGTCATTTGCACCTTTTTGTTTTTGGAATGTAATGCACTTTAGGTCAAGCACATTCACCTTCAAAAAAATTTTTATGCAAATGTACAATTTGGTTTTTTAAAGTGTCTGAGCGTTGTTTTAAGTGAGTCCTACACTGTGACATCAGCCGCAGATCCATGAGATTCCAGCCAATGTGCTCCTGAATGATGAATTTGAATGTTTTCTTTTTGGGTACCTTGGCCGACTTTATTGTGTGCCAGGAGCAAGGTGTCAAATAGACCGAGCACATGAGGGAATTTAACTGAAATTAGATATTGACAAACATTAATTATTTCGTCAAGCCACTTGTTCCCTTCAATATCTAACTTATCCTGGTAACTTAATTTGATGCCATTTATCATTTTCCAGGTGTCATTGCAGGCATCTTGTCCGATACTACTGTCCAAAGCGCAAAACTGGTTCAAGGATGTTCTTTCCTCTCCAATATCCCACACATCTTCCCCAAGCATATCTGCTTTGGTACCAACTCTTTGAGAAGATGGATGTTTGGGCCGGCCATATGCACGCTTTGGCAGTGGTTCAAAATTCTCAAATGCATTTTTTCTCTTTGGGGACTCTAACAATGGTAAACCGTCTCTTCTTTTGGCACCAAACTCTTCACATTGTTGACCAAGCTCTCCAGGTCCTCCTCTACTTTATTTAAATCAGAAACATCTTTTATAAGATACAAGGAGTCCACGAGTTGTTTAATAAGTAAATGACCATTTCTGATTTTTGTGGTTCTCAATGCTCTCCGACGAGGTGCTGGGTCCAGTATATGTTCAGCAGGTGGTAGTTTTAAGTCCGGAAAATGGGTCTGGCCCTCAAATGTCTCCTTTTACTTTTTTGGGAAAAACAATGTACGTCCAGTGAAAACAGTGGGTTGTCAGTGTAAGACTTACTCAGTCTATGCCATCCCCATTCACGGATGGATTTTAAAATGTAACATACAGTGGGGGAAATAATTATTTGACCCCTCACTGATTTTGTAAGTTTGTCCAATGACAAAGAAATGAAAAGTCTCAGAACAGTATCATTTCAATGGTAGGTTTATTGTAACAGTGGCAGATAGCACATCAAAAGGAAAATCGAAAAAATAACTTTAAATAAAAGATAGCAACTGATTTGCATTTCATTGAGTGAAATAAGTATTTGAACCCTCTAACAAAAAAAGACTTAATACTTGGTGGAAAAACCCTTGTTTGCAAGCACAGAGGTCAAACGTTTCTTGTAATTGATGACCAAGTTTGCGCACATTTTAGGAGGAATGTTGGTCCACTCCTCTTTGCAGATCATCTCTAAATCCCTAAGGTTTCGAGGCTGTCTCTGTGCAACTCTGAGCTTGAGCTCCCTCCATAGGTTTTCGATTGGATTAAGGTCCGGAGACTGACTAGGCCACTCCATGACCTTAATGTGCTTCTTCTTGAGCCACTCCTTTGTTGCCTTTGCTGTATGTTTTGGGTCATTGTCGTGCTGGAACACCCATCCACGACCCATTTTCAGTTTCCTGGCAGAGGGAAGGAGGTTGTCGCTCAGGATTTCACGATACATGGCTCCGTCCATTTTCCCGTTTATGCGAATAAGTTGTCCTGTGCCCTTAGCAGAAAAACACCCCCAAAGCAAAATGTTTCCACCCCCATGCTTGACGGTGTTTTGGGGGTCATAGGCAGCATTTTTCTTCCTCCAAACACAGCGAGTTGAGTTAATGCCAAAGAGCTCTATTTTGGTCTCATCAGACCACAGCACCTTCTCCCAGTCACTCTCTGAATCATTCAGGTGTTCATTGGCAAACTTCAGACGGGCCTGCACATGTGCCTTCCTGAGCAGGGGGACCTTGCGAGCCCTGCAGGATTTTAATCCATTGCGGTGTAATGTGTTTCCAATGGTTTTCTTGGTGACTGTGGTCCCTGCTAATTTGAGGTCATTAACTAACTCCTCCCGTGTAGTTCTAGGATGCTTTTTCACCTTTCTTAGAACCATTGACACCCCACGAGGTGAGATCTTGCGTGGAGCCCCAGAGCGAGGTCGATTGATGGTCATTTTGTGCTCCTTCCATTTTCGAACAATCGCACCAACAGTTGTCACCTTCTCTCCCAGCTTCTTGCTAATGGTTTTGTAGCCCATTCCAGCCTTGTGCAGGTCTACAATTTTGTCTCTGACATCCTTGGACAGCTCTTTGGTCTTTCCCATGTTGGAGAGTTTGGAGTCTGCTTGATTGATTGATTCTGTGGACAGGTGTCTTTTATACAGGTGACTAGTTAAGACAGGTGTCCTTAATGAGGGTGACTAATTGAGTAGAAGTGTCTAACCACTCTGTGGGAGCCAGAACTCTTAATGGTTGGTAGGGGTTCAAATACTTATTTCACTCAATGAAATGCAAATCAGTTGCTATCTTTTATTTAAAGTTATTTTTTCGATTTTCCTTTTGATGTGCTATCTGCCACTGTTACAATAAACCTACCATTGAAATGATACTGTTCTGAGACTTTTCATTTCTTTGTCATTGGACAAACTTACAAAATCAGTGAGGGGGTCAAATAATTATTTCCCCCACTGTATGTGTTTACACGGAAGTACAACATTTCCCCAGTCTCTACCCGTGCAGGATGGAGTTTGCCCTCCTAAATTCACTGTATGTGTTTCCTTTATTAGTTTCACTGTCCACTTTAAAAATCCCACTAGTGCTGTTCACACATACAATGTTTTTAGCTCCAGTCTGCTCTCCGTTCTTTGCATAATGTGGCTAATTATTGCCCTTGGGCGATTTTTTAGAAAACTCGGAATTTCCAGTTTGTACTTGCGATAATATTCGGAGCTTTGCACATTTAGCTCCACATACCTAGATAATAAATAGATAAATAGTCATTAAAAGTGCTAATTGTACATGGCTGTACTTTAAATTCTATATAGTCACTCTTTAACATATACAGTTTCATGCTGCAAACATCTTTAAAAGGAATCTGTCACTAGCATATTGGCAAAAAATTTTTTGTAAATGAATCCATGTGTAATAAAGTACCTTACATCCATATGTCTTGTTCTTTTTATTGTGAGTCTTATCATTTCTTCAAAAAAACGCTTCTTATGATATGCAAATGAAGCTGTAAGGAGCCCAGAGGGGCGTTATTCTTTCTCCACGGTGCCCAGGAACACCCCTCTGAAGTGCCATGCCCGCCTAAATTTGAAAACTAATAACTCCTCCAAGTTCAGCTAAATCGCCTCCCAGAGGCGAGGCTAAGTGCTCCCCCCCCCCCCCCCAGTGCCGCGCTCAGCGGCAAACACCCCCGATCCTCCTCTCGCCTGCAACCGAAAACCCGCGCAGGTGCAGTGCCGGCGATTTAGCTGGCTGAGGAAACAGCAAACACGTCACTGGGATCGGCGCATGCCCAGTGACGCTGTTGCCCTCAGTCGTCTTATCATAGCGCAGGAAATCGCCGGCACTGCTCTTGCGCGGGATTTCGGTTGCAGGCGAGAGGAGGATCGGTGGGGGGGGGGGAGCACTTAGCCTCGCCTCTGGGAGGCAATTTAGCTGAACTTGGAGGAGTTATTAGTTTTCAAATTTAGGCGGGCACGGCACTTCAGAGGGGCGTTCCTGGGCACCGTGGAGAAAGAACGCCCCTCTGGGCTCCTTACAGCTTCATTTGCGTATCATAAGAAGCGTTTTTTTGAAGAAATGACAACTCACAATAAAAAGAACAAGACATATGGATATAAGGTACTTTATTACACATGGATTCATTAAAAAAAAAATTGCTAATATGCTGGTGACAGATTCCCTTTAAGCTCATTCTGTGTTATAACAAGAAACATTTAGTGAAATATTTATTTATATTAACAATTATAATAATATATCCCTATAAAAACAGACTGTGTCCCTAGTATACATTTATGCTGGGGGTATCAGACCTTTCGGTAACCTTCAAATATGGATGGTTTTGCTATGTTCATATTGTAGGCAGAATATGGAGGAAATGTGTTCAATCCGTCCACTATACTTGTACTGTAAAGACTACGGATCTGTTGTCATGTGAGGACCTCCGCTTACTGTCTATCCTAGGAGTACCGTCAGTATTTATTCAGGAATACCGATGCAAATGACATCACATACAGGAAAAACAATCTTCTTTCCCTTAACACCAAATTCTCTCTGGCATGGCATCACAAATGACCCAAAAAGTCTGGTCTAAAGGAGTTGTCCTACTTGGGACACTTATGACTTATTAACAGAATATGCTAGAAGTATCTTCTAAGTGCGGGACCGTAACTATCTTGAGAATGTGGTTCTCCTAAGCCACTTGAGGTTGTCAGGAGTGGTGAAATGGCCCATAACACAGATTTATGTAGTTTGCAACAATCCCATTGAATTAAACCACAGTTTTGCAAATAGATAGGAACAGATCTTACATACAAATTCCGAAATATTTATTTAAAAAACATGGTGTATATAGCTCCCAGGTTTACCCCCTGGTTAATCAAAACACGGTTAGGATTACATAGCAATCACAAAGAAGAAAGCAGAACTCCAAGTACATGCGTTCAGATAATAAATCCCAACGGGGCACTCACTCGGACCCTCCGGGTAGAACCTGAGATATTGACGCACGATAAATGTCCTAGATGGAACAACCCTTTTAAGCATTAAAAAATTGCGTAATAAAATGAATATTGCATCATTTGATTAAACAGCTCAAGATCTTACTTCTTGTACGTGTTTGGGAAGAAACTTGAATGAAGGACTGTGATCATTTCACTAAGAGAACAGTTTTTGTAACCCTCTAGGTGACTATTTTCGGATTTCATGCTGTCGCTCAAGTCCATTGTTTGGGTGTATGCCAACTTGTAATACACTATGCCGGTAAACACGTGCCCATTTCTGTTTGAGAATGAAAATAAACTGTTAAGGGAAATATGGCTTTCAGCCAGAACCTCATCCTGATGACCACACAAATATGCCTAATAATTGGACCCAGTGGTATTCACCCATTCAGTATGGCCAGTAGCATTGTGTCCCTTGTTAGCATATCTAAGGCAGTTGAGCAGCATCCTCTTGACCAAGAGATGGGGGAAGATATTTGGGTGGTCACAGGGTGGAGTCTATGGTGGGGGCAGCTGGGACACAGCAAGATATAGGTGAAAGTTGGGAGTGAGGCGGGGGCTTCTCTTCCTGGACACCGATGGATGCAGGAGCAAGCTATGTGGGTATGTATATAAGTATAATATCCCAGTAGACTTTATATGTGTACATATAGATATTAGTCTCTATATGTACATGTACTAATGGTCAGGTACTGGAGGTGAGTTGGTTAGAAGAGTAGATCCAGTAGACGGTATATTGGTGGACTCTGGATATACTGTATATACATACACATTAGCCGCATTTGCTTAGCATCCAGGGTGGACAGGTACGGAGGTGGCTGTGTGTGGTGGTGTCCTCTATGTATGGTGTTATCTGTATCTCTATGTATAATGTCCATTGCTTCGTCATCTCCATGTTATCAGTAAACTATTTTTATATATAAGTATCTGCGAGGGATGTGTGTTGCTCCTGGGATATGTGAAGGACTGGAAGAGGTGTAATTTCACACAGGATATTCGAGTTGTATGGGAAACAAAGGCAACTTGCTAGGAATAGAATTGTCACAAGGGTATCTAGAACCACGCCTGACTCCGTTGTACCCGGGGTCAGGAGGTCGCAGCGGTTGGCTGCGCGCTCTATGTAAGATAGGGCTGTTTCCTTGTGGTAGCTTTCTGGGTTTGCTTTGCAAACCCTTTTGGCTCACTCAGGGATCCGTAGCTCCTTGTCCAGCACTCCCAACCTCCTTATATTCCCCTCTCTCACTTCTCTGGTTGCCAGATATAGAGCTTCCTGCCTGGACATTTATTCTGACCACCTGGAGCTGTGTTGCTGCATTCTCTGGTTGTTGGTCCAGAACGTTACCCTCCTGTTCCCTGTTGGACCTTTTTGGTCTATTGTGGTCGCCCACCTGGGTGTATGTGTTTGTCTGTTTTGTCTGTCCTCTCCCTGGTGTTTCCCTCTTAGTGATAGTGGTGCGGACTAGCGATCCCACCGGCCCGTTCACTATCTAGGGCTCCTTTTAGGGAAAGCCAGGGTTTAGGCACGTGATCGCCGCACGGGTGAGGAACCCGTCTAGGGACGTCAGGGCAGTCAGGTGCCAGCCGCAAGGTGAGTCAGGGGTCACCACCTTTCCCTCTCCCTTGGGCAGGGCTTTCCCCTTTCCCTCCCTGTGCGTGTCGCCGGTCATTACATTATATCTGGCCCTTATTTTGTGTAGGTAAACAAAAAAATATTTTTTTTACCTACTTAGAATCCAGTATCGATCAAATTGCTGCTCTGTCCAAACACTTTCATGGCCTGTCTTTGGAGGTGGCAGGATTGAAGGTGTCTGTCCTCCAGCAACAGCAGCAATTACAACTGACCGCAAGCCCAGCGGTTGCTACTGGTAACCAGGTTGTTGCGGAACCCAAGGTCCCTCTCCCTGACAGATTTTCTGGGGGAAGGGACAAGTTTTTGACATTCCGGGAGGCCTGTAAATTATATTTTAAACTGCGCCCTTACTCCTCTGGTAATGAAGATCAGCGGGTGGGGGTTATTTCCCTGCTGCAGGGGGACCCGCAGTCCTGGGCGTTCTCTTTACCTACTGATTCCCAGGCTCTTCGGTCAGTGGATGAGTTTTTCGGGGCCTTGGGTCTCATATGACGACCCTGACCGAGTCGCACTGGCTGAATCAAGATTACGGAGACTCCTACAAGGAGAGCGGCCGGTAGAGGAGTATTGCTCTGACTTCCATAGGTGGGCTACGGATACCCAATGGAACGACCCGGCTCTCAGGAGTCAGTTCTGCTCTGGGTTATCCGAAAGGGTTAAGGATGCGCTTGCATTATGAGACCCCCTTTTCCCTTGATGCGGTGATGTCCCTTTCTATCCGAATAGAGAGACGCCTTAGGGACAGGTTGAAAGAACCAGAGCCATTGGTAACCTCTCCCAAGCAGCAGTTAGTCTATACGGACTTAGACGAGCCTATGCAGCTAGGAGGAACTACTCATCAGGTCCGTCCTCCTGTGGCTCGCCGTAGGCGTGGGGTTTGTTTTTTCTGTGGGGAGAGGGGTCATTTCATTAATGTCTGTCCTTCTTTCCTCAGAAACAAAAGACCGTCGGAAAACTACTAACCCCAGGCTGTGTGGAGGATGTCAGTCAGGGGGTATACGTTTCCTCCATACGTACATCGCAATTTGTGTTACCAGCGGTTATTGTTTTTGGTGATAAGACGGAGACTATTTCTTTCTAGACAGTGGAGCAGGGGTAAATTTGATGCCCATTTTGCCCGCACTATGGGTTTGTCTCTCTGTACGCTACAGAGACCTATTCCCATATTCGCTATTGATTCTGCTCCTCTGTCTCAGAGAAACCTCACCCACATTGTTCATAATTTACACCTTCGGGTAGGGGACCACCATAACGAGATGCTTTCATGTTATGTTCTGGAGGGGCTTCCCACTCCGGTGGTGCTGGGCCTTCCCTGGTTGGTAGCGCACAATCCAGTGGTGGATTGGCAGGCCAGGGAGATATCGGAGTGGAGTGAGCAGTGCAGAGAAAATTGCTTAAATAGCAATTGCTTAGTAGTCTCCATAACTACCCTACCTACATTTATTTTGGACTTTGAGGACGTTTTTTCTGAAAAGGGTTGTCAGAAGTTACCACCTCATCGTCCTTATGATTGCCCGGTTAACCTTATTCCCGGCGCAAAATTACCCAAGACCAGGTTATATAATCTTTCAGGTCCAGAGAGACAAGCCATGAAAGATATCTCCGAGAGCTTGGCTAAGGGACACATCAGACCCTCTTCTTTACCCGTGGCTGCAGGGTTTTTCTTCATTAAAAAGAAAGATGGGGGCCTGCGTCCTTGCCTAGATTTTCGCGAATTAAACCGGATAACCATCCGAGACCCATACCCTCTTCCTCTCATTCCTGACCTGTTTAATCAGATTGCGGGTGCTAGGTGGTTCTCCAAACTTGATCTTAGGGGGGCCTACAATCTGATTCGTATTAAGGAGGGGGATGAGTGGAAGACAGCGTTTAACACCCCTGAGGGGCATTATGAAAATCTAGTTATGCCTTTCGGTCTGACCAATGCTCCTGCTGTCTTTCAACATTTCGTTAATGACATTTTTAGTCATCTGATCGGCAGGTTTGTGGTAATATACCTAGATGATATTTTAATTTATTCGTCTGATCTGAGAACACATGAGGTGCATGTCAGACAAGTACTGCAGGTCTGACATGCACAATGTGTCTTCGCCGTTCAGGAGATACAATTCCTAGGTTATTTTTTATCTGCTTCAGGTTTCCGTATGGATCCTAGGAAGGTCCAGGCAATTTTAGATTGGGATCTTCCTGAGAACCTCAAAGCACTGCAACGGTTCTTGGGCTTCGCAAATTTCTATAGGAAATTCATTAAAAATTATTCACTTATTGTAAAACCCCTTACTGACATGACTAGGAAGGGGACTGATTTTTCTAAATGGTCTGACGCCGCTAAAGTTGCTTTTTCCTCTCTAAAAGAGGTTTACCTCGGCACCTGTACTAATCCAACCTGATGTCTCCCAGCCTTTTATTGTTGAAGTCGATGCGTCAGAGGTGGGAGTGGGGGCTGTGCTGTCTCAGGGTCCGTCTCCTGGCAAATGGCGTCCTTGTGCTTTCTTTTCTAAAAAAAATATCTACAGCAGAAAAGAACTACGATATTGGCAATAGGGAACTGTTAGCTATTAAACTAGTGTTTGAAGAATGGCGTCACTTTTTAGAGGGGGCAGTCCACCCCGTCACTGTGATTACGGACCACAAAAATCTTCTGTACCTCGAATCAGCTAAGCGTCTCACCCCTAGACAAGCTAGGTGGTCGCTATTTTTTACCAGGTTTAACTTTGTTATTACCCATCGTCCTGGGGCAAAAAATACCAAGGCTGATGCACTATCTCGTTGTTTCCCTGGAGGGGGTAATGTGAGTGATCCGGTACCCATTCTTCAAAGAGGAGTGGTTGTCTCTGCGGTACACTCTGTTCTGGAGGGGAAGGTGTTAGAGGCCCAGGGGGACGCCCCGGTCTTTTGCCCCTCAGAGAAATTGTTTGTACCGTTGAACCTGCGTCTCGAATTCTTAAAGGAACATCATAATTCGGCACTTGCTGGGCACCCGGGTAGTAAAGCAACCTTGGAGCTATTGTCTCGTCGTTTTTGGTGGCCAAGGTTGCGTCGGGATGTATTGGATTTTGTGTCTTCTTGTTCTACCTGTGCGCGTGCAAAAGTTTCACATACACGTCCTGCAGGGTCTCTATTACCACTCGTCATTCCCAATAGGCCATGGACACATTTGTCAATGGATTTTATCACTGACTTACCTTTGTCTGCGGGTAAAACAGTTATCTTGGTAGTAGTGGACAGGTTTAGCAAAATGGTACACTTCATTGCGTTACCCGCACTACCTAATGCTAAGACTCTTGCTCAGGTATTCGTCAGTGAGATCGTGAAGCTTCACGGGGTCCCCTCCGATGTTGTTTCGGATCGGGGTACCCAGTTTATTTCTACATTTTGGAAAGCTTTTTGTTCCCGTTTGGGGGTACACTTGTCCTTTTCCTCAGCTTTCCATCCTCAGTCGAATGGACAGACTGAGCGTACCAACCAAAACCTTGAGACATATCTAAGTTGTTTTGTGTCTGAAAACCAAGAGTTGTGGTCATCATATTTACCATTAGCTGAGTTTGCTATAAATAATCGTCAGGAATCCACTGGCAAGTCACCATTTCTTGGTGCATATGGTTTTTATCCCCAATTCTGTACCTTCAAAGAGGGGTGGTCTATTCTGACCACCTGGAGCTGTGTTGCTGCGTTCTCTGGTTGTTGGTCCAGAACGTTACCCTCTGGATCCCTGTTGGACCTTTGTGGTCTGCTGTGGTCGCCCACCTGGGTGTATGTGTTTGTCTGTGTTGTCTGTCCTCTCCCTGGTGTTTCCCCCTTAGTGTCAGTGGTGCGGACTAGCGATCCCACTGGCCCGTTCACTATCTAGGGCTCATTTTAGAGAAAGCCAGGGTTTAGGCATGTGATCGCCGCATGGGTGAGGAACCCGTCTAGGGACGTCAGGGCAGTCAGGTGCCAGCCGCAAGGTGAGTCAGGGGTCACCACCTTTCCCTTTACATTTTTCAAAACGATATGGGACCGGTAACACAAGTTTTTTTGTCCTTATGTCGGATTTATGCTTACTAATACGATCCCTCACTGCCTGCATCGTCTCGCCCACATACAAAAGGCCACAAGGACATTTAATAAGGTATATTACGTTTGCGTCGCAGGTAAAAAAACCTTTTACTCCAAAGCTTTTCCCAGTATGTGGATGGTGAAATGAAGGGCCCTTGATTATATGGGAGCACTGTAGACCATGCAGGCAGGGGGAAGTACCCATCCGTGGCGTGGATATCCGTTGCTGTTTCAATATGGCTTTAGTACTACCTAAATCTGCTTGTACTATTTTGTCACGATAACTAGGGTTCTTTTTATTACAAATAAAGAGGTTTTTTTTTTTAAATTCCTCAACCTGCGGATATGATTTATTCAGCAAATGCCAATGTTTCCTGACAATGTTGTCAATGCCCACATTAAATGGATGGTGTTTATGTATCAAAGCTTTTCTAGACATATTGGCCCCATCTTTTGGTGTCCTATCAACTCGTATCCCTTCCCTAGCTTCATTCAGAACGGTCAGTGGATAACCACGTTCCAAGAATCTTTCCGTCATTTCTGCTATTCTTATATTTTGCGTAATAGGGTCTGAGACTATTCGTTTTACCCTTTGATATTGCGATCTAGGGATCGCTTTCTTTAGGGACACAGGGTGGGCACTCTTAAAATGGAGAATACTATTTCTATCAGTATCCTTGCGATAAATATCAGTGGACAAATGACCACCAGGGTCCTTAACGACCAAAGTGTCTAGGAAGCTCACCATATTGGTGTCACTGGTAACTGTAAGCTGCAAACCATCAACAGCAGAATTGAGATGTTCCATGAAACTGGATAGGGTCTCACGCGGCCCCGCCCATATGCAAAAAATGTCATCGACAAATCGTTACCAAATAATAACATTTTTTTTAAAGAATTCATTATTGTATACATTATTTTCTTCAAATGTCAACATAAATATATTTGCATAGGGCGGAGCCACGTTTGACCCCATCGCGGTGCCACGCCTCTGTAGGTAAAATGTATTTTCATACAGGACAAGATGTAATAAATCAAGAAAAAAATCTTGTTCTAATGTCGTATAATTGGTCCCATTCAATATGGTTGAAACAGCTTGTATACCTTCCTGATGACTAATGGAGGTATACAAACTGACAACATCAATGGTCACCAGGAGGCTATCAGGGGGAACTGGACCTATTTCAGCGATAATTTTGAGAAAGTGTGGTGTATCCCATAAAAAGGATTTTGTAGATTTTACCAAAGGAGTTAAAACCTTTTCTAGGACGACCGCTGGAGGGATAAGATGGATCCCACTGAGGACACTATCGGGCGTCCAGGGGGATCGATTAAGGTTTTATGGACCTTTGGCAAAATATACAGGACCGGAGTCCTAGGAGTGTGATTTACCAGAAATTTACTTAAATGTTGATCAATGACACCCAAGGTTACATAACGTTCAACTATTGCCCTAATCTTATGTTTAATTCCAAACAATGGATCAGTATTCAGTGGTTGGTACGTGGACTGATCTGATAACTGTCGCATTATCTCTTGTATATATTTCACTTTATCCATTATAACAATGGAACCACCTTTGTCAGCCGGCTTAATTATCAGATCTTTATCCTCTACCAACAACTTAATCGCTCTTTTTTCAGAAACAGAAACATTATGTCTTAGGTGCAATTCACCCCTTTTTATGGAGTCCAGTTGTTCCTGTACCTCCCTGGTCACCAGTTGTACAAAGGTTTCTACTGGGTGATACGTCTTTGGGGGCATAAATGAAGATTTATTCTTAAGACCTAAGTCAGACAGACGTAGGCCAGGTCTTCTCTCCATAGGTTCAGCATTAGGCTGCTCTCCAAGGGGTCCAGAAAAATGCGCTTTTAGTCTTATTTTTCTAAAAAAAAAATGTTGCAGATCAATGTCCATTTGAAAAGAATCAAAGTCCGTTGTTGGACAGAATGATGGAATTGATATCAAAAGACTTCTCCTCAGAAGAGAGGCCTTTTGGATCCACACCTTAGATACGCTGCATCCAAGGGGCCTAAACAGGGACTATGAGGTCGTACATTTAGAAGATTGTCGTGAACAGATTAATACGTTTATTATAGATGATTGATATACACTTTCTCTAGACCTCAGCCTTACGATGGAAATATGAATAAATATGAACATTTAGATTCTTCAATAAGGTAGAATACAAATATACATTTCAGTTATATGTTACTTTGTCTCACCTTGTTTAATCAGTTTGATCATTAATTGAATACCACACATTAGAATGGGTGGAGACGTCCCTCGCTGGGCCGTACTATATCTTATATATAGCTGGATTTTTCTGTTTTGGATGTATCTGTTGAGAAAGGCTTGTATGCCGAAACCGCTCCTGGTTGTAGGACATTCTACTTTGAGAAAATAAAGAGGCTTATTCACAAAGACACAGCAGCTGGGACTCCTTTATCTGTGATACACTGGAGGTTGCTCCTCTCCTGTGCAGCGTGCAATACCAAGGTGAAGTGCTGACCTGTCTCCTTCTTTCCAATATCTGCAAATATGGCACAGAAACAGTTTCCCTAAACACAGCAAATAAGAAATACTCCAAACACGTTGGAGATTTATCAAAACTAAAGTAATTGAAAAGAAGAGCAACCGATCGCACTTCTCTGTCTGCGAACAGCACTTGTCTGACTGAATGGTCTCACAGCCTGGTGGGGTCTGGATCACGGGGAGGGAAGTAAACGTTCCAGTTAAAGGAATTCTTAGGCTTCGTGCACATGACCGTACAAAAAAAGTCCATTAAAAAGGAATAAACTTTCTCACTGATGCCTTTCTGAGGAAGAGATGTTAAAAACGGATGCATTTAATTGTATGGGGCATTTTGTCAGTGACAAACAGACCAGATAGAACATATTCTACTTTTTGGACGACATTGACCATTAAAAGAATTGCCATGAGAATAACCAAATAGACCGGAGGCCGGTGAAAACACCATCCATCACCTGTACATACATGTTAATGCTTCAGAATAACCAGAAATTCTGGATAATTTCATGCTCAGAAGCGTACATGCGCACGGACGTTGTTTTATGTGTTTATATTTTGTGCACGGATAGGATGCGACTCATTCATTTCAATGGATCAGCATAAAATATGGACAACGCACCGCGTGCTGTCAGCAGCAGTATGTCCGTTCTGTAGCCCCGCAATTTTTTTTTTTTAACATATATTATTCTTGTCCGTTTTGCAGACAATGATGGGCATTGTTACAATGGATCCGCAGAAAAACGGATGGCATACAGATGTCATCCGTTTTTTTTTTTTTTTGGCGTATCCGCAATTTGAGGATCACAAAACACATACGTTCAGGTGTATGTAGGCTAACTTTGTGGAAACCGTCTGGAGATGGCCCTTTCCTGTTTCTACCTGAATGGTCACCAGTGCACAAGGTCTATGGCTGACAGGACTGCGGGAGCTTGGTGCGGAGTCCTGACCGCCATCCCACAGAATGGGAGGAATGAGAGCGTAGAAGGCGAGAGAGGACTTAGTGTTCAATATCCGTATCTGACCTCACAAATGTGAACGGAGAAAACTGACCGCAAACAAAACATTGAGGAAACCTTCTCCAAAAGAGTGCAAGCTTTATTAGCTGCATAGGGAGGGTGTATATATATATATGTATGTGTGTGTGTATATATATATCGCATGGGTATATTTTATCTATTTAATTTCATGTTTGTGTCATTAAAAGATATCGACAGTATCCCCCATAATAGTAATGATTACAGCACACCAGCCCTTTAACAGTGACCTCCACAGTCCCCCCCCCCCCCTTAACACTGACCCCCCCCCCCCCCCCAAAGTGACCAGCCACCTTAAAATGGAACCTCCACAGCAGCCCCCCCACCTCAGAGTTTCACAGCACCCCACCCCCTTGACCGTGAGATGCACAGCAGCTGCCACTTTAATGATCGGGATACACGACGACATCTGTCAAACTACTGTTTGTCTCAACAATTTTTCTAATGATAGTCTCTGGTGTCGCCTGTGTGATACTGTGTATCTAATCCTATCCTGTGTGATACTGTCTGCTGAGCTGTGTATCTAATCCTATCCTGTGTGATACTGTCTGCTGAGCTGTGTATCTAATCCTATCCTGTGTGATACTGTCTGCTGAGCTGTGTATCTAATCCTCTCCTGTGTGATACTGTCTGCTGAGCTGTGTATCTAATCCTATCCTGTGTGATACTGTCTGCTGAGCTGTGTATCTAATCCTCTCCTGTGTGATACTGTCTGCTGAGCTGTGTATCTAATCCTATCCTGTGTGATACTGTCTGCTGAGCTATGTATCTAATCCTGTGTGATACTGTGTATCTAATCCAGTCCTGTGTGATACTGCCTGCTGAGCTGTGTATCTAATCCTATCCTGTGTGATACTGCCTGCTGAGCTGTGTATCTAATCCTGTCCTGTGTGATACTGTCTGCTGAGCTGTGTATCTAATCCTATCCTGTGTGATACTGTGTATCTAATCCAGTCCTGTGTGATACTGTCTGCTGAGCTGTGTATCTAATCCTATCCTGTGTGATACTGTCTGCTGAGCTGTGTATCTAATCCTCTCCTGTGTGATACTGTCTGCTGAGCTGTGTATCTAATCCTATCCTGTGTGATACTGTCTGCTGAGCTGTGTATCTAATCCTATCCTGTGTGATACTGTGTATCTAATCCAGTCCTGTGTGATACTGTCTGCTGAGCTGTGTATCTAATCCTATCCCGTGTGATACTGTCTGCTGAGCTGTGTTTCTAATCCTATCGTGTGATACTGCCTGCTGAGCTGTGTATCTAATCCTATCCTGTGATACTGTCTGCTGAGCTGTGTATCTAATCCTATCCTGTGTGATACTGTCTGCTGAGCTGTGTATCTAATCCTATCCTGTGATACTGTCTGCTGAGCTGTGTATCTAATCCTATCCTGTGTGATACTGTCTGCTGAGCTGTGTATCTAATCCTGTCCTGTGTGATACTGTCTGCTGAGCTGTGTATCTAATCCTGTCCTGTGTGATACTGTCTGCTGAGCTGTGTATCTAATCCTGTCCTGTGTGATACTGTCTGCTGAGCTGTGTATCTAATCCTATCCTGTGTGATACTGTCTGCTGAGCTGTGTATCTAATCCTATCCTGTGTGATACTGCCTACTTAGCAATGTATCTAATCCTGTCCTGTGTGATACTGTCTGCTGAGCCGTGTATCTAATCCTATCCTGTGTGATACTGTCTGCTGAGCTGTGTATCTAATCCTATCCTGTGTGATACTGTCTGCTGAGCTGTGTATCTAATCCTATCCTGTGATACTGTCTGCTGAGCTGTGTATCTAATCCTGTCCTGTGTGATACTGCCTGCTGAGCTGTGTATCTAATCCTATCCTGTGTGATACTGCCTGCTGAGCTGTGTATCTAATCCTGTCCTGTGTGATACTGTGTATCTAATCCTATCCTGTGTGATACTGCCTGCTGAGCTGTGTATCTAATCCTGTCCTGTGTGATACTGTCTGCTGAGCTGTGTATCTAATCCTGTCCTGTGTGATACTGTCTGCTGAGCTGTGTATCTAATCCTATCCTGTGTGATACTGTCTGCTGAGCTGTGTATCTAATCCTCTCCTGTGTGATACTGTCTGCTGAGCTGTGTATCTAAACCTATCCTGTGTGATACTGTCTGCTGAGCTGTGTATCTAATCCTCTCCTGTGTGATACTGTCTGCTGAGCTGTGTATCTAATCCTATCCTGTGTGATACTGTCTGCTGAGCTGTGTATCTAATCCTATCCTGTGTGATACTGTCTGCTGCCCCATCCTGATCTCAGATCATGCCCCCATCCTGATCTCAGTTCATGCGCCCATCCACCTACTGATCTCAGATATTGCTCCCATCCCCCGATACTGATCTCAGATCATGACCCCATCCCCCCAAACTGATATCAGATCATGCCCCCATCTTGATCTCAGAACAAGCCCCCATTCCCCCATACTTATCTCAGGTCACGGTCCAATCCTCCCATACTGATCTCTTATCATGCCCCCATCTTCTCCTTACTGATTTCAGAACATGCCCCAATCCCCAGATACTGATATCAGGTCATGCCCCCATCCCCCCGTACTGATCTTAGATTATGCCCTTTATACTGATTTCAGATCATGCTCCCATCCCCCATACTGATCTCAGATATTTCTCCCATCCCCCGATACTGATCTCAGATCATGCCCCCATCCCCCGATACTGATCTCAGATCATGCCCCCATCCCCCGATACTGATCTCAGATCATGCCCCCATCCCCCGATACTGATCTCAGATCATGCCCCCATCCCCCGATACTGATCTCAGATCATGCCCCCATCCCCCCATACTGATCTCAGATCATGCCCCCATCCCCCCATACTGATCTCGGATCATGCCCCCATCCCCCCATACTGATCTCACATCATGCCCCCTGTGACGCTTTTCGATCTCAGCAATACGAAGAAATCGCGATTACATCATGTTTCAAAATCACAGAATCGCCAGAGCCCTCTCCTGCACACAAAGAGTTAAAACTTCCCGTTACAGCTCACAGAGCAGAGGTTAATTAGCAAACTCTGGCCAAAGATTCCTACTGATCCCCTGTCAGGTTATACATCCATCAATCTGATATCATGACAAAACCTCATAAAAGGGCCTTCTCTCTAGTCTGAGCGGCCCCAACACAGCATGAGTTTTCACACTCCTTAAGCCTGGTCAGACCTTCAAAAGAGAAGGACAGATCCTTATCACACAGCTGGTTGGTACAAGAAGGAAGATGACCTTAAAGGATAACCATCATATTTTCATAAATAAATCTATTTTAGCGTATGTTACTGCTGTAGCAGCATTATGCATAAAGCAATCTTTAGTTTCTTCACTTACCACTGTTTTCCTTGAGTTTTCCCCTTAGTTCCGGCTGTTTTGAATCCTACATTATGATGATCTTCTCAAGATGGCTCCTCTGCCAGTTTTTTTAGGCCAAAACTGCATTCCCTCACTTCACATACACACTTGCTGTAGCCAGCAGCTCCCTGCCAGCCAATCAGATTGGATTACTGAGAGACACGCCTCCTCACTCTGAAGCCTAATGCAGGCATGCAGTGTGAAGGACCGCCCCCTGTCTTCTGTTTACATTAGTTGGGAGACAGACAAGCCCTAGTAACGGTCTTTTATAGGAGGGACAGAGGACATTAATGAAAGCTGTTATTATAAGGTAATTACAGATCTTTTGGCAATCATTGACAGACTAACGCAGGTATACATGCCGAGCTCTAATAACCTAGCAAATAAATAAAAATATGACAGTTATCCTTTAAGGTTACCTCCAATCCATAGACTTCATATTTTTCCCATATTTCCTTCATATTTCCTGGGTTAGGAAAATACGAAATGAACAATCTCTTCAGAAAATGTTTCGGTTCTTCTAACCCACCTTCCAGGAAATCCGCAAGTCAATTGGAAATTGGAAACATGAACTTCTTACTTTGACCTACGGGTACGGAGAAACTGGCAAAGTCAAGATTCTGCAAGATTTTCTCCCTCTCAGGGTAAGAACTGACCCTCTTCCAATTGCACAGGGCTGGGCTTGTACGTGTCACAGCCACTCCCCGCTACAGAGGGGGTAAAACACAGCAACCCACTCAGGTCCTGGTCCTTCACCTACCATCTGAAGTCGATTAACATCACGACCGCCCGCTGGACACGGGCACACCGCCATCTTGGAATATTCCTTGCAAAGACTTTATCTTTTACTGGACACTACCACGGTAATTCTGAACTTAGACATTCTACTCCTTTCCATTTCTTACCTATTTCATCCAACCAATTTGTTCGACTGGCAGGTAGATTATCTGTCAGTTTCAATGTAGATTTTTGTGTATAGGTTTTAAAATAAAACTAACGATTTAATTCTTCCAGTTTTGCCCTTGTTACGTATTATCTGGTCTATGCTAAGAACTCTGTCCTCAGAGGAGACATACTACCGCATTTGTCTTATTTTTATACATTGTTAATTGGTTAGCTAGGTTGCAAATAACCGTTTCGTCCCTTTAGGATTAGCTAGCCGGGGTCTCTTCGCCCGATATAATACGAAGAGAGGTGGCAGCAAATTAATCTGATTTCCAGCGCAAAATCAATTTCTTTTTACTGATTGTACATACAATCGCGATTGTATCATCTATGGGCACACCAACCAATCTTAAACGTCTACTGTGCTCACAGTGGATTCGCCTCCAGAAGTCTCTAGTGGACGAGACCTGTATGGCAACTGTGGCATAGTACGACGGGATTGGCGGGTGCTTGTCACACCCCCTTCCCCCAAACTGATCTCAAATCATGTCCACATCCCCCATACTTATCTCAGATCATGCCCCCATAAGCTTCAATCCCTTCCCCTGAAACGCATCAGCGCACTCTATGGCCAAGCACATTATAGACTCCTTTATACATTCCCAACCATCCCAAAATAATGTTACCGTTGGGGAAACAAGACTGGTAAATTGTTAGTCAATGCACAGGCACCAGTCATGTGTACTCTGTGGTGCGGATGCCGACCCATTGACTTGAATATGTTCATGATCCGCAAGATACAGCCAAGACAGATACGGAGGCATGGACCCAAAATCTCACGGAAGCTCTTTGTAGTGTTTCAGTGGGTTTCCGATCCGTGCCTACGTTCCGCAAAAGATAAGAATGTCCTATCTGGTCGTATCTTGCGGATCGCGAACCCATCCGCACCACGGAGTGCACATGGCTGGTGTCCTTCTATTGTGGTCCTCCACGACTGACCGTGCGGAGATTGCACAGATATTCTGTGACTACTACGAGGGACTTTACAGAGCCTTCCCGCTGACCCCTGGCCCTGCTATTAACTCCTGTTTGTACTGATTTGCTGTCTCTGACCACTGAAGAAGAGGAAGCGTTGGACGTGGCGATCACTGAGGATACAGTGAGACAGGCTATCTGCTGCGCCTACCGGGCATGACCCCAGGCCCAGATGGTTTTTCAGCCGAATATTACAAGATTCTGGCCCCCAACATGGATCCCATTTTGACTAAACTTTCCAATTCGGCATTTCTTTGGGGTGCTCCCATTGACCATTACACTGATTCACGTACTAATGTCCTCCCTAAACCTATGCCCCAGTCATATCACCCGATCCCACTTCTCAACCACCTTTATAAACTACAGGAGAAAATTGTAGCAAATAGTTTACAATTGTTCCTCCCTGGCCTTCGCTGTGGGGCTCAGGCGGGTTTTTCTCAGGGGTGCAGTAGTGTGGCAAATATTAGGCTAGTGGTTGCAACTACTGTTTTGGCTCAGGACCCATTACAACCATCCGCGATGCTGATGAGTTCAGATGCCAAAAAGGCTTTTGATAAGGTGGAGTGACCCCGTCTGTATAGAGTGTTAGGCGGGGAGATTTCGCCCAAGGTTTCATCAGTCTATTCAGTATCTTCATATGAATGCAACTACCAGTGTGGCAGCCAATGGGCGTTATTCACCGCTAATAGATCTCTTCCGGGGAACCAGTGAAGCCCTTTGTCACCCCTTTTATTTACCTTTCTATTGACCCCTTCATGCTTCACTGGCTGCGTTCGCCGACTTATAAGGGACTCACGGTGGGATCTGAAAGTCGCAGCGTTTGTGGATGATATCCTGCTCATGGTCACTATGACCTCCCTCATACGGGAGCTGGAGGATGTGGGGCATTTACCATAAATAATAACAATGCTGTGGGGCCCTTCTAAACTGTTCTGGTCCTCGGGTTTCCTTCTCAGTTCCCCTAAAATATTTGGGAGTTTACGTGAAGAGAAATTATATTCAGTATCAATCTGTATATTAATAATTCTGAATCCACGTTGGGTAAATGGAAGGATTTTAGTTTATCATATGTACACAAGGCCAATTTACTCAATGCGGCAGAATTCCCCCGTCTTCTCTACCTTCTCCACAACCTCCTTATCTAATTGGCCCCAAAGGAAGAAAAAAAAGGATCAATTACCTATATCTCAGTGGGCATAACTACTGTGTGAGGACACTATAAGAATACTGTTTTAGGGCACATTTTGGGCATATCTACTGCTGGGTGCACAACGGAGGCATAAGTACTGTGTGGGGCACCAGTTGGGCACAAGTACCATGTAGGGGCACAATAACTACTGTGTGGGGGTACAATGTGGGCATAACTACTGTATCAGGACACAATATGGATATAACTACTGTTTCGTGGCACAATGGAAGCATAACTACTGTATGGGGGCACAATGTGGGCATAATTAGTTTGTGAGGGCATAACTGATGTATGGTAGGCACAAATGGGTAATAATTACCATTTGAGAGCACTGAGGACTGGAGAGAATTAGGCGCACATAGATAGGCAATGGGTACAGTTAGAGCCGTGTCTGCGCCTGTATAGGGGTAGTAGTAGTAGTGGCATCAGCAGTACTCTATGGATGTTTTACTATGGAATCTGGGATATGGGAACAAATAGTCTTAAATAGCAGGTAAGTGAAAAATGATTTACCGAATAAAATCTGTGATAAAAGGCATAAACACGTGGCCATGTCTTCCCATTGTCTCTGCCACAAACATACATGTACGCCATATCTGTCTATATTAAAGCAAACCTGGAGAGGGGCTTCATTTGGAAGTCCTCTTCACCAGCAGGTGCCGGATTCATCTTTATCAAGACAAAGGGTGGATCCCTCTGGCAATGTATTGAAGGCATTCGCTGGTGTCATCAATTTTGTATCGGCGGAGGTTTGACTTCCTACCAATCAGCTGTTTGAAGAGAACACGTCGCTTATGTGAGCGCTGCCTTCTCTTCGCTGTTTACCTGCGCGCCGTCA
The DNA here is from genome assembly GCF_905171765.1 of Bufo bufo. Classification (NCBI taxonomy): domain Eukaryota; kingdom Metazoa; phylum Chordata; class Amphibia; order Anura; family Bufonidae; genus Bufo; species Bufo bufo. Next base: position 557,118,336 of record NC_053393.1, on the reverse strand, counting down.
ACATTGCAGTGTCGAGCAGGTGTAATCCCAGCTCCTCCGTCCCATTCACTCAGTGGGAAGGGGCAGAAGGAGTATCGTCAGGGTCAATGGTTTTATTTTTATCATTTCTGTTTTTACACATTTCTCTTTTTTATTTCCTTACTAATCACAGTTCTTTTTTGTTTTCTTATAATTCTACTCCATGTTCCTCTACAGAAGTAAGCGCTATTTGCAGCGACCTAAACCTCTTCTGCAACAAGATGTTACTAAAAGATTTTCAAGAAATTCTTCAATATTAATCCGGAGGAGTGCAAGAAAATGTTAAGATGCAGGTATGAAGTGGAGCTGGACTCGTACGAGGGGCTGTAGAGTGAATATTGAATAACTGTCATTACATCTCAGCCAGAATATCTGTTACCGAGGTCTGCATGCCAAGAGGTACTGCAACATTGCTGCTTGATCCAGTCAAGATTACAATTACTCAGTTATTCTACATGGAAGAGGAAATATCGAACATGAGCCACAGAAACATCACTGACAGCGGAAGACCAAGAAGAGAGAAGAACACTTGTCTGCTACAACCTTCAGAGAAGAAAGGGATGCAAATTACTTAACGAGCTCTGCCTCTAATGCCACCAGGCAGCCATACCCCCCAAAACCTTCAGAGATGGACTTTTCTTTTCTTATCCTGCTTACCATGAATTTACTAGAGATGAGTGAAAGTCTTGATATCCATTTTAGGTCCAAATTGAATAAATCGGTCGGCAGATTTGATTTAAGTATGAATAAACCAATCCCAGGTTCAGATTAGTTAATGAGTATATTAGCAGTAGCAGCTCATGTGCAAGACTGGCATGGTATCGTGAGTAGTGATGGACGAACATTGGCCGGGACGATTCGCGAGCGCGAACTGCCTATTGACTTTAATAGCAGCGAACCTGAAAAACCTTCAGGTCATACTTGCAGCCACCAAATACAAACAATGCATACATTAACGTAATTTTTTTTTCTACCATGGAACTGTATGGTGAACGGACGCCACTGTACGGCATCAGTCTGAGGCATCTGCTAACGCATAAATTTTTGGTATGCATTTAATGGATGGCAAAAATAGGATGTGAACCCAGCCCTAGTGTCAGAATAAGCACCAGTACACAGCGGAGCAGCGTGGCGGAGAGGGGAGGCCGCCATGTACTGACAGAGCGCTGCCTGGTCCTGGTGGTCAGGGATGAGGATTGTGCTTCCCAAGGATAATTTTTCTACTGGGAAATACAGGGCCCAGTATAATACACTAGAATCTATATAAAATAAAGATATTAGCCCTACCCCCAAAAAATAATACAATTAGTGGTCATTTATTATATAGAAATACGTCTATGTATTTCTGACACAGATTGTGGCGCAAAGGTCCTTAGCACCGCAATATGCATATTTTTCCCGCTCATGCCAGGTCTAAAAAGGTGTCGTGGGCAGAGAAAGGGATACAGTTATGGCCATCCAGTTATTGGATACCAACGCCATACATTGACCAGATAACATTGCCATACCGTGACCGGATAACACTGCCATACCATGACCAGATAAAAGAGGGCACAGTATAGGGAATGACTAGGGGCACTGCACAGGGTGTGGTAAGAGGGCAAAATGCAGGGTATAAGGGGGCACAGTACAGGGTGAGGGGCACAGTACGGGGTGGGGGGCACAGTCACATGACCCTGTGACATTAGAAGGTCCTTATGGTGAATGCGGTTCATACGCCACCATAATGAGAGGCAGAGGAGTGAGACAGTGTGATTATGTGGCTAGAGATAAAAAATTTAACTGTCGGCCAACACAGGCCCCAAACATTAGTCATTCACCATACATAAAATAAATTTGATTATGTGGCTCGAGGTACATTAGGCGGTCACTGGATAAAATTTTTACTGTAGGCCAGTACAGGCCCCAAAAATTAGGCATTCACCTGACAGAAAAGGCCTTTTATGCCGCTGTATATACATAAGGCAAGGACCATTCTTTGTTCTGGGTGGTGGCGGATATGTGTGGGCTGGCATGAGGAAATTCAATTACACGTGGTCATCACAGGTGTTGAATTCCTCCGACATCCATGCCTCATTCATTTTTAGAAATGTGAGGTAGCTCATTTGTTTTGTGGAAGCGGGTATATCGCACCCCTCAATCAGTGTTTTGTTGAAGCGGGTATATCGCACCCCTCAATCAGTGTTTTGTTGAAGTGGGTATATCGCACCCCTCAATCAGTATTTGGTGGAAACAGGTATATCGCACCCCTCAATCAGTATTTGGTAGAAACAGGTATATCGCAGCCATCAATCAGTATTTGGCGGAAACAGGTATATCGCACCCCATCAATTTTTTAGGGGGGCAACAGGTATATCGCACCCGTTGCAATTAGTAGTTCCAATAACATTTGTCCCTCTATCTAGCTGCGGTATCGCAGCAGAACCGCACACAACTGCTGCACAATACAAATGCATTATAATTTCTGTTAGATAGTATATTATAGGTATGTCACACCTATCGATAGCACACCTATACTAGTCCTTAAAAGTACTTTTGTGACCCTATTATTCAGCGTTTGGTGTCCCTAACAGTCTGTCCCTACTCAATAAAGCATCCTCTCCCTACACTGACAAAAGACAGAATGTAAAATGGCTGCCAGATCCGGTTCTTTTAAAGGGTAGGGGTGTGTCCATGTGCTGACCCACCAGGTCCCTGGTGTCACACACACAGGGGGTGGGGTAGTGACCACTGAACTCCACCCTCACCCCTGTCCCTGCCTACTTGCCTCGCAAGTCCTAGCGACAAGGGACAACTGGTCGACAAACCCTTAGCTCGGATAGTGCAGGGAAGACAAACAACACATAAACAGAAAGGTCAAACCAGCCGGGTCAAAGCCAAGAGAGCAGAAAAGGTACCGGAGGAGCAAGCAGAGAATCGTCAGGACAAGCCGAAGTCAAACCAGGAGAGCACGCCAAGACCAGAGGATGAGACGGACTGGAAATCGGAAGCCAAGCAGGAACAAACAAACCAGGTGAGTATCATGCAGGAAGGACCTCAATAACAGACAATCTGTGGCCAGCAGGTTGCCTGTTTAAATAGAGCGCTGGTGGAGTCATGTGACGTGGCCAGCGTCACATGACTCCTGAGTTCTGATGCATCCGAGCGCCAAGTGATCAGCTCGGCACTCGGCCCTATTGCGGTTGTCATGGGAACGGGCGAGCATCATCAGCGCACCCCGGCCGTCCCCGCTTCCCAGAAGACCGCATTGTGACACCTGGTCAGTATTTGGTTACCCTGTACTCTTGTATTATTCACTTACAATTGCTGGATTGCCTGATGTAGTATTCTGCACCTGATACGGTGTAGTGAGGGATATTCCCTATTGGCACTGGTTTACTGCTATTATATGTAGGCAATAGGTCATTGAGGTGGGCATTGTCGTGAGCAGGGCTTGGGACGTCTGCTTATCATCCGAGTTCAGTTATTGACAACTAATGTCAGACTCTAATAGATATAGCATCTGATCTGGTGTACCCGGGGGGGGGAGCATTCATAGTATATCTTGCATTGCTGCTTTTTTACTAATGATGTTTATTATGTACTGTATGCATTTTTGATTAATAAAATATGATGTTACATTATATGATGTGTGTTCATGTGTTTGGTGAACCTTTGTGAAGTGACACATATATTCCACTATTTGCAAATTGCTGCTATTGGATGCTCTAACATCAATACTAGGGATGTCCTGATACCATTTTTTTAAGACCGAGTACCGATACTTTTATTTAAGTACTCACCGATACCAATTATGGTGTGGTAATGTTTTTACTTCAAATTTAATTTAGTCTTAGGGGAGATTTATCAAACTTTGTACAAAGAAATAGCGGCGCAGTTGCTGATAGGAATGAAAAAAATTAAAGCTGGAATTTGGTTGCTATGGACAACTGCTTTACTTTTCCTTTGTACAAGGGTTAATAAGTTAATAAATGGGCATATAACAGTGCTTCCCAACCAATGTGCCTCCAGCTGTTGCAAAACTACAACTCCCAGCATGCCCGCACAGCGTGACCTCTCCGATATTCTTTACTTCATTACATATTTCCGGCATAAATCTGTGACAACCCCTTTAATGGCCAGCATAATGAAGGCGACTGAGTAGTGCTCCCGGTCTGGTAGATCCTTGGTGACAACCACAGCAGCCAGCGTCACAGGGGTTGTCACCCACTTTCCCTGAAGTTCTCAATGCCAGCTCCTCCCACTTCTGCTCTGGATGGCTCTGCTTATGAGAGGCGGCCATATTGGCTGTCACACAGCTTTCTCAGAATCAGATGTGGCTGGCAAACATAAGAATGGACTGCAATACCTGGGCTCCGGCAGCTCCTGCCATCTCTCCACCTCCGGCCCAGCTTCTTGCAGTCCTCTGAGGATAATATCCAGAACCCCAGCCAGAGGCGGCCTCCTCCTGCCGCTGCCGAGCCAGCACGTCCCAAGGTGTATAATATAGAAACATAGAAACCTAGAATGTGTCGGCAGATAAGAACCATTTGGCCCATCTAGTCTGCCCAATATACTGAATACTATGAATAGCCCCCGGCCCTTATCTTATATGAAGGATAGCCTTATGCCTATCCCCTGCATGCTTAAACCCCTTCACTGTATTTGCAGCTACCACTTCTGCAGGAAGGCTATTCCATGCATCCACTACTCTCTCAGTAAAGTAATACTTCCTTATATTACTTTTAAACCTTTGCCCCTCTAATTTAAAACTGTGTCCTCTTGTGGTAGTTTTTCTTCTTTTAAATATGCTCTCCTCCTTTACCGAGTTGATTCCCTTTATGTATTTAAAAGTTTCTATCATATCCCCTCTGTCTCTTCTTTCTTCCAAGCTATACATGTTAAGGTCCTTTAACCTTTCCTGGTAAGTTTTATCCTGCAATCCATGTACTAGTTTAGTAGCTCTTCTCTGAACTCTCTCTAGAGTATCTATATCCTTCTGGAGATATGGCCTCCAGTACTGAGCACAATACTCCAAGTGAGGTCTCACCAGTGTTCTGTACAGCGGCATAAGCACTTCACTCTTTCTACTGCTTATACCTCTCCCTATACATCCAAGCATTCTGCTGGCATTTCGTGCTGCTCTATTACATTGTCTTCCCACCTTTAAGTCTTCTGAAATAATTACTCCTAAATCCCTTTCCACAGATACTGAGGTCAGGACTGTGTCAAATATTCTATATTCTGCCCTTGGGTTTTTACGCCCCAGGTGCATTATCTTGCACTTATCCACATTAAATTTCAGTTTCCAGAGTTCTGACCATTCTTCTAGTTTTCCTAAATCCTTTTCCATTTGGCGTTTCCCTCCAGGAACATCAACCCTGTTACCTATCTTTGTGTCATCAGCAAAAAGACAAACCTTACCATCGAGGCCTTTTGCAATATCACTTATGAAGATATTAAACAAAATTGGTCCCAGTACAGATCCCTGTGGAACCCCACTGGTAACATGACCTTGTTTTGAATGTTCTCCATTGACTACAACCCTCTGTCTGTCACTCAGCCACTGCCTAATCCACTCAACAATATGGGAGTCCATGCTCAATGACTGCAGTTTATTGATAAGTCTTCTATGTGGGACAGTGTCAAAAGCCTTACTAAAATCTAGATATGCGATGTCTACTGCACCTCCACCGTCTATTATTTTATTCACCCAGTCAAAAAAATCTATAAGATTTGTTTGACATTATCTCCCTGAAGTAAACCCATGTTGTTTTTCATCTTGCAATCCATGGGATTTTAGATGTTCCACAATCCTATCCTTTAATAGGGTTTCCATTGATTTGCCTACTATTGATGTCAGACTCGCTGGTCTATAGTTGCTCGATTCCTCCCTACTACCTTTCTTGTGAATGGGCACGACATTTGCCAATTTCCAATCTTCCGGGACGACTCCTGTTACTAATGATTGGTTAAATAAATCTGTTAACGGTTTTGCCAGCTCACCACTAAGCTCTTTTAATAATTTTGGGTGTATCTCATCAGGCCCCTGTGACTTATCTGTCTTCACCTTAGACAGCAAACTTAGAACATCTTCCTCTGTAAATATACATGCATCAAACGATTTATTAGTCATCCTTTCTAGTGGAGGTCCTTCTCCTTTTTCTTTTGTAAAAACTGAACAGAAGTATTCATTAAGGCAGTCGGCTAGCCCTTTATTCTCTTCTACATACCTTCCGTCCTTTGTTTTTAATTTATCCGCTGCCATCCCCACGCTGATCAGCTGGGAGCAGCGCCACTGCAGACTAGGACACGCCACTGCAGCCGCCGTCCGGAAGAAGATGGGACACGCCTCCGCTGATCTAGGGCCATGAGGTATCGGCCGTGGTATCGGCGATATTTGCACGAGTACAAGTACTCGTGCAAATGTCCGGTATCGGCCCCGATACTGGTATCGGGACATCCCTAATCAATACTGCATACCTCATATGTGACACTTCAAGGAGGTGCTTTTCTATAGGCACTGAGTATACATGAGTATCATCTAACTAGGTAATTGGCTCAAGCATTCTTCTACAGTCCATTCATCATTGTTGACACATCTTGTGTGAGACGTGAGGATGAGCTGCGTGCCACCCTCCTCTCTTCTTGTTGCATAAACAGACAGCTTGGCTAGCAAATGGGGGAGGGGAGGCTTATATATAGGCTTTCTACATCAATAGATGCCAACAAATATCCATCTTGCCATTCTAAATCCCTAACCACCTCCAAAAAAAATCACTGGTGTCTTCCAAATAGGAAGGCATTCCTTTTAATAAAGGACGAAGTAGCCAATCTACATATTGTGAAAGGGGTTCGGTAACTGAACCAATCCCCGCCACTATAGGTCGCCCCGGTGGATTCACCAGTGATTTATGTACTTTAAGTATAAAATACCACACAGGCTTAGTAGGAAACTGTGGGTATAGTTTCTCCGACAGGATTTATGGACAAAAAAAACCATTTCCGTATATCTCCATAAAAAAGATCTCAACTGGTTGTGATATTTATACATGGGATTCGACTTCAGGTGTGTATATATAGGTGAAACTCGAAAAATTTGAATATCGTGCAAAGTTCATTTATTTCAGTAATGCAACTTAAAAGGTGAAACTAACATATGAGATTAACTCATTACAGGCAAAGCGAGATATTTCAAGCCCTTATTTGTTATAATTTAGATGATTATGGCTTACAGCTTATAAAAACCCCAAAGGGGGTATGGATTAATTAGCTGACTAGAGTCTGACACTTTGAGCCGAGAATATTCAACCTTTTCACAAAATTCTAATTTGAAGCTGCATTAATGCAATTCCTTTTAATTTGCATTACTGAAATAAATTGACTTTTGCACAATATTCAAATTTTTCAAGTTTCACCTGTAAATCTTCATTATTCAATTGTCTTTCTGCTTCACTTACGTAATAATAATTCCTATACATCACCACAATATTCCCACCCTTGTTGGCCGGTTTGACAATCAGATCCCTTTGACTACTCAACCATTTTAAAGCTCTTTTTTTCTCCCTCACTCAGGTTGCTCTCACTACATGAGTACACTAATGCTCTAACTCCTTCAAGTACCTGCTTCTGAAATAAATCCAGTTTGCCACTAGCTGGCAAAGGTGGGGAAAACGTGGATCTAATTAATACCCTTAGTAAAGCGTTCACCATCTCCTGCTCTGTATGTGGTTCACATCTCTGCAATTCCAAAAGTGTGTCTATCACTCGCTTATCCAACTGATCAACATCATCACTAATGCAGGTGATTAGGGATTTGGAATGGCAAGATGGATATTTGTTGGCATCTATTGGAGTAGAAAGCCTATATACCAGGATACCACAACAATTGGGGGTCCAGTGTAACCCATAATGCGTTTAGGTTTGGCAAAAAGTGGCATAAACAAAAAACAGGGACAGCCATGGGGACTCCGGTCTCCTGCACTTTTGCCAATTTGTTTCTTGCAGTTTTCGAAGATCTATATGTATTTACGGTGAGGAATCCTTTTGTGGCATATATTAAGGTATTTGTGAGATTCATTGACGATGTCTTTACAGGTAGAATGGCGCAATTTGATGCATTTGCGGAATATCTGAATGTGACCAACCACATGAATATGTAATTTACCACTAAGATATACATTGAGGAGTCGTAGTTTTTAGATATTAAGATTAGGGTAAGAGATAGTAATCTATGTACTGCTGTCTATAGGAAACCCACTTTCACAAATTCACTCTTGCACTATTGTAGCTTCCATCCGCCCCATTGGCAGTCCCGTATGGACAGTTCATGCACCTTAGAAGGATAGTAACTGATAGGGATGAGTTTATTCAACAATCTAAAGTTAAAAAGAAGTTTTTTGCAGAGAGGATACCCAGAGAATGTGATAGACTCTGCCTATAGAAAGGCCCTTGCACGAGAACGAGCGGACCTCATTAAACATAGATTAGAGGTAAAAGCAAGAGTGAGAGACCAGTTTTTACTTTTAATTACAACCCAATGGCTCTCTTTACTAAAAAGGCCATGAGACTTTCGGTTCCGGTGCCGATATGTGAGGACGCAGAGACATCAGCTCCTCGCCACTGAATTATACAGAACCCCACTTGACCATATCCTCCCACAGTAACGGGAGATTACTCTACTACTTACTGGCTTCTGTAAGTGTATGGAGCATTACTCCCGAGCGGGCAGAAAACTACTTCCTCGGGCCGAACTACTAACACACAGGGCCCCACGCTTCCCAATATGGCGCTGTCTCCACCTTCCATCCTAGCGCATAGGGATTGTGAAAAGCGCAACAACCACCCAGTGGACTCACAGGTGGATCTGTTTGATAATACAGGGGGAAATGTGGACATAAAACAGCTTTCCATAGAAGTGGTGAAACAACTAGCGCCAGACATCATTGCCTCTTTGTCATCCACGGTGCAAATAGCGTTGAACAAGCTACAGGAAGAAGTTGAACTTCACAAGCATTCTCTGAGGTGGAACAAAGGGTGGCGTGTATTGAGGAAGACTCCACTGAGGTCACAACAAACTACAAGATTTATTCCAGATAGCTAACCGACTAAATGATTGAGTAGATGATTTAGAGAATAGATCTCGACGGAGCAACTTGAGAATGGTAGGAATAACTGAATCGGTGCCGCCAAAAGATCTGCGCTACATATTTGAATATGAGCTGCCTCAAGCCCTGGGGACGCTTAATGGCAAATGTCTCGTCCAAAAAGAAGTTGGCCAGAGTAAATTTTGAAAGGACGAGTGATGACTTGAGTAAGGCATATGCAGACTTTCTCCCGGCTCAGACCCAGATCACCAAAGATAAATGGATCTCGGCCCAGAGAGACTTTGACGTGTGGGCTGACCGGAAACTATAAAAAGGTCTCGACTTGAAGTAGAGCTGCACAAATATGGACATAAATCAGGGAGACTGTTGGCCTCTTTAACAAGAGATAGGCTCCCGATGACGCACATTAATAGTATGAAGAGAGATGGGAACAGGGAGCATAGACATAAACATATAAATTAAATACTTAGGAATTTTTTTGCTAGGTTTTATGAAGAGAGGGACAGACATTCCTAGATGCATTGTCTCTACCGAAAATCACTAACGAAAAGCTTGCCTCTTTAAATGCCCCGATAACAGCCAGAGAGATTCAATCTACTATAAAATCATTCCCTTCCGGAAAAGCCCCAGGTCCAGATGGGTATACTTCTGACTTTTATAAAGCAATGAGTACTCAGATAGCTTCAGAACTAACTACTTTATTTTCTTCTATAGTGGAAGGGAGTAAAATATCTGACCACATGAATACAGCTTTCATCACCCGAATACATAAAAAAGTGAAGGACCCGGAAGACCCACCCTCATACAGACCAATTTCATTGATAAATCAAGAACTGGAAATACTTTCCAAATTATTGGCAAATAGATTAGTAGCTAGTCTTCCAACACTAATTTCACCAAGACAGGTGGGTTTTATTAAAGGTAGATCAGCAGTTACTAATATCCACAAGGTACTACTGGCGTTGTCGGTTGCGAGATCACCGACCTATCAAGGGAGAAATTCAGCCATTATCACGCTAGACACCGAATAGGCGTTTGACAGTATTAGCTGTAAATGGCTGTGTAACGGATCTCCTAGCACCCCGACCGGGTACCTCCGTTGATGGATGCTCCTAGTGCTTCCCGAGGACTCCAAGCACTCCGCTCTACACCAAAACCACCACAGGAACCAGGAACAGCTCTTACAAGAGCCAATAGTATAGCCAGGGGAGTATAGCAAATCTTCAGCGTATAGCAATCCCCAGTGTCGAACAGTTACCCAAACACCAGCCTCAACATGATGAAGGGTAAAACAGGAACTCTTTATTGAACACACAGCATTGACTTATAGACACATGACATACTGAGGACATGACATAGCAGCCAATCCTGTACAGTTTAAACACAAACTAACCCTATTCAACAAACACAATGGCATTGTCTGTGACACAATCAACAATGAACATGCAAACAGATATCTTCACCCCTCCATAATGGATGAATAGGGGACGAGGAGACACATGTGATGGGATTATCTCCTGAGTGTATCATAGGAGTCGGCTGCTATTATAATCAACTATCTTAATCCCATCACTAACACAATCAGTGGGAGTCTCAGTGCAGAGTTAACCTTTTTTGTGTTGCTGAATCCACACCATGCCTTTTTAATGGGCAATAGGAAATATGAGGCATATAAATTACACACATAAATCAGGGTTCATAGTTCCTTGTAACCCCAAAAGGTCTGAGGGGGTCTCCATAGTTCTCGGTCCATACTCTGTAGGAAGGAGGCTGGCCCTCAGGCTTCTCCAGCAGCCCCAGTGACGGTTCAGCCCGTCACAGGCTGGATCTAGTTTTAGATGCTATGGGTTTTACTAGTCTATTCCGAACAGTTCTTAAAAAGGACATATTTAAACCCAAAGGCTAGGATATATACTGCGGGATATGTCTAACTTTTTTACCCTACAGAGGGGTACTAGACAGGGGTGCCCTATGTCCCCCTATTATTTGACCTTGCAATAGAGCCATTAGCCAGATACATAGACTCATCCGAGATTTTTGAGGGACTGGAAGTAGGTCAGCATATATCATGCCCCTAGCGCTATTTGCTGATGACATAGTATTATTTATGACTTACCTTATTAAAAACATGGTCAAAGTCACGCAAGTATTAAAAACCTTTGGGTCCTTTTCAGGACTTCGAATTAATTATACAAAAAGTGAGATACTTTTCATGCAGAATAAGTACCACAGGGAACAAGTAGCAGAAGTAGAGGTCATACCGGTAGCAAATTCACATATAACCTATCTGGGAATCAAAATAGGGAACACCTTGAAGTCAAGTTATGCTCCACTGATTACTAAGATTCTGAGAGAATTGCAGCAATGGCACGATCTCCCGTTATCACTAATGGGACGCAATCATCTACTTAAAATGATGTCCATGTCTAAATTGCTATATCCATTACAAACCATTCCTTTATTACTAAAACAAGCGGATATCAATAGGTTAACAAAAGCTATTACGGTGTTTCTTTGGCATGGAAGACGTTCCAGAATTAATTTGCATAAATTAATGGCAGCTAAAGAGAAATGTGGCATAGCTTTTCCAGATATTAGAGGCTACAACTTAGCGTGTATGGCTAGACATATAGCGGATTGGATTAATGGGACAAGTTATTACTGGGCTCTATCACTGGAAAGAGGTTTCTGTGCTCCCTGGTGGCGCTATTACACGCTAGGTTGACGCATATTCCCGGGTGGATTAAACAGTCTATACTTATAAAAGACACCATAGCAACTTGGAGAATATTAAAAAAAGGTATTGGCTGTCTTATAGAATATCTAAACATCTTCCAATATGGAAAAAATAGAGTTCATACATGGTCATACAAATAGCCTTTTCACAGAGTGGAAAGCTAAAGGGATTACACAAGTCGGACACTTACTACATGATTTGGAACCCAGGTGGCTTCAGGAGAAAGCGTTAATAGATAAATTCTCCTTTAACCCCTTTCAGACTATTCAGTTTGCTCAGATTAAAGAAGCTATCACTTCAAACCTAGTAGTGGTACATAAGGAAATGAATCAAAACACACTAGATAAAATCCTGGAGTTGGGAGGGTCTCAGTCTCTTCTATCTACTATAAAATGCGAAAAGAAGAATCACAGAATGAAAGGGTTAGGGACTTAAAAAAATGGGCAGAAAAGTTAGAAGATACATAGCTCAGATGATACAAAGAGGTTGGATGCGAGTGAGAAGACATATTGTAAATGAAGCATGGAGAGATACGCAGCTGAGAATCATATATAGAGCCATATATGTTTTTAATATACCCCCACACCCAGAAAAGCCTGACCGTATAACAAACTGTCCTAAATGTGGACAAGGATATACAGACCTATACCATGGGCCCTGGACTTGTCCGAAAAGTAAGCAGCTCTGGAAAGAAGTGGGGGACATGATCAGAGATATTTGGGGGCAGAGAGTGGAATTAACCCCACAGCTCTTCTTATTTCACTCAGAGGAAAGAGGAGGGTACAAGAAGTTCTCATCCTAGCCTGTTTCATTCGATTTGCATGTTAGTAAAAAGATGTATATTACAGAGATGGTTACAGATGGAAATGCCAACACTAAACACCATTATGGAACAGTTAAAAAAAATTGTTCCATATGGAACTTTCAGATATAATGAAAGATAGGCACACACACAAGCAAGCACTTTCAAAAATGGAGAAGATTTATTATACACTGCTCAAAAAAATAAAGGGAACACAAAAATAACATCCTAGATCTGAATAAATTAAATATTCTTCTGAAATACTTTGTTCTTTACATAGTTGAATGTGCCGACAACAAAATCACACAAAAATTAAAAAATGGAAATCTAATTTTTCAACCCACAGAGGTCTGGATTTGGAGTCACACTCAAAATTAAAGTGGAAAAACACACTACAGGCTGATCCAACTTTGATGTAATGTCCTTAAAACAAGTCAAAATGAGGCTCAGTAGTGTGTGTGGCCTCCACGTGCCTGTATGACCTCCCTACAACGCCTGTGCATGCTCCTGATGAGGTGGCGGACGATCTCCTGAGGGATCTCCTCCCAGACCTGGACTAAAGCATCTGCCAACTCCTGGACAGTCTGTGGTGCAACGTGACGTTGGTGGATAGAGCGAGACATGATGTCCCAGATGTGCTCAATTGGATTCAGGTCTGGGGAACGGGCGGGCCAGTCCATAGCATCAATGCCTTCATCTTGCAGGAACTGCTGACACACTCCAGCCACATGAGGTCTAGCATTGTCTTGCATTAGGAGGAACCCAGGGCCAACCGCACCAGCATATGGTCTCACAAGGGGTCTGAGGATCTCATCTCGGTACCTAATGGCAGTCAGGCTACCTCTGGCGAGCACATGGAGGGCTGTGCGGCCCTCCAAAGAAATGCCACCCCACACCATTACTGACCCAATGCCAAACCGGTCATGCTGGAGGATGTTGCAGGCAGCAGAACGTTCTCCACGGCGTCTCCAGACTCTGTCACGTCTGTCACATGTGCTCAGTGTGAACCTGCTTTCATCTGTGAAGAGCACAGGGCGCCAGTGGCGAATTTGCCAATCTTGGTGTTCTCTGACAAATGCCAAACGTCCTGCACGGTGTTGGGCTGTAAGCACAAGCCCCACCTGTGGACGTCGGGCCCTCATATCACCCTCATGGAGTCTGTTTCTGACCGTTTGAGCAGACACATGCACATTTGTGGCCTGCTGGAGGTCATTTTGCAGGGCTTTGGCAGTGCTCCTCCTGTTCCTCCTTGCACAAAGGCGGAGGTAGCGGTCCTGATGCTGGGTTGTTGCCCTCCTACGGCCTCCTCCACGTCTCCTGATGTACTGGGCTGTCTCCTGGTAATGCCTCCATGCTCTGGACACTACGCTGACAGACACAGCAAATCTTCTTGCCACAGCTCGCATTGATGTGCCATCCTGGATGAGCTGCACTACCTGAGCCACTTGTGTGGGTTGTAGACTCCGTCTCATGCTACCACTAGAGTAAAAGCACTACCAGCATTCAATAGTGACCAAAACATCAGCCAGGAAGCATAGGAACTGAGAAGTGATCTGTGGTCACCACCTGCAGAATCACTCCTTTATTGGGGGTGTCTTGCTAATTGCCTATAATTTCCACCTGTTGTCTATCCCATTTGCACAACAGCATGTGAAATTGATTGTCACTCAGTGTTGCTTCCTAAGTGGACAGTTTGATTTCACAGAAGTGTGATTGACTTGGAGTTACATTGTGTTGTTTAAGTGTTCCCTTTATTTTTTTGAGCAGTGTATATATATATATATATATATATATATATATATATATATATATACACACACACACACCGGTATATCTCAGACACAAATACAACACATAACGCAGCAATTTTCTTTGACATAATGGTATCTAGTTGAGCAGATAAGAGGGAAACTGGGAAGGTTGTTATTAAAGGCTACTGACATTAGACATGTACAAAGTGACTCCTAAACAAGATACCCTTGGTCAAGTACAGGGAAGAAACATAATATAACTAATTGGCAGGAGAATGTTTTTTTTTTAAGCAAATTTTATTAAGGAAAAACAAAAAGGTATACATGTTGATAGTTGGTTACAACAATTAGCGTAAGCATGAAGATTACATTTCTAGCATTATTCACGTCTCTCATCATATACAGTGTACAATCTTCTACAATCATTAGGCAAAATTAGCAGTTATCCTCTGATTCCCATTTTATTTTTTCATTCCCTTTTAATCCTCTAACTCAAAATATGTTAACATTATAACATCCCAAGCTCCATGACTGTTTCGAGTTCCCCTGTCCTCCATAAAATTTGTTTTTATTTCTTCCTTTTCTTTCACTTGAACATAAAAACTGATTTTTATTTACCCAAATAAGAGATGTACCCTAATTGTAAGCGACATTGTTTGAGGATTTATAGAGCTCTTTTGCTGGGGATATAGTTTCGGGGTTTGCATACCCCAGATATATACAGCTGCATTGACTAAATAAAAAAAATGTTCTTTGTTGGGGTCTGCGTACCCTACTGTTATGTAATAATAATTATAAATAAAATGGCCATTTTAAGCAACTGGCATGTACTGGCCCAGGATGAATCCTTAAAAGAGAAAACTCAATTTAATCCCATTATTAGTTTGAGGAGGAGTAGAACTGTTAAGGATTTTGAATTAAGAAGTCACTTCCAAGAAGAGGACCTGAATTGGCTAGGGAAGTGTACCCCACAAGGTAATTTTAGTTGTGGGCATTGCTCCATGTGTAGGTTTATGTGCAGACGTAAGTATCTTAAGATAGGAGGGGTTGAGCATGTGGTGAGACACTTCATATTCTGTAAGACACAATTTGTGGTTGTCACATACCGGGGACCAGACCGGCCCACCACGTCACGTGACAAGGGTTGCCCAAGCCCTTCAGGCTTATTCACATCACGCCCTCACATGCTGTTACACCCTACGCCGGGCCGTAACTTGATCATAAATCGCCACCTGAAGCCTGCAAGCACACTCACGCAACCCATCAGTTATAAGGTCGACAGGACACCCCTGAGTGTTCCACTCGCAAGCAGACATCCACACGATAGCAAGCCTCACGGAAAAACAACATACAGACTCAGACGGCGCACACACTCTTCATGGAGCTAACAGGTTCTTAAGGTTACAAGACAAACCATCAAACTCTTAGATTTAATAGAAAAAAAGAGAGGTTTTGTCCAGCTTGTGGTTGTGGTAATCCAAAGGCTTCTTTATTGAATATTCAGTATAAAATCCAGGTACAGAAAGCAGAGTCTACATGTTTCGGGCACAATGCAATCTTAGCCCTTACTCATGACTGTTTCAGATACACTGTGAGTTACTTTTGTAGAGAGGAGGGGGAGGCTCCTCACCTGGGATAATCAGGCTGAAAGT
This sequence comes from Bufo bufo, assembly GCF_905171765.1. Classification (NCBI taxonomy): domain Eukaryota; kingdom Metazoa; phylum Chordata; class Amphibia; order Anura; family Bufonidae; genus Bufo; species Bufo bufo. The sequence goes on along the minus strand of NC_053393.1, from coordinate 557,102,290 downwards.
CAACCCCTCCCTTCCACAAATGTGTACATAGGTAAAAACATGAGAAAAGACAATTCATATGGTCCATAAAACAATAGATTGAAGGAAATGGGAAATAAAGGAAGAAAAGGAAAGAAATAAACCGTTGGTTAGTATTGCAAGAATAGATCCAGTTTCTTATTTAAACCTTGAGGCTGGAGACTTTCAAGTCGAAAATCCAATATGATTCTCTGTTTAAGAGTTTCCTTTTTCTGTCGCCACCTCTTATTGGTTTTTTAACCTTTTCAATGCCTTGTACTGACATATAGGAGACATCACCACCATGTACCATGGCAAAATGGAGACTTGCCGCAGATATGTTGCGGTTCTCATGGTGCGGTATGTCTGATATATGTTTTCTGATGCGTGTTTTTATTGCATTTGTGGTACATCCCACATATTGTAACTTGCAACTTGTGCATGTTATGCAATAAATCGCATAGGTAGTATTGCAATTTAAAAAGGATTTTATTTTGAAAACCTGGCCGTTAGTGCTGGATTCAAAATTTTTACAGATCTTCATATATTTACAACAAATGCAAATGGAGTGACCGCATTTATAATTCCCTGTTGTTGACAGCCATGTGCTTTGTGTTGTTCGGGACTTATCATTTTTAAAGAGAGATGGGCTCACAGAACTGGCTATGGTGAGTGCCTTTCGGGCTGCGCATTTAATGCCATTGTGTGCCATTGCTGCCCATATTTTGTCACACACTAGCACTGGGAAATGCTTTCTGACGATGTTACAAATTTGGGTGTATTCCTTACTATATTGTGTGACAAAAATATATTTTCTTTCCTGATTAGATATCTCTCTGATTTTTTGTCTCTTTGTTTCTACAGGTGTGTTCAATAGTATATTCCTATTCATATGTCGAATATCTCTGCTGCATTTCTTCATCTTTTTTTCGGAATATGCTCTATGTGTTAATCTACTTATGATGTTTTGCGCCTCTGTTTCATAGGTCGACTCATCACTGCAATTTCTTCTAGCCCTAATTAGTTCTCCTTTTGGTATATTTCTGATGGTATGCATGGGATGGCATGACTGTGCATGTAATATTGTATTGCCTGATGTTGGTTTTCTGTAGGTGCTGGTGTATATGGAGGCCGTGGCGGAGTCTCCCCTGAGGCGGAGATCCAGGAACTCAATGTTCCTGGCGCTATGTTGAACGGTAAATTGGATACCGTTCACACATGCGTTCAGATAATCTGCAAAAGATGGTATGGCTGCCACATCACCAGACCAGATAAAGATCAGGTCATCGATGTAACGGCCATACCATCTTATGCTATCCGAAAATCGGTTGGTGTCGATGAGGAGGAAGCCCCTCTCCCACCATGCTATAAAAATATTGGCTATGGAGGGAGAGAACTTAGCCCCCATCGACACACCCGATGTCTGCAGGAAAAACTTTCCATCAAACATAAAATAATTCCACCTCAGGAGGAAGTCCACCACGGCCACCACATACTCCATTAGCACCACAGAAAAATTTCCAAAATTCTCCAAAAACCATACCAGGGAAATATTCACCAGTTTATGAGGAATACTAGGGTAAAGTGCGACTACATCCGCTGTCACCCATGAGTATTCTTGCGACCATTCCAGGCTTTGTACAGCCTGCAAAACCGATTTAGTATCTCTCAAAAAACCAGGGATATTTGGAATCAAGGGTTGCAGTAGTGAGTCGACCCACTGGCATAGGCGTTCAGAATACGACCCTATGCCTGAGACAATTGGTCTCAGCGGAGGGGGAAAGATTGATTTATGCACTTTTGGTCACCAGGTAAAACATCATAGATCTTGTCATTATGTAACATCTGATGGATAAGGGATCTATAGAGTTCACTATCAAGGATGACCACCGCTCCCCCCTTGTCAGCCTGCCTCACAACAATATCATCTCTATTACTGAGATTACGCAATGCTTGGGATTCTTTTTTGGATAAATTATTGGTATTTAAATCCTTTTGTTGTGAAACAACAGAATTGTGCAAAGAGACTAAATCTTTTTCAACTAATTCCTGAAATCTATCCAGTGCATGAGATCTGGATTGCACGGGATAGAAATCACGATTAGAAGGATTGAAGTCTGGCGAACAATAAACAGGATTAGACGGTGGGCAAGTGTTTCCCAATTCCAAAAGATCATACACATGTAGCATTTCATTAAAGGACATACTGGCTGAATCACATGTATGGTCTGGAACCAAAATTGTATTCATAGCTGGATCGGGATCCACATTTTTTTTTCTATACTTCCGTATTTCTCCTGATTCGGGTGAAGGAGTTGTTCCGTGCTATAACAGTGGAATCCCTGACAGGTGAGAGCTGCTCAAAATCTCTGTTTTCTCTTAGATTTAATGTATAAGAAATAGACAGTACTTGGTTGCAAAAAATTAATAACAAGAGACATACATAAATGGCAAACAATTGTAAAATAAAAAGGAGAAAACAAAGAAAGTTCTAATACTTAACATTTGTGTGGTAAAAGTCCTTTCCACCCAGGACATTTGGGCAGAGTAATGGTGCACAAACCAATTCGATTTGTGACACCCAACTATCCAGGGATGGCATGTTTATGCCTTTCCTCCAGGGGCAGGCCTGAGGGGGATTCTCACTCCCATCTCGGGCTCAGCCCCTCTGGACCAAGCTACATTACCCATGCAGCCGATCCTCTGGCCATGTAAGAAACAGGTATGAAAATATCAAAAAGATAGTTTCCCAGTTGCCCTGGTGAAGATACAGCCCTTCTTCATAATTCATATCTCATCGTTCCGAGTCCTAGCATATCAAACACTACACGTCCAGGACGCTCAAAAGATGAGATCCTTATTTTAAGAAGATGAAGGCTAGTTGATATGCCATGTCTAGTGTCCATGCGATGCCCCCATCATACTAGAGATGATCAGCTAGATTTTGGGGACATCCGATCCCTCCTGAACAAGTTATGAAGGATTACAGATCATGCTCTGGTTAGGAATCCCCCATGCTGACACAAGGCACCGGAGAGTCTGCTGTCCCCTGTCCCGAGTGTGACCGGCAAACGGGCCCATCCTTGTTAGCATCTCTGTGCTAACCACCTCCCGGGGGGCAGGCTGCTGTTTTCCCAGGTATGAGGCAGACATCTCGGCCTATATGCAGCCTTAAACCAATTCATCAATGGCTGCTGGCCTGGCAACATAAATACATACTCTATATATATGTGAATCACACCAGAACATGTTACACCACAACACATAACCATAAAACATATATTATCACATCAAACATTATAATAACTAGGAATAAGGCGGTCCTTATTCCTGACAGTGGTATATGTCATTTTTTTGCCCTTGTGGTAGATTTTATATAGGAAAAACCATAAAACATGTCTGCATGTGAGATTTAGGGAACATAAGAGGTCCATAGACACAAGTATAGGAGCATCTAGATTGATAGAACATGTACATGAAGCACATGAAGGGAGAAATGATGTATTGACATGTGCAGGAATAGAGATCGAGCAAGTCCCAGATCGTGGTGGGGACAGAAACCGTATACTACTACAAAGAGAAGCTTCATGGATTATCAAGACAAAATGCAATGGGTCCTTTGGGGTTAAATGATAAGAACGATTTAGCGGTATTTGTATAGTTCTGTTTTTGTACTCTGTTTTATATTGAGTTGTCTTATGTAGCGATGGTGACGTACCAGCATCCACCGTGTTTTAATCGATCAATAAAAGCTGCAGGAGGAATACTGGTGAGTGCCGCTGTTTCTTTTATCTACATGTTGATTCAAGAACAGAAAAAACTCCGCTATCATGTAAGCAATCTCTCTAATGGTTTCTTTATGGTAGCTATGGTAAAGGCCTTGAACTACAATCCATTCTCTGTTATATCTTTTAATTCAGGATACATCATGTGGCTATTGTTATATTTGGTTTTATGAAGTTATCTATGGTTCTAATTCATATGCTCTTCAAGCTGTAACACCTCACTCGCTCCCAGTAAATGACTGCTCAGATTCTGTGGTTGCAGTTGGCTACAGCATCTGATGGAATGTCAGCGATCAGAGCTATCTCCAATCATGGACGCTGCCAGCAGTCATCTGCTGTGTGAAACCGCACGCATGCTTCGCCTATGGCACTCACTTAACGCTTGAGTGGGAACCATCTTTAAATTCCCAACATCCACCGTACATATATGGAGGATGTTGGGAAGGGGTTAGAACTTCTTCTCCCCTGTATGAATTCTCTGATATTGAACAAGGGCTTATTTCTGAATAAAACAGTTTCCACATTCTGAACAGGAACATGGTTGCACCCCTGTGTGACTTCCCTAATGATTCTCATTTTTTTTTTAGTAAAACATGTTCTGGGCATAAATATCACTTCTCCTCTGTGTGAGATTTCAGATGTGTAACAAGATTTGCTTTTTGAGTAAAACATTTCCCACATTCTGGGCATGAAAATGGTTTCTCCCCTGTGTGAGTTCTTAAATGCACAACAAGATGATTTTTCAGAACAAAACATTTACCACATTCTGGACATGAATATGACTTCTCCCCTGTGTGAAATCTCTGATGCGTAACTAGATTTGATTTCTGAGTAAAACATTTCCTACATTCTGGGCATGAAAATGGCTTCTCCCCTGTGTGAGTTCTTAAATGCACAACAAGATGATTTTTCAGAACAAAACATTTACCACATTCTTGACATGAATAGGACTTCTCCCCTGTGTGAATTCTCTGATGCATAACTAGATTTGATTTCTGAGAAAAACATTTCCCACATTGAGGACACGAATATGACTTCTCCCCTGTGTGAATTCTCTGATGCATAACAAGATTTGCTATCTGACTAAAACATTTCTCACATTCTGGACATGAATATGGCTTTTCTCCTGTGTGATATCTTAGATGTTTAAGAAGAGATACTTTATTAGCAAAACATTTCTCACATTCTGAACAATGGTATGGCTTCTCCCCTGTGTGAATTCTCTGATGGCTTTGGAGATGTAATTTCTGGCTAAAACAATCCCCACATTCTGAACATGAATATGGCTTCTCTCCTGTGTGACTTTTCTTATGTTTATAAAGAGATGCTTTCTGAGTAAAACATTTTCCACATTCTGGGCATGAAAATAGCTTCTCTCCTGTGTGAATAACCTGATGAACCTTAAGAACTGATTTATGAGCAAAACATTTTCCACATTCTGGGCAGGAAAATGGCCTCTCCCCTGTGTGATTTTTTAAATGATCAGCAAGCTGAGTATTCCAAGCAAAACATTTTCCACATTCTGGACATGAAAATGGCTTCTCCCCTGTGTGAATTCTCTGATGGTTATCAAGAACTGATTTCTTAGCAAAACATTTACCACATTCTGAACATGAATACGGCTTCTCTCCTGTGTGACTTCTCTGATGGTTATCAAGAATTGATTTGTTAGCAAAACATTTACCACATTCTGAACATGAATACGGCTTCTCTCCTGTGTGATGTCTTTGATGGATTTCAAGATGTGATTTCCGAGAAAAACATTTCCCACATTCTGAACATGAATACGGCTTGTCCCCTGTGTGAATTTTCTGATGCCTCTCAAGATGTGATTTCAGAGTAAAACATTTGCCACATTCTGAACATGAATACGGCTTCTCCCCTGTGTGAATTTTCTGATGCCTCTCAAGATCTGATTTCTGAGTTAAACATTTGCCACATTCTGAACATGAATAAGACTTCTTCCCTTTCTGAGCTCTTTGGGATCCAGCACCACTTCTGTGGTTTGCATTCTGCATAACAGACTTTTTTAAAGGATCAGATGGCAGATTTTTTATTTGAAGGTCTGAGTGTACAACTGGGATAATGTCACGTTTTTCATATGTATCTGGTGCGACAACCGAATCATCTGCATCATAATATGTAGGTATCAGGTGTTCCTCTGTGCTCCCGGTACAGTCGTCTGTCAAGAACAAAACTTTTAAAAATAATTCTTAAATAATATAATCTTTAAAATGATATTGATTTTTTATAACATAAAAATTCTGATACAAATTGCAAAAAATGAAGCAAAATTCGATGATAAATTGACAAAGACAGTAGACCTCAGACCACCAGGCTCGAATGCAAAGTGGAGAATCATAAAGGGACCCGCAAGTCAGTGCTATTAGGTGGTGCCCGTGTCCCTGAGAGTTACATGCACTGTCGTACAGGGCAGTGAAGAGGAACAGTGCGTGATATATGAGGAGGCTATGGAGCCAGTGTAAGGCTGGATTACCATTCCCTATTAGAATGTTCTCTTCCCTTAAAATAAAAAAATATGCATTAAAAAGCATGTGTCAGCAGAATCAACTCCATGAAACCAGACAGACTGCTTCTTAGAGTTGATCACAATGAGTGAAACAACCTCTCTCTTCACTCGTCTCTACTTCATTTAGTGGTCACTACTCACCTGGGCGTTTATCTGTAGGAATGTCCTCCTCACACTGGTCATCACCCCTCACATCTGTCTCTGTAGGAATATCCTCCTCGTATCTCTCATCAGGGCCGGCCTTTGGGGTGTGCGGGCTGTGCGGCCGCACAGGGCGCCATAGCAACAGGGGCGCCGGGCGGCCGACAGCTCGCAATGTAATATGAGGCAGGCGAGGCTGCACTTGTGTTCTCCCTCGGGGCGCCCCCTCCCCTGTCTGACCTGATTCCTCCTCCCCTGTGTCCGACCTGCCTGCTGCCCCCGCCGCTGCCAATAAGAAGAGAGACAGGAGGAGGAGGGGAGGGGCTGTGGCCACTGTGCCACCAACGTTTCTTATAAAGTTATACAAATACAGGAGGCGGGTGCTGGAATCAAATAGCCGGCACCCGACCTCTGTGACAGGGAGCTGCGATCAGCGGCAGTTGAGTTAACCCTTCAGGTGCGGTACCTGAGGGGTTAACTGCCGCTGATCGCAGCTCCCTGTCACAGAGGTCGGGTGTCGGCTATTTAATTCCAGCACCCGCCTACTGTATTTGTATAACTTTATAAGAAACGTTGGTGGCACAGTGGCCACAGCCCCTCCCCCCCAACACCCCAGTATAAGAAACGTTGGTGGCACAGTGGGAAGTGCCAATGAGGGTTAAAAAATAATAAAAAAAATTAACTCACCTCCTCCAGTTGATCGCATAGCTGTCGGTCTCCTGTTCTTTCTTCAGGACCTGTGGTGACGTCACTGAGCTCATCACATGGTCCATTACCATGGTGATGGATCATGTGATGGATCATGTGAGGGATCATGTGATGAGCACAGTGATGTCACCACAGGTCCTTTGACAGGTTATGAAGAAAGAACAGGAAACGATCAATTGGAGGAGGTGAGTTAATTATTTTTTTATTTTTTAACCCTCATTGGCACTGCCCACTGCACCACCAATGTTTATTATATTGAGGGGGGGGCGCACTGCACCACCAATGTTTATTATATTGAGGGGGGGCGCACTGCACCACCAATGTTTATTATATTGAGGGGGGCGCACTGCACCACCAATGTTTATTATATTGAGGGGGGGCGCACTGCGCCACCAATGTTTATTATACTGGGGTGTTGGGGGGGGCGCACTGCGCCACCAATGTTTATTATACTGGGGTGTTGGGGGGGAGCACTGCGCCACCAATGTTTATTATACTGGGGTGTTGGGGGGGCGCACTGCGCCACCAATGTTTATTATACTGGGGTGTTGGGGGGGCCCACTGCGCCACCAATGTTTATTATACTGGGGTGTTGGGGGGGGGGCGCACTGCGCCACCAATGTTTATTATACTGGGGTTTTTTGGGGGGGGGGGCGCACTGCGCCACCAATGTTTATTATACTGGGGTGTTGGGGGGGGCGCACTGCGCCACCAATGTTTATTATACTGGGGTGTTGGGGGGGCGCACTGCGCCACCAATGTTTATTATACTGGGGTGTTGGGGGGGCGCACTGCGCCACCAATGTTTATTATACTGGGGTGTTGGGGGGCCCACAGCGCCACCAATGTTTATTATACTGGGGTGTTGGGGGGGGGGGCGCACTGCGCCACCAATGTTTATTATACTGGGGGTTTTTGGGGGGGGGGGGCGCACTGCGCCACCAATGTTTATTATACTGGGGTGTTGGGGGGGGCGCACTGCGCCACCAATGTTTGTTATATTGGGGGGGCCCACTGCGCCACCAATGTTTATTATACTGGGGTATTGGGGGGGGGGGGCGCACTATGGGCCAGTGCACAGGTGCGGTGATCGGATGGATGTTCTCAGCTGGACACCGGCCGACACTGCGCATGCGCTGGGAGCCTCACCAGCGGTTAGGGTAGGGAAAAAGCACTGGCCCGTACGTAATTTTTCCCTTCCCTAACCGCTGGTGAGGCTCCCGGTGCATGCGCAGTGTCGGCCGGTGTCCAGCTGAGAACATCCATCCGATCACTGCGCCTGCGCACTGGCCCATAGTTTTTCCCTACCCTAACCGCCGGCGAGGCTCCCGGCGCATGCGCACTCTGCTGTGAAATCTCCCTAACCTGTCGTTGTGCGCCTGCGCGGCGCTGCACACCTCCTCACGTCATGTCCGGTGCGACCGGAAGTGACGAAGGTAGGGAAATCTCACGAAGTAGGGAAGTATAACATTACACCGGCCTTTGGGGTGTGCGGGCTGGTAACTACTTGGTTGGATAGTCAGCCAGCCTATGCCATGATGCCAGCAACAAGCAGTGTTTTTTGTTTTTTTTTGGGGGGGGGGGGCGCCACAAGGTTAGCTCGCACAGGGCGCCTGAACACCTAAGGCCGGCCCTGTCTCTCATCATCCCTCATATCTGTCTCTGTAGGAATCTCTTCCCCGTATCTCTCATCACCCCTCACATCTGTCTCTGTAGCATTAACATTCTTCATAGCTTCATCCTGTTATAAATTCTGTTAAATACTGTAAAAGTCAGTGCATTGTCTAAGAAACTGCATGGAATGTTTTATATGATCACAAAAGATCATTTACCCTTTCGCTACCAGCGCTGTACATGTACGGCACTGGTAGCGCTGTGCAAGCATGACGCCGGCTCATCATAGCCGCCAAGCCTCTGCTGTTTCAAAGAGCAGGGACCTGCGGCTAATTACCGCAACCGGCAATAATGCAGTATAGCGGTAATTAAATGCTTTAGATGCCGTTATCAAGTGAGATCACGGCACTTAAATGCGCTGAACACCTTCAGTCTCGCTGATGAGGCTAAAAGTGTTCAGGCTGCAATTCTAATTTTGGCCACCAGATGGAAGGCCAGGATAAGAAATTATGTAATCACAGCTAAGACGATATCCCGTCAGAGGGAGAATAAACACGGATGGTATGTGTATATTATTTAATCACAGGGTACCTCCTGTTATAAAACGTAGCCTTTATTATTCAGTACGTATAAAATACCAAACTCCCATAAAGACAAAACACAGAAAGAAAAATAAAGAAAAAACGACACTATATGAATGGATATGCACTTAGTGCGCTCTGTGGCAGTGTTCCTCTTCCTCACCGAGGTTCTTGAGGACACCGTGATATAGGCAGGGTGATAGATTCCTGGTTTGGGCCTGTCCCTAGGTATGGCCCTATCATACTGATCCCTGCCTAAAAACGGAATGGCCGCCCCGATAGGAGCGATCCCGTGTTCAGGGACCTCCTGTAATGCCCTAGACTGCCCCTATTAAGGGATATGCTGGGCAGAGCCGGGTCGGATGCCCAGTTGATAATGACCTAGTCTAGGTACATAAAATAATAAATCTTCATTACGCAGAGCAGCAGAATATCTACTGCTGTATATGCACTGTATCGACAAGTGTAAACAATACAAAAGAGTAAAGATACTTGATATATACAATGTTCTATGTACATATTCTAGGCAGCTGCTCTGTGCATATATTGGTATAGTTCACAGTGCAGCCGTCTATCAAGATGCCAAAAGTTATATATTACATTCTACACATTTTTTATTGACTTTTGTGCCGGATAGATGGATTTATTTTTATTTATTTATTTTAACGTTCAATTCCTTCACTTCAAGAGAGAGTGAAAAGGTATAGGGTTGGAGATGGCTACAGATCCTCCCCTCCTTCTGGTCGACACTACACTATAATATACACTAACTCTTATATAGATAGTCAATGGCCAGCTATAAAAAGCAAGAGAAATCTATGTTCTCATTCAGTCCCAATGGTGACATTGTACTTAACATATGAACCCATTTGGACTCCTCCTGTTTCAAGATAGTGTCTATGTCACCTCCGCTGATAGAATGTTTGATTGTTTCTATCATGGAGAAACGTAATGTGTTGGGATCTGCTCCGTGCTGGAGCACGTCGTGTCTAGACAGTGGTTTGTCACGTTTATGGCGGACATCACCCACGTGTTCCAGTATTCTCTTTTCGAAGGCCCTACAGGTTTTGCCACCGTAGCTCAGGCCGCACCTACACTGAGCCATGTATACCCGGCCTTCCGTATTGCAGTTCGCAAAAGAGCGAGCCGTGTATGTATAGTCCCGATTGCTGTTTGAGAAGGTGTTGCCCACTCCAACAAACGAGCAGGCCTTACATTTTCCACATTTGTGGGTACCTACCCTCCTGTCCATAAGCCAAGTATTTGGTGCAGGGGGCGCTTCGAAATGGCTGTGTACTAATTGATCCCCAATGCTCCGAGGTGATCGATGGATGCTCAGGTAGGAGATCAGTTAGATCCGGATCAGATTTTAATAGTGACCAATAGCATCCAATTATTTCCCGGACCATTTGGTTATGATAAATTTGATGGTGCTCCTGGGGATCATCAAAGATAGAGATATTTTTTTTTTTATAACCTAACCCTGACTTGTACTTCTCAACAACATTGTCCCTTACTTGTTTGGAGAGTTCCTCGGTCTTCATGGCAGTGTTTGGTTAGTGATGCCTCTTGTTTAGGTGTTGCAGCCTCTGGCCTATGACAGATCATGTGACACTTAGATTGCACACAGGTGACCTCATTTCACTAATCATGTGACTTCTGAAGGTAATTGGTTGCACCTTAAAGTAGCCGTCATTTACCGCCCTCCAGGCCCAGCCACCATCTTTCTTGACCACTTTAACACCTGGCTACTACACTTTCTTTCTGCCGACATCCCCACTATCATCATGGATAACTTCAACATCCCTATTGACACCTGCCACTCGGCCGCCTCTAAACTCCTGTCACTCTCTTCCTCCTTCGGCCTATCACAGTGGTCTTCAGCTCCCACCCACAGAGATGGTCACACTCTGGATCTGATCTTTACCCGCCCCTGCTCCCTATCTAACCTTTCTAATACGCCTCTCCCCCTATCCGACCACAACCTACTCGACTTCTCTTCATTGGTCTCTTCTGATGCTCCCCCGGTCCACACACTAGCACACCCCTGCAGGAACCTTAAACATCTCCACTTTTGCTTGCTTTCTGACTCTCTACCATCTGTTCCCTCCAAGACCCAGATGCTGCTACCACCCTATATAACACCACAATAAGTACAGCTCTGGACACTGTTGCCCCCCTCACACACAACAAAACCCGAAAAATTAACAGACAACCCTGGCACACCAACCTGACCAAAAAACTCAGACAAGCTTCTAGGGCTGCTGAGCGGCAATGGAAGAAATCCCATTCTAAAGATCATTTCACCGCATACAAGCAATCCCTCCTCATAATCAAATCCTCACTCGCTGATGCAAAACAGGCCTACTTCTCATCTCTCATATCTTCCCTGGCCCATAGCCCTAAACAACTTTTTAGCACTTTTAACTCCCTTCTCCGTCCCCCAGCGCCCCCACCCTCTCCTCTCTTCTCAGCTGAGGACTTTGCCAAATATTTCAAACAAAACATAGTCAACATCAGAGAAAGTTTCACTACACAGTCCCCACAGACCCTCTACACAACTGCTGAGTCCTCTTCTCCCAAAATCCGCTTCTCCACCATTACAGAAGAAAAACTTTCCACTCTACTCTCCAAATCTCATCTGACCACCTGTGCACTTGACCCAATCCCATCCCACCTCATCCCTAACCTCACCACAGGGTTTATCCCAGCCCTAACTCATCTCTTCAACCTACCACTAACCTCTGGTGTCTTCCCCTCTGCTTTAAAACATGCTACCATTACACCCATCCTCAAAAAGCCTTCACTTGGCCCATCTGCTTTGTCCAGTTATCGCCCCATATCACTTCTTCCATATGCCTCAAAGCTACTTGAACATGTCCATTCTGAACTGTCCTCTCACCTCTCCTCCCTCTTTGACCGCCTACAATCTGGCTTCCGACCCCACCACTCGACTGAGACTGCCCTTACCAAAGTCACCAATGACCTACTGACAGCCAAAACCAAAAAACAATACTCTGTCCTTCTCCTTGACCTGTCCTCTGCCTTCGACACTGTCGACCACTTCCTTCTGTTGCAAACTCTCTCCTCTCTTAGCATCACTGACCTGGCCCTCCCCTGGATCACATCATACCTCACAGACCAGACATTTTATGTCTCCCACTCTCGCACCACCTCCTCGTCTCATTTCCTCTCTGTTGGTGTCCCGCAAGGCTCTGTACTAGGACCCCTGCTCTTTTCTATCTACACTTTTGGCCTGGGACAGCTCATAGAGTCCCATGGCTTTCAGTATCACTCCTACGCTGACGACACACAAATCTACCTCTCTGGTCCAGACATCACCACCTTACTATCAAGAATCCCACAATGTCTATCTTCTATATCATCCTTCTTCGCCTCTCGCTTTCTAAAACTTAACATGGATAAGACAGAATTCATAATCTTTCCCCCATCTTGTTAAAAAAAAACAGCAGGGACTTCCGGTTCCGGCGCGCACATGGAGAGCCGCGAGTGAGAGCTGCTTTGCATTACCGGCCCGAATACAGCGGAGCTGCTGAGCATCGGGACTGTAAAGCCCCCCACAACTGGCCCCGTAAGTGTCAGGGGCTGTTCATGGACAGATATTTGATAAAAGGCGGCTCCCAGAAAGCGCCTCCTTCTACTTACCCGGCAGAAGAGATACAGCGTGGTAGGGGCAAGATGGCGGTGATACAAAACAGAGGACAGAGGCTCACGCGCTCTGCCTCGCAATCCACACAGCGGAGCACGGAAGCTATTCACTCTGATGAAGAGGAAGTGGAATGCAGCCAGGTACAAGAGGGTGAATTATCGTCCTACTGTAAAGCGATGGCCATAGAGGTGGCCAAACTTCTGGCTCCTGACATAAAGGCATCATTAGAAGTAGGGATCGACCGATTATCGGTTTTACCGATATTATCGGCCGATATTTAGGATTTTGAACGTTATCGGTATCGGCATCTATTTTGCCGATATACCAATAACGTAATGGGAACACAGAACGCGCTGCTCTCAGCGCTCTCTGTGTTCCCTCCGCAGCACAGGGGAGAAGGAAGCAGTGTCTCCTCCCCCTGTGCTGCTGCCGCTGCCGCCAATTAGAGGGGAGAAGACAAGAGGAGGGGCGGGGCTGTGGCCGCTGCGCCACCAATGAAGATGAGTCTTTCATTAATTCATATACAGGAGGCGGGAGCTGGCTGCAGAATCACATAGCCGGCTCCCGACCTCTATGAACGGCAGCTGCGGTCCGCGGTAGTTAACCCCTTAGGTGCTGCGGATCGCAGCTACCGCTCATAGAGGTCGGGAGCCGGCTATGTGATTCTGCAGCCAGCTCCCACCTCCTGTATGTGAATGAGAGAGGTATCTTCATTGGTGGCGCAGTGCGCTTCCACCCCCCCAAGCCCCCCAGTATTAATCATTGGTGGCGCAGTGCGCCCCCCCCCCCTTCCCCAGTATTAATCATTGGTGGCAGTGGCCACAGGATCCCCTCTCCCCTGCTCCTCCGATCGGAGCCCCAGCAGTGTAAGCCTGGGGCTCCGATCGGTTACCATGGCAGCCAGGACGCTATTAAAGCCCTGGCTGCCATGGTAAGCTCCATGCTGCTGTGTGCACAAAGCACAGAGCAGCAGGGACAGTGTGAGCTCCTATTCACCCTGATAGAGATCTATCAGGGTGAATAGGACAAGGGTTCTAGTCCCTAAGGGGGCTAAAAGTTAGTAAAAAAACAAAACACAAAAATATTAAGTATAAATGAAAAAGATTTACAAAAAAATAAAATAATACACGTTAACAATAAACATATTAATTTTCAGCAGATTTGTGTAGTAAAAATTTTTTTCTTCTCAAAAATAAAAATACCCAGAATATCGGTATAAATTATCGGCTATCGGCCTGAAAGTTGACAAATTATCGGTATCGGCCCTAAAAAATCAATATCCCTCGATCCCTAATTAGAAGCCACAGTCTACTCAGCCCTGCAACATCTACAGACGGAGGTGGCACAACACACCTCTCAGATCTCTGATGTACAGCAGAGAATGACGTTGGTAGAGGAGGAATTGGAATAAGCCCAAAGCCATATTAGTGATCTCCTACGCAGCAATCAATTTCTCAAGGAGAAAGTCGATGATCTGGAAAACCGCTCCAGGAGGAGCAATCTGAGGATTGTCGGATTATCGGAGTCAATTCCCCCGAATCAGCTGGTGACAATTTGTGAAAAAATATGGTGTCTCTCCAGGGTAGATGACTGCGTATGCAGTTCTCCTGGATACCGCTCAAAAGAGTAAAGCGCAACTGGAGAAGGAGAGCAGTAACAAATGAAACGTAACTTTTAATATGTCGATTCTCCCAGAGCAGGGAGTAAAAGACCCCTTACAAACATGAAAACACATAAAGTCAGACTAGAATCCTGGATTGGTGTGCCGCGTGAATAGTCTGCACACCAAATCAGGTGTCGTCCTTCCTAGGCCGGACAAATGTCACGAAGGCTCACGGGGGACAAACCGTAAAATCACTTAGTCCTGATCCCAAGGGAGGATATCCGGACCAAGAGGGAGAAATGGAATGGTCTTACCAGTTCTTAGAAGGCCTCACTTGTTAGCCACGTAAAGTGGGTTAGTACAGGAGGTGGTCACGTACAGTGGGCTGGTCATTCATCAGATGTCCCGTGGGTAAAAGGATATCCGTGATATCAGTCATACCCAGTATTAGAGTAGCCTCAAAAGAGAAACTTACCCTAGTACCGCCCTGCTTGACCTAATTGGCCCTGGTGAACTAACACGGGGTCCGGGCCCCGCAAGGGGTGGCCCCGTCCGGAACCTTGCCCTGATAAGGAGTCCCTATGTGACCCTATCGCAGGGTGACCGGGGACTAACCCCCAATTATAAGGCAAGGGGAGGTATGATGACCGTTGTGAAAATTGCGTATACCGCAATAGATAAATAACCGCAATATGATTGCGCGTCTAATGGCATGTAAACGTGTCCCACCGCTATTCATAAACATGAGACCCCATAAATCATCAGGGGACACGGGGCCTACTGCTATGGCTCCTACCTGTCTACCTATTACAAACAGATGGGGGTATTATAACAAAGAGCCCCTCAAAACAAGGTAGAGAGGTGACAGAGTGAGGCATGTGGTATCCTACACCTGAAAAGACACATAAACAGAACGGAAAGCCGTTAGAGTCTAAGTGCTCACACTGTCCATATAGTCATGGATGAGAGCCGGTACTCACATTACTTGCTGGAACAGCGTATCGCAGATGTCCAGAGTTGTGGGCATAGAGGTTCACCATGCCAACCACCACAAGTGCACGCCTGACAACCATGCACGGGCGCGCTGTATTTAAACGAAAGGAAGGGGAGGGACGTCAGTCAATGCGCATGCGTCATGCGCGACGCCGACCCACGTGACCGGATCATGTCACATGACCGGGCCGTCGGAGGTACGGCGTTCTCACAGTGCACAGGCGCAGTTGGCCACACGATACCGGAGCAGTCCAGGGAGAGCGCAGCTGTAGTGACGTGAAGACGTCACCGCGCCTCCAGAGCTGCCCAGCGGGCGACGGGCTGAGAGTGATTAAAAGGGCTGTTTCCACCATGTTCAGGAACAGGAATCTACTCAGCCTACATACGTTACGCCCATACAGCACAAGGCTGAAGAGAGTAGGGGGGTGGAGCTAATGGGGGAGAAATAGGTTATAAGCCCCCCGGCTACTACACTTACAAACCCTACTTGCGGAGGAATTAACCCCTAAATAAATATGACAATGGGGGAATTTATGGCATGGATCACAGACTACCTGCCCGGAGAGTAGGATGGCTAACAGGGAAAGGGTCATTATCGAGTGAATAGGTATATATTTAAAAGGAAAGGTATTTCTCATCAAAAGGGGTACAGCCGTAGATGACCTATATAGTACTAAGCAAGATGAAACAGTTTATATGTAGCAACCAAAATGTAGTTGTTCATTCAGGCCATGCGGGTGGGAGGTATTAAGTCTGAAGATCCACCAACACTCCCGCTGGAGGATCCGTCTATCCCAAACTCCCCCCCGAAAAGGTTTATTGACACGCTCAATGCCTATGAAATTGATGGCTGATGTGCGACCTCCGTTTACAGAGAGGACATGCCTGGCCACCGGCGTGTCCCTTCCGTTACGGATGTCTCCCAGATGCTCACTCATCCTTTTGCGGAGTTCCTTCCTGGTTTTGCCCACATACCGTTTACCGCACTCGCAAGTAATGAGGTAGATCACCCCTACGCTACGGCAATTGATGAACTGCTTGATCATGTGGGCACTGTCTAGAGGGTCCACCGCAAAAGATTTGCCCTTGACCAACCAACCACAGAAACTACAGTGACCACATTTGTAGCAGCCTGTGGTTTCTCTGTCCAGCCAAGTCCCCTGATTAGCAACGGGACTGAAATGGCTGTGCACGAGTTTGTCCCTAAGGTTTGTCCCTCTTCTGAATGTCACCGAGGGATACGGACTCAGTACTTCGGCTAGGTCGGGGTCCATCAATAGGGTCTCCCAGTTACGACCTAGGATGCCCTTTACTTGAGTAGCTGCCGAGTCAAAAGTTCCTATTATCCGTATAGTTTTTTGTGGGTCATTGTTGGGGCTTGTAGTGGAATGTAGAAGAGCAGTCCGAGTACGTCCTAGGGCCCTTTGATAGGCTTGTCTGAGTGTACTGTCAGGATAGCCACGTTCACGAAACCTAGCCCTCATGATGTTTGCCTGACGTTTAAATTCGCTTAGTTCGGAGCAGTTACGTCTAAGACGGATATACTGTCCAAAGGGGATTCCCCGCTTAAGTGGGGCAGGGTGGCAGCTGTCCCACCTAAGTAAGGAATTAGTTGCCATGGGTTTGCGGTAGATAGTTGTCCGCAAGCTGCCCACGTTGTCCCTAGAGATGGAAATGTCTAAAAAAGGGAGATTGTCTTTTGTGATGGAGGAAGTGAACTTGAGTCCAATAGAATTTGTATTGAGCTCCTGCACCAAGCTGGTAAATTGCCCTTCGGTCCCGCTCCACAGAATGAAAATGTCATCTATGTATCGAGACCAAAGGGCAACATGTCCGGTAAAACGGCTGGGCGCATCCCCAAATACCACTGTTTCCTCCCACCAGCCCAGGAGCAAGTTGCCGTATATCCGTCTTGCTTTGACCGGCAGTTTGACCAGAACCAAAACAATTGTAGTGTAGGATCGTTCCCATAAACATTAGTCGTCGCTGGAACCCAAATGTTCCTCCACATGAACCTCCGACACCAGATCTCTACGACTAGTTTCACACTAACATTGGAAGATCGGGCAGGGAACAGCCTACTGGGCAGGGCTCCAGATGGCGACCAAAATGGTCGCCAATGCGACTTAGAACTGCTAAATGGCGACAAGACTTTGTAGTCTTGTCGCCATTTGCGCCTAGACCCTCCGCTCGCTGCTCTGCCTCTTAAAAAAAAAAAAGGCTTTCATCCAGCAGACAGAGACACGCTGCAGCCGTCTGCTGGGTGAAGACCCGCCCCTCAGATTACCCGGCATAGAGGGTGGGCGTGGCTTGTGCTCCCGCTTCCAGCAGTCTGGCAAGTTTTGGAGTGGAGTCTGTGCTGTGGCGCTGAGCTGCTGGAGACACTTCAACTAGGGCCGCACAGTCCACGGCTGATAACACGAGGCGAGTCACCCGTATGCAGATTTATTAGTGTGTTTTATAGGACTGGGTCCTTATGGGGTCACAAGGAGAAGGCAGAGATCCGTAAGAACAAGTATAAGCACCGGCTGTGCTGCTTTAACACTCGGTGTCCTGGTCTGCAGAGCACTGCCGGGGTCGCATGGCATTTTATTGATTTATGATGCTATGTAACCCTTAGAGGTCTGGAATGTACTGGATAACACTGACCTAATGCGGTCAGTGTTATCCAATACATTCCAGAACTGTAAGGGTTACATAGCATCATAAATCAATATAATGCTCTGCGACCCCGGCAGTGCAGAGCTCCTGCAGACAGACTCCGGTGTGAAACCAATTGACAAGGAGAGATGGCCGCCTATACTGCGATGTCCGTGCACGGCTCCTTACTGACACGGGGGTGATGGGCAGAGAGCCCTTAACTGCAAAGACATGTGGTAGAGTTAAAAAGAGGGAAAATGGCACTGAAGCAGCCTATAAGGGGTTAAGCACAGGCTAGTTCAGCTGCCAGAGGAGGTCCCCTAGCTTTCCTACATCTCTGCTTGCTGGCAGTGAATGGAAACCTTTAAGGTTGACATTGACAGACTGAATGTCCATGTCCAGTTACAGTGAGCAGCAGTAGAATATGGGCGATCTTTCCTCAAGAAACAACAGCAAACAAGAGGTTTTCATTCACTGACAGGCAAGCAGAGGGGTTGAGAATAAAGAGTAAAGCTCGTGTAGTATTATATTTTTAGCTGTTATATTTTTTCTTAATGTAAAAAATAAAAATAAAAATGCCCTCCCCCCACCCCCACTGTCATGCTGGTCCCGTCAACACGTGATGCCGGCTGATGTGGTCACTGGTCGCAGTGGAGACTCTCAAGTGATTGGCCTTTTAAGGAGTGCAGTGGGGATAGTTTTTTTTAACCCATTCTGTCTCACATATAGAATAATACTGGTTTGAAACCCCTTAAAGAAAAATATAAAAATTACTCCTTAAAGGGTTTGGATACACTAATTTCTGGAGCTCAGACTGGCAGGACCTCTGGTGATCATACTTGCCTGATGCCCAGTGCGGGGTCCCGGCTCATTTGCTCCCCAGCCTTTGTTGCTTGTCTTGAGTCCCTTCATGAAAACCTCCTATTTGACGGTGTTACAGCCAATGACTGACCACTGCTTCCCATGCATTATGTTAAATGGTCACCTGATGCCAGGGGAGCAGATCTCCACCGTGGCCAGAGATTGTCTTGATGCCACTGCAGCCAAACGTTTTCATGGAGAAAGCCAAGACAAGCAGCGGAGGCCGGGAAGCGAATGAGCCGGGACCCAGCACCTAGGGATTATCAACGCGAATCTGGCTAGTCCGACAGGTCATGGAAATGAGTGTACAACTCCTTTAACTGCGTGGGCTGTAGCTTAGAAAACCCCCTGCTCCTAAGCATCCCAACTATAGTATGTATTTTAAATTTGGCGACTAAAAATTTCATTTGGCTCCTAAATTTTTCAGGTTAGGAGCCAATGGCTCCTTGATATTTTTTTTAGTCTGGAGCCCTGCTGGGTCTCCCTGGATCTGCCAGAAGCCACTGCGATCCTGTCCGGGCTACTTACCGCTGCACGCAGTGGATTCCAGCAATGCCGGATACAGAGAGACCGGCCGACTGTTCTCCGGATCTCACAATACTAGCGTGAAGCTAGCCTAAATCTAGAACGTCCTCTCCTCTGTGGGGGATGTGACGAGCTGCTGCTCCTGTAAGTGCATCCATTAGATTCCTGCTCCGACATGTAAGAGCACTGGAAATATCCCAGTCCACACCAGTCACCCATAACTACAAGATCCCCCTTTAATGCCATTTCAAGAATGTCATCCACCACCTTGATATGGCAATCTTCACTTTGCCCTGGAGGCCAATACCCCCCCGCCCCCCGGCACCAGTTCTAATATCACTTCCCTCCTTCATCTGCATCCAGCTCTAAACTACCCCCCCGACAACCTGAGCCGACTGTCTGCAGGTCTCCCAGAAGCTGGACCTAGATGGCGGCTCACAGCCAATAACCTTGTACACATGCATCCTCGGCAAAGCTGGACACAGAGAGGGCATTACTACTCTGAAGGGGGGCACAGAGAGGGCATTACTACTCTGAGGGGGGCACAGAGAGGGCATTACTACTCTGAGGGGGGGGGGCTTCAGTGGCGTAACTACCGGGGAAGCAGCTGCTTCAGGGCCCGGGCTGCCAAGGGGGCCCGGCGCCGTGTGTCACAGTTTATTTTCAAGTTAGTTAAATATCGATTCTTGTCTTACTGTTCAGGGCCCCTTCACAGCAGCAGCGGCTGACCAGGCCCCCTCGCTAATCTTACTGTCTCCTAAAGTCTCCTGATGTGTCTGGGATTCAAACCCACAACCTCCAATGTATCAGTGTATCAGAGGCAAAGCATTTACCCACATAGCCATAAAGGCTGCATTACAACTGATTGAAAAAATATGAGACTTCTACTGTTATAGCTGGCTAAGTGTACATCTATACACATGACAGCTGCCCCAACACACCCAGCACTGCTATATCTCTATATGACAGCTGTCCCAGCACACTCAGCTCTGCTATATCTCTATATATGAGCAGCTGTCATGTGTATAGATGTACACTTAGCCAGCTATAACAGTAGAAGTCTCATATTTTTTCAGTCAGCAGCAAGGCAGCTCTTATGCCTCTGATACACAAGGTCGTGGGTTCGAATCCCAGCAGAAACTTTTCTGAAATACAAGCACTGACTCCATATATGGACATACAGGGCGGAACACAGGAAGAGGCTGCATCGCATCGCTGACATGGAGGTAAGTAGAAGTGTTTATTTTAATTTTTTAATACCCGACTGTTACTGCCATGGGGGGAGCGGGAGGCACTTGATACTGGCACATGGGGGAGGGGGGTTGGCACCTGATACTGGCACCTGGGGGGGGGGGGGGAGGCACATGGGGGGGGAGGCACCTGATACTGGCACATGGGGGGGGGAAGAGGGGTTGGCACCTGATACTGGCACCTGGGGGGGAGGGGGGGTTGGCACCTGATACTGGCACATGGAGGGGGAGAGAGGCAGCCGATACTGGCACATGGAGGGGGAGAGAGGCACTTAATACTGGCACTTTTTTGTGTGGGGGGGAGATGGCACTATGATACTGGGACATGGAGGAAAGGAGAGAGGTACTTGATACTGGCACCTGAGGGGGAGGGGGGGTTGGCACCTGATACTGGCACATGGGGGGGGAGGGACCTGATACTGGCACCTGGGGGGGAAGGGGGGGTTGGCACCTGATACTGGCACATGGGGGGGGGGAGAGGCACCTGATACTGGCACATGGGGGGGGGGGGGGAGAGAGGCACCTGATACTGGCACCTGGGGGGGGGGGTTGGCACCTGATACTGGCACATGGGGGAGAGAGGCATCTGATACTGGCACATGGGGGGGGAGGGAGAGAGGCACTTGATACTGGCACTTTTTTTGTGGGGGGGGGAGATGGCACTATGATACTGGGACATGGGGGGAGGAGAGAGGCACTTGATACTGGCATGTGGGGGGGGGGGGTTTGCACTTGATATTGGCTCATGGGGGGCGAGAGGCACTTGATACTGGCACATGGGTGGGTTTGGCACTATGATACTGGCACATGGGGGAGAGGCACTTGATACTGGCACTTTTTTTTTGGGGGGGGGAGATGGCACTATGATACTGGGACATGGGGGGGGAAGAGAGAGGCACTTGATACTGGCATGTGGGGGGGGTTGGCACTTGATACTGGCACATGGGTGGGTTTGGCACTATGATACTGGCACATGGGGGGGAGGCACTTGATACTGCCACTTTTTGGGGAGGGAAGATGGCACTATGATACTGGGACATGGGGGGAAAGAGAGAGGCACTTGATACTGGCACATGGGGGGGTTTGGCACTATGATACTGGCACATGGGGGGTGGGAAGGAGAGAGGCACTTGATACTGGCACATTGGGGGGGGGGGGAGATGGCACTATGGTACTGGGACTCTACACTGTGCCCCACAATATACAGTATACCTCTACACTGTGCCCCACAATATACAGTATACCGCTACACTGTGCCCCACAATATACAGTATACCGCTACACTGTGCCCCACAATATACAGTATACCGCTACACTGTGCCCCACAATATACAGAATACCTCTACACTGTGCCACACAATATACAGAATACCTCTACATTGTGCAATACAATATACAGTATACCTCTACACTGTGCCCCACAATATACAGTATACCTCTACACTGTGCCACACAATATACAGTATACCTCTACACTGTGCCACACAATATACAGTATACCGCTACACTGTGCCACACAATATACAGTATACCGCTACACTGTGCCCCACAATATACAGAATACCTCTACACTGTGCCACACAATATACAGAATACCTCTACATTGTGCAATACAATATACAGTATACCTCTACACTGTGCCCCACAATATACAGTATACCTCTACACTGTGCCACACAATATACAGTATACCTCTACACTGTGCCCCACAATATACAGTATACCGCTACACTGTGCCCCACAATATACAGTATACCGCTACACTGTGCCCCACAATATACAGTATACCGCTACACTGTGCCCCACAATATACAGTATACCTCTACACTGTGCCACACAATATACAGAATACCTCTACATTGTGCAATACAATATACAGTATACCTCTACACTGTGCCCCACAATATACAGTATACCTCTACACTGTGCCACACAATATACAGTATACCTCTACACTGTGCCACACAATATACAGTATACCGCTACACTGTGCCACACAATATACAGTATACCGCTACACTGTGCCACACAATATACAGTATACCTCTACACTGTGCCACACAATATACAGTATACCGCTACACTGTGCCCCACAATATACAGTATACCTCTACACTGTGCCACACAATATACAGTATACCGCTACACTGTGCCACACAATATACAGTATACCTCTACACTGTGCCACACAATATACAGTATACCTCTACACTGTGCCACACAATATACAGTATACCTCTACACTGTGCCACACAATATACAGTATACCGCTACACTGTGCCACACAATATACAGTATACCGCTACACTGTGCCACACAATATACAGTATACCTCTACACTGTGCCACACAATATACAGTATACCTCTACACTGTGCCACACAATATACAGTATACCTCTACACTGTGCCACACAATATACAGTATACCTCTACACTGTGCCACACAATATACAGTATACCTCTACACTGTGCCCCACAATATACAGAATACCGCTACACTGTGCCACACAATATACAGTATACCTCTACACTGTGCCCCACAATATACAGTATACCTCTACACTGTGCCACACAATATACAGTATACCGCTACACTGTGCCACACAATATACAGTATACCGCTACACTGTGCCACACAATATACAGTATACCTCTACACTGTGCCACACAATATACAGTATACCTCTACACTGTGCCACACAATATACAGTATACCTCTACACTGTGCCACACAATATACAGTATACCTCTACACTGTGCCACACAATATACAGTATACCTCTACACTGTGCCACACAATATACAGTATACCGCTACACTGTGCCACACAATATACAGTATACCTCTACACTGTGCCACACAATATACAGTATACCTCTACACTGTGCCACACAATATACAGTATACCTCTACACTGTGCCACACAATATACAGTATACCTCTACACTGTGCCCCACAATATACAGAATACCGCTACACTGTGCCACACAATATACAGTATACCTCTACACTGTGCCCCACAATATACAGTATACCGCTACACTGTGCCACACAATATACAGTATACCGCTACACTGTGCCACACAATATACAGTATACCGCTACACTGTGCCCCACAATATACAGTATACCGCTACACTGTGCCCCACAATATACAGTATACCTCTACACTGTGCCACACAATATACAGAATACCTCTACATTGTGCAATACAATATACAGTATACCTCTACACTGTGCCCCACAATATACAGTATACCTCTACACTGTGCCACACAATATACAGTATACCTCTACACTGTGCCACACAATATACAGTATACCGCTACACTGTGCCACACAATATACAGTATACCGCTACACTGTGCCACACAATATACAGTATACCTCTACACTGTGCCACACAATATACAGTATACCGCTACACTGTGCCCCACAATATACAGTATACCTCTACACTGTGCCACACAATATACAGTATACCGCTACACTGTGCCACACAATATACAGTATACCTCTACACTGTGCCACACAATATACAGTATACCTCTACACTGTGCCACACAATATACAGTATACCTCTACACTGTGCCACACAATATACAGTATACCGCTACACTGTGCCACACAATATACAGTATACCGCTACACTGTGCCACACAATATACAGTATACCTCTACACTGTGCCACACAATATACAGTATACCTCTACACTGTGCCACACAATATACAGTATACCTCTACACTGTGCCACACAATATACAATATACCTCTACACTGTGCCACACAATATACAGTATACCTCTACACTGTGCCACACAATATACAGTATACCTCTACACTGTGCCACACAATATACAGTATACCTCTACACTGTGCCCCACAATATACAGAATACCGCTACACTGTGCCACACAATATACAGTATACCTCTACACTGTGCCCCACAATATACAGTATACCTCTACACTGTGCCACACAATATACAGTATACCGCTACACTGTGCCACACAATATACAGTATACCGCTACACTGTGCCACACAATATACAGTATACCTCTACACTGTGCCACACAATATACAGTATACCTCTACACTGTGCCACACAATATACAGTATACCTCTACACTGTGCCACACAATATACAGTATACCTCTACACTGTGCCACACAATATACAGTATACCTCTACACTGTGCCACACAATATACAGTATACCGCTACACTGTGCCACACAATATACAGTATACCTCTACACTGTGCCACACAATATACAGTATACCTCTACACTGTGCCACACAATATACAGTATACCTCTACACTGTGCCCCACAATATACAGAATACCGCTACACTGTGCCACACAATATACAGTATACCTCTACACTGTGCCCCACAATATACAGTATACCGCTACACTGTGCCACACAATATACAGTATACCTCTACACTGTGCCACACAATATACAGTATACCTCTACACTGTGCCCCACAATATACAGTATACCGCTACACTGTGCCCCACAATATACAATATACCTCTACACTGTGACACACAATATACAATATACCTCTACACTGTGCCACACAATATACAGTATACCTCTACACTGTGCCACACAATATACAGTATACCGCTACACTGTGCCACACAATATACAGTATACCTCTACACTGTGCCACACAATATACAGTATACCTCTACACTGTGCCACACAATATACAGTATACCTCTACACTGTGCCACACAATATACAGTATACCGCTACACTGTGCCCCACAATATACAGAATACCGCTACACTGTGCCACACAATATACAGTATACCTCTACACTGTGCCCCACAATATACAGTATACCGCTACACTGTGCCACACAATATACAGTATACCGCTACACTGTGCCCCACAATATACAGTATACCTCTACACTGTGCCACACAATATACAGTATACCTCTACACTGTGCCCCACAATATACAGTATACCGCTACACTGTGCCCCACAATATACAATATACCTCTACACTGTGACACACAATATACAATATACCTCTACACTGTGCCACACAATATACAGTATACCTCTACACTGTGCCACACAATATACAGTATACCTCTACACTGTGCCACACAATATACAGTATACCTCTACACTGTGCCACACAATATACAGTATACCTCTACACTGTGCCACACAATATACAGTATACCTCTACACTGTGCCCCACAATATACAGTATACCGCTACACTGTGCCCCACAATATACAATATACCTCTACACTGTGACACACAATATACAATATACCTCTACACTGTGCCACACAATATACAGTATACCTCTACACTGTGCCACACAATATACAGTATACCGCTACACTGTGCCACACAATATACAGTATACCTCTACACTGTGCCACACAATATACAGTATACCTCTACACTGTGCCACACAATATACAGTATACTCTACACTGTGCCACACAATATACAGTATACCTCTACACTGTGCCAAACGAGTGGGGTTTACACAGGAGGGAGGTGCGAAGCGCGCTGGAGGGACCCTTACAAATATTTGCTGTGGGGCCCAGTCACTTCTAGTTACGCCCCTGACTGCCACAGACATTATAGACTGCACTACTGAAGCATCAACTGCCACAGACAGAATACACTGCACTACTGAAGCACCAGCTGTGACAGACATCATACACTGCACTACTGAAGCACCAGCTGTGACAGACATCATACACTGCACTACTGAAGCATCAGCTGTGACAGACATCATACACTGCACTACTGAAGCATCAACTGTGACAGACATCATACACTGCACTACTGAAGCATCAGCTGTGACAGACATCATACACTGCACTACTGAAGCATCAGCTGTGACAGACATCATACACTGCACTACTGAAGCACCAGCTGTGACAGACATCACACACTGCACTACTGAAGCACCAGCTGTGACAGACATCATACACTGCACTACTGAAGCACCAGCTGTGACAGACATCACACACTGCACTACTGAAGCACCAGCTGTGACAGACATCACACACTGCACTACTGAAGCACCAGCTGTGACAGACATCATACACTGCACTACTGAAGCACCAGCTGTGACAGACATCATACACTGCACTACTGAAGCACCAGCTGTGACAGACATCACACACTGCACTACTGAAGCATCAGCTGTGACAGACATCATACACTGCACTACTGAAGCACTAGCTGTGACAGACATCATACACTGCACTACTGAAGCACCAGCTGTGACAGACATCATACACTGCACTACTGAAGCACCAGCTGTGACAGACATCACACACTGCACTACTGAAGCATCAGCTGTGACAGACATCACACACTGCACTACTGAAGCACCAGCTGTGACAGACATCATACACTGCACTACTGAAGCACCAGCTGTGACAGACATCATACACTGCACTACTGAAGCACCAGCTGTGACAGACATCATACACTGCACTACTGAAGCATCAGCTGTGACAGACATCACACACTGCACTACTAAAGCACTAGCTGTGACAGACATCATACACTGCACTACTGAAGCACCAGCTGTGACAGACATCACACACTGCACTACTGAAGCATCAGCTGTGACAGACATCACACACTGCACTACTGAAGCACCAGCTGTGACAGACATCACACACTGCACTACTGAAGCACCAGCTGTGACAGACATCACACACTGCACTACTGAAGCACCAGCTGTGACAGACATCACACACTGCACTACTGAAGCACCAGCTGTGACAGACATCACACACTGCACTACTGAAGCATCAGCTGTGACAGACATCATACACTGCACTACTGAAGCACCAGCTGTGACAGACATCACACACTGCACTACTGACTGCGGCCCCCGGCTCCCCGGTACCTGCTCCTCCTCATGCCGGGGCTCTCCCTCCCGCTGTCCGGACATCAGAGCCTCTTTACAGGACGTTTCCAGCAGAACTTCCTCTTTCCCTCAGGTTCCAGGAGTTTTCCTCTCCCAGCATGCTTTGCGGTGTGACGTCACAGGGCTGGCCCCGCCCGGCACACTGGTCAGTCAGCACTAGCCCCGCCCCCTACACCTCCGGCGGCCATGTTAGTACACCCAGACATGGCTCCTGCTCCTCTCCTCACATCACTGAGGGCCACAGGCGCTTCCCTCACCATCTCCAGAGCCCCAAACACTGGGAGCGGCCAGCACAGCCGTATCTAAGCCTCTCATGTGAGATACAGCCTGCTGAGCCTGGATCACAGCTTCTCTTGTGTGATACTGCCTGCTGAGCTGTGTATCTAATCCTATCCTGTGTGATACTGCCTGCTGAGCTGTGTATCTAATCCTCTCCTGTGTGATACTGCCTGCTGAGCTGTGTATCTAATCCTATCCCGTGTGATACTGTCTGCTGAGCTGTGTATCTAATCCTATCCTGTGTGATACTGTCTGCTGAGCTGTGTATCTAATCCTATGTGATACTGTCTGCTGATCTGCGTATCTAATCCTATCCTGTGTGATACTGTCTGCTGAGCTGTGTATCTAAGCCTCTCATTACCCCTGAATGGCAAAAAAAAATCCAACTGCTGCGTGACCGGTTTACTCTTAACTCCTGTACAGGGATCTGGACTTCTTTGCAGGGGAGCATCCAGACCGCTCCTGTGAAGGATGAGACCCCATTATGTCTACAGAAGCCATGTTACACTCTATGACCTTTTTGGGGTCTGCAGATAAGGGAAGCAGTGACTTAGCCCCCACCTCTGCTGTTCTCCAGGAATGGAAGCTGCGTGATGTGCCCGATCTACTTCCTCTATTCTGATAAATGGATGCCTGGTTTTTTGTATCAGAAGTCGGCGGTTAACTGACATCTACACCTTCTGCTTCATAAGCATTTCTATATGTCCGGATGTTTCATGCCTTTCATGTCGATGTCGTGGGTGTATAACCGGAACTGGCCCCAGTGTGGGAGAAGTGTTCGCTTGTGTGACGGATAAACTGAGACTCTGCTTGGATTCAACCTTGATTTCTGTATCATTCAATTCTCCCGAGCGCTAATTATCTATTTGCCATACTAATTTGGAACTCGGCATAAATCAGAGATGGGGTCTTTGCCCTGACACCACCCCTTGGCGTAGTCCCAGTTCACAGCTGACCCACACGGTGAGTGACTCTGGTGGAAGCACAAAACACACTAAACTACAGGTATGGTCTGAACAGCCACTTAGGACAAAATGCTAAAGAATCTCTGAAGCATCAGACTACACCATTGCTGGTCCCCAAGGAACCTTGAAGCCCAGGCACCCTCTGCTAGGATGAGTGTGAGCGCACCCTCCAGAGACTGGAGCACAGGGCAGCAGCATGGAGGCTTGCAGAGAATGTCGGATGGCATAGTGAGTGGTGCAGCGCCCGAGCTCCCAGGGTACAGCAGGTACCGTGGGCCTAACAACGAGCCGCAATGTACAGTATTTATAATAAAAAGTAATTTTCATACGTATTTGGGAGCAGCAGCAGTACAGTGGGGGTGGGGAAAGAGCGACTTGTGTAGGGATAACCGTGGCAGCAATAGTAGCAGCAGCCGTACAGCATGGAGCAGATAGGGCAGCAAATGTGTGTGCGGCTGTGTTGGGGTAGTAGTAGTGCTGGCAGCTGGTTAGGGGTAATGGTAGTGGCAGTAGGGGTATTAGCGGTGAGTGGTAGGAAGGCAGACTGTGGCAGTGGCACGATGGGGCACAGCAGCAATGACTGATCTATTCATCGGCCTCAGCCGGAGGTGTCTGAAAATCCGTACAGATCTATGCCTCAATCATTTGGACATAAGTGATGTTTTGTACACTGGCCAAGGCCAGCTTTGTCCACTTAGGTATGACGACCCCACCGTCTGTGCTGGAAACCCTCTGAGATGACAGTGGAGGCTGACAAGAGAGACCAGAGCATACCGGGCCAGTCCTGGCCACTGTTCCCGTCTGCCGGCCCAGAAGTCCATGGGGTCGGGGAACGGGGTATACAACAGAGAGAGGCCACAGTCCAGCTTGGACTGAACCTGGTTATTCAGGCGCTACATTTAGTTTGCTGATTTGCGTCATCCTGGCGCTGCACATAAAAAACTGCTCCATCGTGTTCAAGAGACTGAGCCGTCTGCTGCTTGTGGTAGTGGAGACGGTGGGTGACTCTGCAGGGAGCAGAGAGGGGACTCCCAGTCAGATACTCAGGCAGCAGGTATCTGCTCCCCGAAAACTGTGGTAAGCTGTGCATACAGTGTATCCTGATGATGAAGCAATTCGGTCCGCCTTTCAGGAAAAGTCCCCCATTTTGCTTTAATAGCGAGGGTCTAAAAGCATAGCTGCCTAGTAATCATCAGACTGCTTAACGCTAATGATACACCTTCCAATACATAAGCAAGCAAACACACTGCGTGCCATTCTCTCCAGTGTGCCCAAGGACCCAGTTCTGAGAATCTGCCCCCACTGAGATCATTGGTCATCATAGCCAGCGTTATGGTCATCATCATCATCCGCCTCCACCTCCTCTTCCAGTGGTAGCTCCTCATCCTCCATGAGACTTTCTCCAGGTTGGTCCCTAACAGCTAGAGGACAGTCAGCAAGATGTCATAGCTGTTCTTCCACCATCCTTTGTTGCATCAGCACAAGTGTCTGCTTTAAGACAAATATCAGGGGGATGACATTGGTTGTGCTGTAGTTGTCCCTACTGACAAATCTGGTGGCCTCGTTGAAGGGCCCGAGTATGTGATATATGTCTCCGATGAGCTGCCACTTGTTGCAGAATCAGGATTAGATCTGATGGTCGGCCATGTTGTCTCTGGCAGACATCTTGTGTTCTCATCTCAGAAAGGAGTTTAGTAAAGAGTCAACATGAAGAAATATCTCAGATAGAGAATAATCCTGATGTACTTTGGTAAATAAAATAGAGATTCTTAAGTAATAGATTAAAAGGGTCATGATATGATGGTGGGCTCGGATAAATGTACTTGGGTCCTGAAACTGAAGTAGACCATTAGCACGTTTATGATCATGTTCGACCCTTGGTGTTGGATAGATGATAAATGAAGGGCCCACTTTTGGTTTTATGTCCCATATGGCTCCTTGGAAAGAGAAATGGAGATTGGTACTAAAATTGGAGATGATTAATGGAAGGCCCGAGGAATAAATTATTTCCGCATGAAGTGTTCATGACAAGGAACTTTTGTCCAATTAGAAGTTGTAGATGTAACTTATGTAGACCAGTGGTTACGTAGAATAACGATGGAATCTGTGTAACACCGAAGCTCATGGACTCTGGAAACCTTAATTATAAGACTAATTCGTCCTTTGTTATCTGGGGTATAAGAAACTGTGTCTGGATAGTTTTAAGCAGGTACTATCTTTTACCCCCGCTGCTTCACACTTCACCTTCATGCCATAATCTGCCCGAGTCTTATATTTATTTCAACGCCGTCCTGATGCTCTTGTCTCTGAATAAATGAAAGAATCTTCTCAAAGAAGAAGTTGCTTCGAGAAGTTTTGTGTTGCTGCGGCCGATTTCCAACACCACTTCCTGACCTAAGAACAACCTAGGCTCCCTGCCTCGGAGGTCTGGAGCATGACACATATGCTGTTTGTGCAAACGCTCTAGAATATGCAAGATACAATTCCAGCAGGTTGGAATGTCGTGGATCAAGCTGTGAAATGGAAGATAGTCCTGTCGCTGCAAGTCCAGGAGAGCGCTCCTTGCCACATAAGAATGAGTGAAATGCGAGGATACTCTTCTGGACATGGTCAGCACCCTCTGCAAGTCACATTACTTTATGATGACTAAATTTATCACATGCGCCATGCAGAGCACGCATTATTTCCACCAAATGCAGTTCAGCATGATGTCCCTGCTATTGTCGCTGACCACCTTGCGCAGTTGGAGCTGGCAGGGAGACATCCAGAGGGATATTTGCTGTACTTTAGCAACTGATCGGCTGTGTGGCTACTCTCACCCCGCTGATCAACACTTCACTTTACACATATCATAGGGGGGAAGAGTGGGAGCAACGCTCAGCCCTGATTCTGTTGTCATCGGGAGAATGCCCATGGAGGAGGACATGGAGGAGGCACCTGGTGTATGAGTCAGACCGACTATAACATTGAGGTGTTAATAGGACCTGGCCTTACTACAGTGGGCCATGGAAGACATATACTGTCCATGCCCATAACTGCTGCATTAGGTGTCCATGATGGGGTGCACCTTGCTGGACAGCAACAATTGCAAGGAGGGGCCCAAATGTCCCACAATGTAACAATACAAGGCAAAGAAATAATGATAGGTTATCAGATTGTCAGGGGCCTCAGTCCCGGCACCGCAGCCAATCAGCTGTTTCAGGGAAGTCTGCGACTAAGCATGTGACATCACATGGACAAGGAAGAGGCCGTGGTGCTCATTGAGCGCCTGACCTTGTCTAATAGCTGATCAGGTCCTGGGTGTTGGACCACTGCCTCCCCTGATCCCGAGTCCTCCCCTGATCCCGAGTCCTCCCCTGACCCTGAGTCGTCTCCTGATCCCGAGTCCTCCCCTGACCCTGAGTCCTCCCCTGACCCTGAGTCCTCCCCTGACCCTGAGTCGTCTCCTGATCCCGAGTCCTCCCCTGATCCCGAGTCCTCCCCCCTGATCCCGAGTCCTCCCCCCTGATCCCGAGTCCTCTCCTGCATATCGGAAACGGGACGGATCCGTTATGCAGCCCATAGACTTCTATTATGACGGAATCCCTCTAAAGGCAATCGGTTATGCATTCCGTCATAGAATTGCGTTATGGTCCGTGGTAACGGAATCCATAACGCAATTCACCTTTTACCACCAAACGAAGTGTGAACGGTCATCTCTATTTACAATGTTCCCTATGAGATAAAACTGACCCATTCCCTTCATTCTCCGGGTCAGTACGATTACGGCGATACCACATTTATACAGTTTTATGGGTATTGTTCCTATGAGATAAAACTAAGCTGTTCTTTTGGGAAGGTGAGATGACAAAAAGCGATTTTGATGTATTTTCTTTCGCCTTATGCCATTCGCCAAATGGGATATTTTTAGATTTTAATAGTATGGGTGTTTTTGCATGCAGTGATAGCTGTGATGTTTATTTTTTAATTATGTATTTACATTTTCGGAAAATAGTGTGATTTGTATATATATATATATATATATATATATATATTTTTATACACTTTTTTATAGCTCCCCCAATGGTCTCCAATGCCCAGGTGGGGTCTTCCTAGGAGGACAGCTGCTGCAGCCTTGGATCATTCAGGAGCACCAAGGGTCAGTAGGGGGGGCCGATGCATGGTCACATTTCACCAAGGCACCTGAGGGGTTAAATGTGTGCAATCTACGTTATCGTCAATCACATACATGAGCCCCAGGTGTCTGCCGTTTAAAACAGCACCCAGCAGCCATGGTGCTCGCGAGCGGCCGCCATATTTAAATACCCACCACCGAGGTATATTTACATTGGGTGGTCAGGAAGGGGTTAAAGCATTGTACAGGGAGTCGCCTTGTATCAGTAAACGCGCTCCGCACGGATCAGCAGGGCGGTGTAATGTGCGCGTCCGTTAGGCCATTGTTGGTGTCGGGGGAAGGGAGCGCTGGATGCTTCATCCGAAGTCGCTTCGTTCAAAACTTAGGAATAATCCTGTACAGTGATCCGTCTCCGTACAGTCTTAGAATGTATGGGCTCCGAGGAGCTGAAGTCAGTTATTCACGAAGTCGCGCGAGACTCCATTGAATAACTTTGGTAGTTGATTTTTAAAGTGGAAAACCAGACTTGTACCTCTGAACCGAAGCCGCGTCCGGTTTAAAGTTTTAAAGTGTTTTTCCACTTTAAAAATCATTATTTAAACTTGATTTAAACTCCTCTCCTTCTGGGTCATCCTTTGGGGAAAACCAAATTACTTACCGGTAATTCCCTTTTCATGAATCCTCCATGACGGCATACCATGAGAGATGACCCGCCTCCGACCAGGTAGGGACAGGAAGTATAAATTTGACTCTCCTCCGGCTCCTCCTCAGTGTCTTTCTGGATCGACAGCCTAGAGAGTGTTCTTTCGAATCTTTTTCATTTATACCTTTTTTTTTTTTTGCACACCATCACCTATGTGTAGAACTGTCATATTCTTATGAATGTGTATATATTATATATATATATATATTTTTTTTTTTTTTTGGGTGGGAAAACCCCTATGCCGTCATGGAGGATTCATGAAAAGGGAATTACCGGTACGTAATTTGGTTTTTCCCTTTCATCCTCCATGACGGCATACCATGAGATATAACATATTAAACAACTAGGGGGGGATTATAGCTTGAAGAACTTCCTCCCAAAGGCCAGATCTTGACCTGCCTTAACATGGACTCTGTAATGTTTGATAAACGTATTAGGGCTAGACCAAGTGGCTGCCCTACAGATCTGCTCTAGTGAAGCGTTAGCCCTTTCTGCCCAGGAGGCAGAAACTGATCTTGTAGAATGTGCTGTAAAGGCTTCAGGAGGCGATTTTTCTAGCGCTTAATATGATTCTGAAATCGCCGTTTTAATCCATCTGGAAACAGTATTTTTTGTCGCTCTCTGCCCTTTATTTGTGCCAAGAAACTGAACAAATAAGGAGTCCGTCTTTCTGAAGGCCTTCGTGGCTTCTAAATATATTAGAACTGCTCTGCGAACGTCCAATTTATGAAACCTTTCCTCTCCTTTTGTTTTCGGGTTGTCACAAAACGAGGGAACCAATATTTCTTCTTGCCTGTGGAAATTAGACACAACTTTGGGAAGGAAGGAGTTATCCAATTTAAACATAATTCTATCTGAAGAAATGACACAGAAAGGCTCATTAATCTTCAGGGCCTGGATTTCACTAACCCTGCGGGCTGACGTAATTGCTACTAAGAACAGGGTTTTTAGTGTTATATATTTTATTGAGACAGATGATAAGGGTTCAAAAGGACTTTCTATTAAGCCTGATAAATGTCACGGGGTTCCGAAGGTGCACTCGGTCCCCCATTGCCCGCAGAACTGTTGCTTAGCTTTTGGAATGAGGTTCTGTGTTTGACCTCATTCCCAGGGTGGCTTTACTAGCTGGGTGGCTCCCTGCTCCTAGTCTGCCTTGAGCGCTGAGCTGATCACTCGGTGCTCGACTGGTTGGTCTGTCGGTCATGTGACGCTGGCCACGTCACATGACCCTCACTCCCCACTATAAATACAGGCAGCCTGCTGGCTACAGGTTGCCTGTTAATTTCTAGGTTCCTGGCTATTTGTTGGACTGCTGAATACTTACCTGATCCTGTTCCCTGACCATCCTTTTGCCTGCTCCTCCTGTACTGCGCTTCCGTCCTGGTATTGTGACCTCGGCTCCCACCTGACTACTCTCTTAGGACTCCTCTTGTACTTCTCTGCTCTCCTGGTATTTATGACCCCGGCTTCTCCTGACAATTCTCTGCTTGCTCCATTTGTACTTTGCAGCTTTCCTGGTTTTGACTCGGTCCATTCACGTCCTGTTGTTTGTCTGTCTGTCATCCCTGCACTTACTCCAAGTTAGGGATTGCCGTCCAGTTGTCCCCTGTCATTGGGACTCGCGAGGCAAGTAGGCAGGGCCAGGGGTAAGGGTGGAGCGCAGTGGTCACTTCCCTCCCCCTGTGTGTGTGTGTACGCGACCGTTACAATAAAACTACATTGAGATCCCAGGGGGGAGTCATGGCTTTTAATGATGGTCTCAGTCTGTCTGCCCCTTTAAGGAATCTGATAACCCAAGCATGATTGGCAATTTTTTCATCAAAAACTGCACTAAGAGCTGATACGTGAACCCTTAGTGTATTGGGACGAAGACCTTTCTCCAGCCCAGATTGTAAAAAACCTAGAACTGAAAGGACTGAAAATTTTTCAAGGGATACCTTCTCTTTTATACACCAGGTATTAAAAGTTCTCCATACTTTATTATAGATTTTTGAGGTTATCTCCTTTCTGCTAGCCGACATAGTATTAATGACGGGATCTGACAGGCCTCTAGCTTTTAAAATCAACCTTTCAGGTTCCAGGCTGCTAAATGCAGCCTTTCCACCTCGGGATGGTGAACTGGTCCCTGCGACAACAAATCCTGATCCCAAGGAAGGATCCATGGACTTTGGATGGACATGATCTTTAATAGTGGGAACCATGATTTCTTGGGCCATAAGGGGGCTATCAGAATAACGTGAGCCCTGTCTTGCCTTATCTTCTTTATCACCCGAGAAATTAGTTGCAGAGGAGGGAAGGCGTAAGCTAGATGGAAATTCCATTTTATTGAAAAGGCATCTATCCCTTCGCTTCCGTCTCTTGGATTGAGGGAAAGGAAACAACCTACTTTTGCGTTTGTGGCTGACGCAAAGAGGTCTATCTGGGGAACCCCCCATTTTTTGGTTATTTGGTGAAAAACTTGTTTTTTCAAACTCCATTCTGTTTGATATATCTTGACCCTGCTTAGGAAGTCTGCTTTTACGTTTAAGCTTCCTTTTAAATGGACTGCTGACAGGGATCTTATATTTCCTTCTGCCCAGGAAAAAATCTTTCCTGCTATTTGGCTCAGACATTGGCTCCTTGTTCCACCTTGATGGTTTAAATATGCCACCACTGTTGTGTTGTCCGATCTTATTTGGACATCTTTTCCTTCTATATATTGACTCGCCACTTTTATAGTCTCCCAAACTGCCATCAATTCCTTTTGGTTTGAGGACAAAGTCTTTTGGTGGTCTGGAAATAGTGATGAGAGTAATGCGCTCCCCACCACCAAGGACTTGCATCTGTTGTGACAAACGCCTGTTCTTCTGAATTCCATGGAATTCCCTGGCCTAGGTGATCTACTTGTTTCCACCACAGAAGAGATTGGTTTACTGCAAAGGGAATCAGAACTGTTTGGTCCAATGAACTCTGGTTTCTGTCCCAGCAGGTTAATACCCAATGTTGCAGGGTTCGAGAGTGGAACTGCGCCCACTTTACCGCAGGAATGCAAGAGGTTAGAGTCCCTAGCAGTCTCATAGCCTCTCGTATCGAACAAGATGGGTGACTTTGAAACCTTGAGACTTTTTCTACCAGTCCCGAAACTTTCTGCTCTGTAAGTGACGTCCTCTGACGAGGGGTGTCCAGGGAGAGGCCCAAGAAAATTATTTCCTGGGATGGGACCGGCTTAGATTTTTCCCAGTTTATTAGCCATCCCGCTAGATACAGCGTCTGGCAGGTTACTAAGAGATTTTTCTCCAGTGACTGCCTTGTTTCGCCTACTATCAGTAGATCGTCTAGATAAGGAACAATGAGGATGTTTCTCCTTCTCAAGTGGGCCACCAGCTCCAGCATCACCTTTGTGAAGACTCTTGGGGCCGAGGTTATCCCAAAGGGTAATACCTGGAACTGAAAGTGGAGCAGATCTTTCCCCAAATAGACCGCTATCCGCAGGAATTTTTGAGACTGTTTGCATACCGGGATATGGTAGTATGCGTCTCTTAAGTCTATGGAGGCCAAGTAGTCTCCCTTTTTTAGCAGATTCACGGTTGATCTTATTGTTTCCATTTAGAATTTGTTGTATTGTATAAACTTGTTCAAGTTTTTTAGGTTTATTATTAACCGATATTTCCCATCCGTGTTTTTTTTACTAGAAAAACGGTTGAATAATATCCCTGACCTTTTTGAGAAGGTGGAACCGGAGTTATGGCTTTTTGAGCCAATAGCTTCCGAATCCCTTCTTCCAGATTTGTTTGAAGAACGGCTGTTTTTTGAATTGGAGTTACCCTGAAAATATTTGAGGGAGGAGGAAGACGGAAAACTATTTTGTAGCCTTCTGATATTATATTTAAGACCCAAGGGTTTGTTGTAATTTTTTCCCAATAGTCTAGAAAAAAAACTTAATCTCCCTCCTACCTGAGCACTGGCGTCATTGCTTTGACGGTTCCGTATTCTTTGTAGAGAACAAGTATCCTCTACTCTTCTGGTTTCTTCCCCTTGACCAGCTCGAATCCCTATTCGTTTTATTTGTTTGGAAGGGGGTCCCTTTTTTAACCCTCCAAAAGGGAAATTTCCTTTTTCCGGAGTCCCTGGGAAAGGTTTTCTTTGAGTTGGAAGCCTTTTCTAAGATGGATTCTAAATCTTCCCCAAACAACAAATTACCATGAAAAGGCAAGGTACATAACTTTAATTTTGAACTGACCTCTCCCGACCAAGACTTTAACCAGAGGGACCTTCTTGCCACGACCGCTAACCCAGATGCCTTTGCAGCTATCCTGACTGATTCCGCAGTGGAGTCCGATAGGAAATCCACAGCTTTAACCACCTCCGGACCGCCTAACGCAGGATCGCGTTCCGGAGGTGGCAGCGCTGCGCACAGTCACGCATATACGCGTCATCTCGCGAGACGCGAGATTTCCTGTGAACGCGCGCACACAGGCGCGCGCGCTCACAGGAACGGAAGGTAAGAGAGTTGATCTCCAGCCTGCCAGCGGCGATCGTTCGCTGGCAGGCTGGAGATGTGTTTTTTTTAACCCCTAACAGGTATATTAGACGCTGTTTTGATAACAGCGTCTAATATACCTGCTACCTGGTCCTCTGGTGGTCCCATTTGTTTGGATCGACCACCAGAGGACACAGGTAGCTCAGTAAAGTAGCACCAAGCACCACTACACTACACTACACCCCCCCCCCCCATCACTTATTAACCCCTTATTAGCCCCTGATCACCCCTAATCACCCCTGATCACCCCATATAGACTCCCTGATCACCCCCCTGTCATTGATTACCCCCCTGTCATTGATCAACCCCCTGTAAAGCTCCATTCAGACGTCCGCATGATTTTTACGGATCCACTGATAGATGGATCGGATCCGCAAAACGCATCCGGACGTCTGAATGAAGCCTTACAGGGGCATGATCAATGACTGTGGTGATCACCCCATATAGACTCCCTGATCACCCCCCTGTCATTGATTACCCCCCTGTCATTGATTACCCCCCTGTAAAGCTCCATTCAGATGTCCGCATGATTTTTACGGATGCACTGATACATGGATCGGATCCGCAAAACGCATCCGGTCGTCTGAATGAAGCCTTACAGGGGCATGATCAATGACTGTGGTGATCACCCCCCCTGTCATTGATCACCCCCCTGTAAAGCTCCATTCAGATGTCCGCATGATTTTTACGGATGCACTGATAGATGGATCGGATCCGCAAAACGCATCCGGACGTCTGAATGAAGCCTTACAGGGGCATGATCAATGACTG
This sequence comes from Bufo bufo, assembly GCF_905171765.1. NCBI lineage: Eukaryota > Metazoa > Chordata > Amphibia > Anura > Bufonidae > Bufo > Bufo bufo. Next base: position 557,063,104 of record NC_053393.1, on the reverse strand, counting down.
TGGTGATCACCCCATATAGACTCCCTGATCACCCCCCTGTCATTGATTACCCCCCTGTCATTGATTACCCCCCTGTAAAGCTCCATTCAGATGTCCGCATGATTTTTACGGATGCACTGATAGATGGATCGGATCCGCAAAACGCATCCGGACGTCTGAATGAAGCCTTACAGGGGCATGATCAATGACTGTGGTTATCACCCCATATAGACTCCCTGATCACCCCCCCTGTAAAGCTCCATTCAGATGTCCGCATGATTTTTACGGATGCACTGATACATGGATCGGATCCGCAAAACGCATCCGGTCGTCTGAATGAAGCCTTACAGGGGCATGATCAATGACTGTGGTGATCACCCCCCTGTCATTGATTACCCCCCTGTAAAGCTCCATTCAGATGTCCGCATGATTTTTACGGATGCACTGATAGATGGATCCGATCCGCAAAACGCATCCGGACGTCTGAATGAAGCCTTACAGGGGCATGATCAATGACTGTGGTGATCACCCCATATAGACTCCCTGATCACCCCCCTGTCATTGATCACCCCCCTGTCATTGATTACCCCCCTGTAAAGCTCCATTCAGATGTCCGCATGATTTTTACGGATGCACTGATAGATGGATCGGATCCGCAAAACGCATCCGGACGTCTGAATGAAGCCTTACAGGGGCATGATCAATGACTGTGGTGATCACCCCATATAGACTCCCTGATCACCCCCCTGTCATTGATCACCCCCCTGTCATTGATTACCCCCCTGTAAAGCTCCATTCAGATGTCCGCATGATTTTTACGGATGCACTGATAGATGGATCGGATCCGCAAAACGCATCCGGACGTCTGAATGAAGCCTTACACGGGCGTGATCAATGACTGTGGTTATCACCCCATATAGACTCCCTGATCACCCCCCTGTCATTGATCACCCCCCTGTCATTGATCACCCCCCCTGTCATTGATCACCCCCCCTGTCATTGATCACCCCTCTGTAAGGCTCCATTCAGATATTTTTTTGGCCCAAGTTAGCAGAATTTTTTTTTTTTTTTTTCTTACAAAGTCTCATATTCCACTAACTTGTGTCAAAAAATAAAATCTCACATGAACTCACCATACCCCTCACGGAATCCAAATGCGTAAAATTTTTTAGACATTTATATTCCAGACTTCTTCTCACGCTTTAGGGCCCCTAGAATGCCAGGGCAGTATAAATACCCCACATGTGACCCCATTTCGGAAAGAAGACACCCCCAGGTATTCCGTGAGGGGCATATTGAGTCCATGAAAGATTGAAATTTTTGTCCCAAGTTAGCGGAACGGGAGACTTTGTGAGAAAAAAATTAAAAATATCAATTTCCGCTAACTTGTGCCAAAAAAAAAAAATTTCTATGAACTCGCCATGCCCCTCATTGAATACCTTGGGGTGTCTTCTTTCCAAAATGGGGTCACATGTGGGGTATTTATACTGCCCTGGCATTCTAGGGGCCCCAAAGCGTGAGAAGAAGTCTGGTATCCAAATGTCTAAAAATGCCCTCCTAAAAGGAATTTGGGCACCTTTGCGCATCTAGGCTGCAAAAAAGTGTCACACATCTGGTATCGCCGTACTCAGGAGAAGTTGGGGAATGTGTTTTGGGGTGTCATTTTACATATACCCATGCTGGGTGAGAGAAATATCTTGGTCAAATGCCAACTTTGTATAAAAAAATGGGAAAAGTTGTCTTTTGCCAAGATATTTCTCTCACCCAGCATGGGTATATGTAAAATGACACCCCAAAACACATTCCCCAACTTCTCCTGAATACGGCGATACCACATGTGTGACACTTTTTTGCAGCCTAGGTGGGCAAAGGGGCCCATATTCCAAAGAGCACCTTTAGGATTTCACAGGTCATTTACCTACTTACCACACATTAGGGCCCCTGGAAAATGCCAGGGCAGTATAACTACCCCACAAGTGACCCCATTTTGGAAAGAAGACACCCCAAGGTATTCCGTGAGGGGCATGGCGAGTTCCTAGAATTTTTTATTTTTTGTCACAAGTTAGTGGAAAATGCTTATTTTTTTTTTTTTTTCATACAAAGTCTCATATTCCACTAACTTGTGACAAAAAATAAAAACTTCCATGAACTCACTTTGCCCATCAGCGAATACCTTGGGGTCTCTTCTTTCCAAAATGGGGTCACTTGTGGGGTAGTTATACTGCCCTGGCATTCTAGGGGCCCAAATGTGTGGTAAGGAGTTTGAAATCAAATTCTGTAAAAAATGACCTGTGAAATCCGAAAGGTGCTCTTTTGAATATGGGCCCCTTTGCCCACCTCGGCTGCAAAAAAGTGTCACACATCTGGTATCTCCGTAATCGGGAGAAGTTGGGGAATGTGTTTTGGGGTGTCATTTTACATATACCCATGCTGGGTAAGAGAAATATCTTGGCAAAAGACAACTTTTCCCATTTTTTTATACAAAGTTGGCATTTGACCAAGATATTTATCTCACCCAGCATGGGTATATGTAAAAAGACACCCCAAAACACATTCCTCAACTTCTCCTGAATACAGAGATACCAGATGTGTGACACTTTTTTGCAGCCTAGGTGGGCAAAGGGGCCCACATTCCAAAGAGCACCTTTCGGATTTCACAGGTCATTTACCTACTTACCACACATTTGGGCCCCTAGAATGCCAGGGCAGTATAACTACCCCACAAGTGACCCCATTTTGGAAAGAAGAGACCCCAAGGTATTCGCTGATGGGCATAGTGAGTTCATGGAAGTTTTTATTTTTTGTCACAAGTTTGTGGAATATGAGACTTTGTATGAAAAAAAAAAAAAAAAAAAAAATCATCATTTTCCACTAACTTGTGACAAAAAATAAAAAATTCTAGGAACTCGCCATGCCCCTCACGGAATACCTTGGGGTGTCTTCTTTCCAAAATGGGGTCACTTGTGGGGTAGTTATACTGCCCTGGTATTCTAGGGGCCCAAATGTGTGGTAAGGAGTTTGAAATCAAATTCAGGAAAAAATGAGGAGTGAAATCCGAAAGGTGCTCTTTGGAATATGGGCCCCTTTGCCCACCTAGGCTGCAAAAAAGTGTCACACATCTGGTATCCCCGTACTCAGGAGAAGTTGAGGAATGTGTTTTGGGGTGTCTTTTTACATATACCCATGCTGGGTGAGATAAATATCTTGGTCAAATGACAACTTTGTATAAAAAAATGGGAAAAGTTGTCTTTTGCCAAGATATTTCTCTCACCCAGCATGGGTATATATAAAATGACACCCCAAAACACATTCCCCACCTTCTCCTGAGTACGGAGATACCAGATGTGTGACACTTTTTTGCAGCCTAGGTGGGCAAAGGGGCCCATATTCCAAAGAGCACCTTTCGGATTTCACAGGTCATTTTTTACAGAATTTGATTTCAAACTCCTTACCACACATTTGGGCCCCTAGAATGCCAGGGCAGTATAACTACCCCACAAGTGACCCCATTTTGGAAAGAAGAGACCCCAAGGTATTCGCTGATGGGCATAGTGAGTTCATAGAAGTTTTTATTTTTTGTCACAAGTTAGTGGAATATGAGACTTTGTAAGGAAAAAAAAAAAAAAAAAAAAAATCATCATTTTCCGCTAACTTGTGACAAAAAATAAAAAGTTCTATGAACTCACTATGCCCATCAGCGAATACCTTAGGGTGTGTACTTTCAGAAATGGGGTCATTTGTGGGGTGTTTGTACTGTCTGGGCATTGTAGAACCTCAGGAAACATGACAGGTGCTCAGAAAGTCAGAGCTGCTTCAAAAAGCGGAAATTCACATTTTTGTACCATAGTTTGTAAACGCTATAACTTTTACCCAAACCATTTTTTTTTTACCCAAACATTTTTTTTTTATCAAAGACATGTAGAACTATAAATTTAGAGCAAAATTTCTATATGGATGTCGTTTTTTTTGCAAAATTTTACAACTGAAAGTGAAAAATGTCATTTTTTTGCAAAAAAAACGTTAAATTTCGATTAATAACAAAAAAAGTAAAAATGTCAGCAGCAATGAAATACCACCAAATGAAAGCTCTATTAGTGAGAAGAAAAGGAGGTAAAATTCATTTGGGTGGTAAGTTGCATGACCGAGCAATAAACGGTGAAAGTAGTGTAGGTCAGAAGTGTAAAAAGTGGCCTGGTCTTTCAGGGTGTTTAAGCACTGGGGGCTGAGGTGGTTAATTAAGAGCGGAAAGGAATCTTTAAGACTATCATATGAATTTCCGCTTTTCAGCAAGGATTCTAACTGTGTTAGCCATTTCTTTAGTGATCTGGATACCGATGTTGCAGCTAAGTTTGGTTTAAACAGGGCCGCACAAGCTTCCCATGTTTTTTTGAGGGTTTGATCCGTCTTTTTATCCATGGGGTCCCTTAATGATCCCATATCCTCAAATGGTAAGGCGTTTGGACCTTTCACTAATTTAGATAGTGAAACGTCTATTTTAGGGCAAGTTGTTAAAAGGGCCTCATCTTCACTAGAAAAAGGGAGCCGTCGCCTTATTGTCTTAGGAATGAACAACTTCCTATCTGGGGATTTCCATTCCCTTTTAATTAGATTGTGCATATTTTTATGTCCCGGAAAGCCTCGGTTAGACCTCTGCTCAAATCCGCTGAACATCTCGTCATGGACTGATCTGCGGACCTTTTCCTCAGAAAGATCCATAGTGGCCCTAACTGCTTTAATCAACTCTCTGGTATCCTCTGATGAAAAGAGATAGTTTTTAAATTCAGAATCAGAATCTTCGGACCCGAGTTCACCTGATTCTGAATCTTCTTCCAATTCAGAATCAGACGTTTTTGTCTCTGGTCCCTGCGCCTGTTTGGAGCAGGAAGGGATTAATGAGGTATCTGACATAGCAGCACTGATTTCTTCCCTAATAGTGTTTTTAAGTTCTTCCTTTAAGGACGGAACTAATTCCTTAGAAATATTGTCAGTGCACTTTTTACAGACTTTCCTAGTAGAGGAATCTGAAAGTTTAACAGAACAGATACTGCACTTTTTTGTCCTCTGACTAGTTTTTGCTTTCAGAGCACTCCCTTTCTCACTCTGCACACATACAGAAAGAAAGAGAACATACAAGGGTTAAATAACAGAATATACTGCCTTAACCCCTGTCCTGGTGGTATTACTCACAGATACAGATTCCTGAGTGTTCTCCATAACTTCACCAGGATTCAGCATGTTTCAGGGTAACAAGCAATCTTACTGTTCCCCCTTAAATAGTTTTACCTTAAGACCTCAGATCAGAGGACGACCTCCGTCATAATCCTGTGCGATTTTGAATCTCCCGCCGCCGCCGGCATGCGATCCACCCCGGAAGTGCTCTCAGGCCCCATACCGGAAGTAAGACTGTGGAACGCTTCGTGGAACGCATGGAGCGCGTCCACTTCCGGTGACGACACTGTGAGCACCGGCCATGCCCGATCGCAGTGTGGAGTTTAGCAACCGACCGGAGGGACTCCCTGAGTGTCCGGTCCCACGTGGACCTGTCTGCCCGCGCTAGCAGCAGGTAAGAGACAGGTCTTCAGAGCCCGTTTCCCAACTAGGGTTCGGACTCTGCTGCCTCCTCACATGGTATCCTCTTCTGTCTTCATGGTCGGCGACCATAAGAGAAAACCCTATCTCCTACCTGGAGGGACAGGAAGACACTGAGGAGGAGCCGGAGGAGAGTCAAATTTATACTTCCTGTCCCTACCTGGTCGGAGGCGGGTCATCTCTCATGGTATGCCGTCATGGAGGATGAAAGGGAAAAAGGTGCTTCTTTCTACTCTCCCACCCTGAAATTTCCTCTGGTAACTCTCTCGTGGTGCTGTCACGGGCGAAGGGAAAAATGATGATTACTTACTGGTAATGTGATTTTCCAGAGCCCATGACAGCACCCTTATATTCCCTCCCTTTGGTTCTTTATGGTTATCTTATGTTCGCACGGGTGTAGCAAAATAAAATAAAAGAGAATCTTGTTAAACTGAATTTATTATTGACTGTCTAACGTTATGTTGGTGGCCTTCCTCCGATGCTTGGATATCACACTGAGGAGGAGAGTGTCCGTCCTTTTATTCTGCAGGTTTCCTGTCTGTGGGGGCGGATCCTCTCTCCTCTTGTGGTGCTGTCATGCGCTCTGGAAAATCAAATTAACGGTAAGTAATCATCATTTTCTGCCGTCAATGTTCTGTGTTTCTATTTTTGGTTGTCATGATAATTAGGCCCCCTGCACAGGGCTCTGTATCCATTGTGCAGTGTACAAACTGTGAAACCACAAAATACGGATGCAGCCCATGTGCCATCCGCCATTTTTTGTGGTCGCATGAACTATAATGAGTCCACGTTTTGCAGACCAGTAAAAGACATGTTCCCACTGTTTTGGGAATGAAAATACGGATGCTGCAAAGTGCACAGGTCGGCGACACACAGACCTGACTCATATTTTGCAGATCTGCAGTTTGCAGACTGTAAAACTCATATTGTTGTGTAAATGAGGCCATAAAAGGGTTGAAAAGTATAACTGTGCAATGAAAAGGTTTTATGGCGTTTAACCCCTTTCCGACCAGTGCCATAGTACTCACTACATAAAGTGACACATCATATTTGCAAAAAATGGCCTGGGCAGGAAGGTGAAAACTGGCCTGGCATAGAAAGGGTTAAATACAATGTACATGCTGTAATAATATTGTTTGCATTATTTTGTACTTTACACTTTCCTTCTGGTAGCGCCCCCTGCTGTTTATCCTGTGGCTAAAATTCTGGTCCTGCATTTTGGGAAGGACACATGCTCAGTATCTTCCCTGCTCCCTTCCTCCTGTCAGTGCCGGTGCAGTCATCTCGTGGAGAAGTGGTGCAGACTCCTTTAATTCATCCCTACTTGTATATTCATGGAGGTATATAGCTATATCTCTCTAGACAGTGGGGCTAGAGGGGAGGGGGGCATCTATTATGGGACTCGCTGGGGCTGTGTGTGAGGAAGAGGAAATCGTGAAAAGAGCATAAAAAGAGCTGGCTGCAGCGCACTTCTGGGAGATGCAGGTTCTGATAGTCACATGGGACGAGCTCCTGCCTCCCTTGGAAAATAAAGAGACCAGAGCTGCAGAGGAGGGAGTAAAGAAGCGAACTAGGATGAAACTTACACTGGAGAGCAGCAGTTTTTGCATGGTTGTACTTCAAATATTGGCATGCTTTACTCCCAGTTTTTCATTTTCCATGCAGTTTTTTTAGACAATGCACTGATTTTTACAGTATTTAACAGAATTTATAACAGGATAAAGAATGTTAATGCTACAGAGACAGATGTTAGGGGTGATGATCAGTGTAAGGAGGACATTCCTACAGAGACACATGTGAGGGGTGATGACCAGTGTAAGGAGGACATTCCTACAGAGACAGATGTGAGGGACGATGACCAGTGTAAGGAGGACATTCCTACAGAGACAGATGTGAGGGACGATGACCAGTGTAAGGAGGACATTCCTACAGAGACAGATGTGAGGGGTGATGACCAGTGTGAGGAAGACATTCCTACAGAGACAGATGTGAGGGGTGATGATCAGTGTACGGAGGACATTCCTACAGATAAGAACCCAGGTGAGTAGTGACCACTAAATGAAGCAGAGATGAGTCTGTAACTGTAACGACCCTGTACTGGACTTCTCCTATAGCAGGCGCCTTCCCCAGGTACTTGGTGTCCCCAGTACTCAGATACCCCCAGGACTTACAGTAGGACCAAACTGTGTAATACAAAGCACATATCACAGCACTAGCAGGTAAGAAGAAAGCCAGAAGATAGGAACTCATCAGTAGATGACTGGACCAGGATGGGGATGGTAATCAGACGATGAGGACAGTGAGAAGTAAAAAATGGAAACACACCAGTAGTTTCTATATATAAAGATACAAAATATGATCGATGCAGAATAATTAAGCAGGCAGCATGCAGAAATAAGGAAGTCGCTTAGCTTCAGGACGCTGTTGAGACTCCTACGACATGAGCCACTGCCCAAGACTGGTATTTAATAAGCAGTGATTGTAGCAGAATCCAGCAGACATCTGTAATACAGCACCACATACCTCTTACATCCAGTGAGGTCTTCTCTGATGTAGATGTTCTCTTTCCTCATCTTCTCTATTCACCCCAGACTGCCATGATGATTTCTTTCAGCATCTCTCGTCTCTGCAGAGTTTCACAAACGGAAATCTTTGTTTCTTACTTTTCCATCATCCTCCCACCTTCTCAACATCCCATCCTGCCACCCCCAATACTGTGCCCGTTGTGCTCCCCAATACTGTACTGTAGAAACAGATATTGCCCCTTCAAACATTATTGGCACACGGTTCCCTAAAAAATAACTGCACTCAGCAAATAGTGTCCGTGACACTAATAGTGTAAACATAATGTTCCCCAAAAATAATTGCACGGAGATGGATGCCTCCCCATAATAATACTTCTACCCAAAGTCCCACTAATAGTAATACATCTCTGCCAGAATGCACATCTCTGCCAGAGTGCCCCCAATAGTAATAATGTCAGCATTGTGCCCATACTAATCATGTTCCTCTAGTCCCCCAGTAGTAGTAATCCCCCTTATAATGTGTGCCAGTACAAAGATCTCCCCTTGTGTGTGCCAGTACAAAAATACCCCCTTACAATATGTGCCAGTACAAAAAATACCCCTTTTAGTGCCCCTAGCAGAACCTTTGTCCCCCTAGTGCCCCACCCACTAAATAATGTGTGCTAGTGGAAAAATGCCCTTTTCAAGCGCCCCCAGTTATAATAATGTGCACCCCGACCTGGCCCAACAGCAGCTGCAAAGAAAAAGAAATCAAATACTTACCTCCATGTGTCTGTCAGGATACAATGCAGGGCAAAGGGCTATTCTGGTCTGTGCCCTGAGCTGCGCTGGCCTCTGATAGGCTTCAGGCCTAGTGTCTGTAGCTTTGCAGAGGGGATGGCGGAGCAGGGAGGCATCCTACAGTTTAATATGCAGAGATGAATCCTTCCACAATGGAAGCGCTCATTGCCCAGGTCCCTGCCACCAACCCCCAATTGACCCTACCCGGAACAGCCTCAGACAATCACCTCACATTGCTTATTTGGCACTGCGACCCTGTGAGCACCTTATTAGCATATTAAATAATTTCTGAGAAACAGGACACTGGATTTCAAGAAGAGAGCGGTTGTTTCACTCAGTGTGATCAACTCTAAGAGGCAGTATATCTGGGTTAGCAGGGTTGATTCTGCTGACACATGCTTTTTAATGCTGAATTTTTTATTTAAGGGAAGAGAACATTCTAATAGGGAATGGTAATCCAGCCTTACGCTGGCTCCATAGCCATGGCTTCCTCATATATCACCGCTGTAAAGGGGGAATATTAATGACCAATATTTATGCAAATATCGATAATTAATATTCATAAATAGGAGGAGCCGTCTATTGATAACTCCGCCTATTTATGCCTTTATATAACACAATATTTTCGCTATGCTTTACACTGATCACTATGCTAGCTGCATGCGCCTTACTAACTAACTATCGCCAATAACTACACGTTACACAGATAGTTACAAGTAACAGTATTTATTACTAACAATACAGCACTACAAATCCTAAATTACACTACACATTCCCATATTCCACCCATAAACTAACTACACAGTTCACACATACAAGTATATGAACCCACCCCACCTGACTATTCACTGTCCCTACGGGGTATGACGAAGGGTTAAAAGGATTTGTTTGCAGAGCAGAAGCATGCTCTACAGGACAGAACCAGGGTAACCACCAGGGGTTAATCAGGGCCACCAGGGTAAAGGGGTCAATGAGGTCCACCAGGGTAGGGGTAACCCAGGGGAATGCAGGGGTTAACCAAGGCAGGGAATACTGGGGTTAACCAAGGTCGACAAGGGGTGTCATAGGGGTTACCAGGGGTAATGGGGTTGTCAGGGGTAGGTGGTACAGGGATCGTTGGTGGGATAGGGGAATAGGGGTTAATAGGGGGTGATACTTATGCTCGCGTCCAGGGGGGGGTCGCTCCTGAGCGCCGATTGCGCTCCTCTTCAGAGGGGCCGGTCGGGGTCCTTCAGGAGGGGGGGTTCGGACACGGCCTGAGTGCAGGATGCGCTCTCCACTCCAGGTCAGCGGGGGTAGGTGCGGCTGGGTCCGGTCAGTGGCGTTTGTCCTGAGCGCCGATGCGCTCACCAGGTGAGGGCCCCGATCCTAACTACTCGGAGGGCGAGACGCGCTCCTCCACGTGGGGGCCCAGACCCTAACTCCAGAGTGCCGGGGCCGCCGGATATTTATCCCCCGGCGGCCCGCACTCCCGCGCCACCAGGGGGCGCGCGCACTACAGTCCAGGACACGTGGGCCGGCGCGGTGAGATGACGTCACCGCGCCTGCCCGCGCGCCGCAGGGCCGCGTGCACTTGCTGACAGGCGGGAGATCCTTTGATCTCCCGCCTGTAGCTCTCAGCATTCCGGACATCGCAATGGTAATTGCGATGCCAGAATGCACATAACAGAGGGAGCGGATGTATCTCCTCTCTCTCTATTATGCTTAATTATCTCCAGCAGGACTGCAGATAATTAGAACAAAAGGATTCAAATTCTATTGAATTTGAATCCTTATGAGTTCACCAGAATGACCGGACCTTGTCCGGTCATCCTGGCGCCTTCACCCAGATTACATCAATGTAAATGCTTGGGGCACATTTACATTGATGCATCTGTGTCCATGTAAGGGGGGGGGGGGGGGATTTATATAATATACATGTGTATTGATGCTTGGGGCACATCCATACACATGTATACATTAATCATATCTAAGGGGGATTATATAGGGGGATTATATAAGGGGGCACAGATAAGGGGGCACAAGCCCCTACACTATAAGGGGGCACAAGCCCCTACACTATAAGGGGGCACAAGCCTTTACACTATAAGGGGGCACAAGCCCCTACACTATAAGGGGGCACAAGCCCCTACACTATAAGGGGGCACAAGCCCCTACACTATAAGGGGGCACAAGCCCCTACACTATAAGGGGGCACAAGCCCCTACACTATAAGGGGGCACAAGCCCCTACACTATAAGGGGGCACAAGCCCCTACATCACAAGGGGGCACATATTTCCCACAGGGGCCACCATGAGCCCCTGGGGATCACCATGGGCAGACGTGCGCAGATGCTGGGCACATTTGCGCACATCGTCCCATGATGCTATGTCTAATGTATGCACATATATACCATAAATGCCCGCACGTGTTTGCAGGCATGCATGGATATATATGCACACGTCTCAACCGTTCCTCAACAATCCCCCTGTTGTCGGAATATAATACGACAATATAATGGGGGAACGGGTTGAGATATGTTTGCCCCCCTTCAACCCTATCTTTGGTGGAAGTTCAGGAAGAACTGTAGTGCACACTGATCTTTAGGTACTTAGACATCCCCAATCCAGCTTCCTCCGACCTGCCCTTCACCGTAACCTACTCCTCCGTCCACAGGATACACCGTCTTCTTCTTGACATCTTTAGGATACGACACACCCACAGTCTCTTGGTTAACTGGTCTTTCTTTAACAGTCTTAGTGTCGGCCACCCCCACTTTGGAGTGACCACACCCCCACAGTCTCTCGGTAATTCTGCCGATCTTCAGGTATCTTCGTCCCCCCCAATTCTGGAGTGGGTTCACCCTTACAGTCTTTACCTTTCTATAACAGTCTCTTGGTGTTGGCCACCCCCACTTTGGAGTGACCACACCCCCACAGTCTCTCGGTAATACTGCCGATCTTCAGGTATCTTCGTCCCCCCCAATTCTGGAGCGGGTTCACCCTTACAGTCTTTAACTGGCCTTTCTTTGACAGTCTCTTGGTGTCGGCCACCCCCACTTTGGAGTGACCACACCCCCACAGTCTCTCGGTAGTTCTGCCGATCTTCAGATATGGCCCGCCTCCAAGGTATCTGGAGCGGGTTCACCCTCACAACCTCAGTCCCAACTTTCTTCTATCCAACGTCTGTTTCCATCTTTATGGGTGCGGTTCTCCCGTGGACAGATTAATAGGTCTTTACAAGGCGGGTCAGACTCTAAGCGGTGATGTCATAGTACCTAAATTCTACTGCGGAGAACACCTCCGCCACACTACACCTCCAGCCCTTCCCTTAAGAACCTCACCGTTCCAGGGTTCAAGGTGGCAAATGAATGATGCCTGTCCCTATCGTGACCTAACCTTATCCCCATTCACACAAAACACATGTCACATCCCTCCCAACACCACCAAAATCATTATATGTATGTGTACCCATAGAGACTCATGCATCCTGGCATATCTCTACACCTCCAAAGACACAGGTAGGTCGCAGACCCCTGTGTCAATGGGAAAAGAATATAGGATGCAAATGTGTACAGCCAAATAATAACTCACCGCAATGCGTTGAGCGAGTTTCCCTGGGTATAGGCTGTCACACATTTGTACCTAGAGTGTCTATGGGTACACAATCAACCAACAAAGATAATCAATATATATACACAATACAATGTGCTATGGGGTTTCAGGGTAGTACATGTTATATGTCCCGAACCCTCATAGGAAACAAAGTGTCCATAAAATATTTGGCTACAGGACAAAGTTGGAGTTATGTCCTGAGCCTCCTCCTCCGGATAGTTCTGTAAAGTTCTGTCTGGTTCTGGTGTATTTGGTCAATAAGTCCCTTGACCCTCCGATTACGATGACCAGAACCAGAAGAAGTTTCACTGGGTGAAACAAGTGATAAGTTCTTCCACCCGAACGTCTCCCAAGTCTTCCTCCAGAGTCTTAAATAATGCTCCCGCTGGATTGTGGCACAGTCTTCTCTAGAACCCCTCTAGGCAGAGGTCGCTTAGTTGCCAAAATCCAGTGGGATCCTCTGGAGCTTCACAACAGTGTCAGGGGGAATAGCTGGTCTCTTCTGTGGCGTCTCCTGGGTTTTTCTTCCGCTCCATATAAAACTACACCTATGAAAACACCAGGCGCTCCCAGGGGAATTTCTCCCCTAACAGTGCAATTAAATGTGAAAATTCCCAGCCCCAATACCTTTGACCCATGGGTAGAGAAAGGTATTGGGCTGCCCTTTATCTCACAGGACCCCTCGTTATCCCAACACTGGTGTCTGAACACCCTACCTTCAGAGGATAACGTCCTCTGCTGCACATCCCTCTGCACCAACAGATAAGGATGGCCGCCCTACTAGGTTAGGATAACTGGAGTTCTGTGGACAAAACACCATCTTGTTATTGATGGCACCGCATCCCTATCCACTCATGTGTACCCAGGCCGATTTCCCCCTGTGATCCCGTCTTGTGGAGGCCCTCAGAACCAATGGCATAGGCATGCCCTGGCTCCCCAGGACCCCACAACACAAGAACACCGTCCACACTCTGCTGCCAAACACTCTGCGTCCAATCCCTATCAGAGCTGTGCTACCTGACCGGACTAGAATTAAGTGCGCAGCACAACATTACACCGATGTTGTCTGTCCGCCCCAGTCCCCAGCGCAACACAGCCCTACCGAAAACCTTGAGCACAACAGCGTTATCTTTATCGATCCGAGACCCTGGCTTCCCAGAATAAAATCACATCATCCTTTGTGTAGGATTTCCCGTGTGAAATTATCTGCTCGCAAGCCTATACGTTCTCGATCCACAGTATAACACTGTTCCAATGCAAGGGGACACAGAATGAAACAGACAGCAGATGGGACTTACACCACTACATAAATCAGCATGGTAGAACACATCCGTAGACAAGGACTACCACCATCAACATCAAGAAAAACTTACAAACAGATAACAAAAACACACAACATGGACATACACAGGGAACACACGGTGTAACAAATAGTACAGGCTAGCTTGGCCACTCTGACCCCTCAGCCGCTGGTGATGCTGCCGAGAGGTAACCCCGTTATGGCCAGGCTGACTAGACCCCACTGCACAATTTGTTACCTGGCTGATACTGTTGGACACATTGCAATTCCTTGCAATGTGTCCTTTGTTCCCACACCTGAAACACGTGACTTGGTTCCCTGTCCTGTGTGTTTTGCAGTGTCTCGCTATGTGACCTAGGCCACCACATGCAAAACATCTGATGTTTGCTCTGCATGGCCCAGGTCCATCTACACTGCAGCCGTGCTCCCTTCTCCTGAATTGTTCCATTCTCAGGGACGAACTCTTCACCACAGTTCTTTTTTCCAAAGTCAGGGAAAAATCTCTGTTATTCTGGACCGGCTTGACCTGATGATTAGACCGGTCACAGACTACTCTCCCCCCTTGTGGCCCTGCACAGGGCAACATTTTGGGAGATTCCGACCCTGGCTTTACGGAAAAAGAAAGGGCCGGCACCAACTTGGTGATAACCTGTTGCATGCCAGGGCCGCGTGCACTTGCTGACAGGCGGGAGATCCTTTGATCTCCCGCTTGTAGCTCTCAGCACAAGCCCCTACACTATAAGGAGGCACAAGCCCCTACACTATAAGGGGGCACAAGCCCCTACATCACAAGAGGGCACATATTTCCCACAGGGGCCACCATGAGCCCCTGGGGATCACCATGGGCAGACGTGCGCAGATGCTGGGCACATTTGCGCACATCGTCCCATGATGCTATGTCTAATGTATGCACATATATACCATACATGCCCGCACGTGTTTGCAGGCATGCATGGATATATATGCATACGTCTCAACCGTTCCTCAACAACCGCACTGTTCCTTTCTACTGCCCTGTACGATAGTGCATGTAGCTGTCAGGGACACGGACACCACCTAATAGCACTGACTCGCAGGTCCCTTTATGATTCTCCACTCAGCATTCGAGCCTGGTGGTCTGAGGTCTACTGTCTTTGTCAATTTATCATAGAATTTCGCTTTATGTTTTGCAATTTGTATCAATATCATTTTAAAGATTATATTATTTAAGAATTATTTTTAAAAGTTTTGTCCTTGACAGACGACTGTACCGGGAGCACAGAGGAACACCTGATACCTACATATTATGATGCAGATGATTCGGTTGTCGCACCAGATACATATGAAAAACGTGCCATTATCCCAGTTGTACCCTCAGACCTTCAAATCAAAAATCTGCCACCTGATCCTTTAAAAAAGACTGTTATGCTGAATGCAAACCACAGAAGTGCTGGATCCCAAAGAGCTCAGAAAGGGAAGAAGTCTTATTCATGTTTAGAATGTGGCAAATGTTTTACTCAGAAATCACAACTTGATATCCATCATAGACATCACACAGGGAAGAAGCTGTATTCATGTTCACAATGTGGCAAATGTTTTACTCTGAAATCACATCTTGAGAGGCATCAGAAAATTCACACTGGGGAGAAGCCGTATTCATGTTCAGAATGTGGCAAATGTTTTACTGAGAAATCAAGTCTTCATAACTATCAGATAGTTCACACAGGGGAGAAGCCGTATTCATGTTCAGAATGTGGCAAATGTTATACTCGGAAATCAAGTCTTGAGAGCCATCAAAGACATGACACAGGGGAAAAGCCATATTTATGTTTAGAATGTGACAAATGTTTTACTCTAAAATCACATCTTGATATCCATCAAAGACATCACACAGGGGAGAAGCCGTATTCATGTTCAGAATGTGACAAATGTTTTACTCATAAATCAAGTCTTGAGAGCCATCAAAGACATCACACAGGGTTGAAGCCGTATTCATGTTCAGAATGTGGCAAATGTTTTACTCGAAAATCACATCTTGATATCCATCAAAGACATCACACAGGGGAGAAGCCGTATTCATGTTCAGAATGTGGCAAATCTTTTACTCATAAATACAATCTTAAGAGCCATCAAAGACATCACACAGGGGAGAAGCCGTATTCATGTTCAGAATGTGGCAAATGTTTTACTCGAAAATCACATCTTGATATCCATCAAAGACATCACACAGGGGAGAAGCCATATTCATGTTCAGAATGTGGCAAATGTTTTACTCAGAAATCAAGTCTTCATAACCAGAGAATTCACACAGGGGAGAAGCCGTTTTCATGTTCAGAATGTGGCAAATGTTTTACTCTGAAATCAAGTCTTGATATCCATCAAATACATCACACAGGGGAGAAGCCGTATTCATGTTCAGAATGTGGCAAATGTTTTATTCTGAAATCACATCTTGATATCCACCAAAGACATCACACAGGGGAGAAGCCGTTTTCATGTCCAGAATGTGGTAAATGTTTTGCTAGGAAAAATCATCTTGCTGAGCATTTAAAAATTCACACAGGGAAGAGGCCATTTTCCTGCCCAGAATGTGGAAAATGGTTTACTTGGAAAGCAAATCTTGTTAAGCATCTGAAATCTCACACAGAGGAGAAGTGATATTAATGCCCAGAACGTGTTTTACTAAATAAAAAAATAAAAATTTGAGAATCATTAGGGAAGTCAGACAGGGTTGCAGCCATGTTTATGTTCAGAATGTGGAAACTGTTTTATTCAGAAATGAGCCCTTGTTCAAAATCAGAGAATTAATACAGGGGAGAAGAAGTTCTAACCCCTTCCCAACATCCTCCATACATGTACCGTGGATGTCGGGAATTTAAAGATGGTGCCCACTCAAGAGTTAAGTGAGTGCCATAGGCAAAGCATGCATGCGGTTTCACACAGCAGTGTCCATGATTGGAGATAGCTCTGATCGCTGACATTCCGTCAGACGCTGTAGCCAACTGCAACCACAGCATCTGAGCAGTCATTTACTGGGAGCGAGTGACCATAAATAACTTCATAAAACCAACTATAACAATAGCCACATGAAGTATAGTGAATAAAAGATATAACAGAGAATGGATTGTAGTTCAAGGCCTTTACCATAGCTACCATAAATAAACCATTAGAGAGATTGCTTACATGATAATGGAGTATTTTCTGTTCTTACCTATATTAATGAGTTATTTGCACACTGGTGTCTGACTACCCGACAACAACAGCCCTTAGTTTCCCTGCTATGATAACATACGATGTGTGGAGCACACCTCTCATTTTCGTTACACAGATGTATCCTCATGATAGTGATAGAGATGTGAATATCATTTTTGTATAACTAGATGATTTTCTTATGTATTTACCTTAAGCTGCTTCTTTCTTATCTTAAGTGCTTTCCCCTTTGCTAGCCAAGCTGTATGTGTATACAACTCTAGAGAGAGAAGAGGGGGGGGGGGGGAGGGGCTGAAGCTTCGAGCATCAAAGGCCTCCTGGTCTCACATATGTATAGACTGTAGAAGAAAACTTGAGCCAATGACTTAGTTAGATAATACCAGGGCCGGTACAAGGCAGGGGCCGAAGGAGCGGGTGCCCTGGGCGCTACCATTTGCGGACAGGAGGGGGGCGCAGGTGAAGTGCCAGCAGTGTACAGCTTCACTGTACCCAGGGCCGGATTAACGTAGGGGCGGATGGAGCTGCAGCTCCAGGCCCCTGCATGAAAATAGGCCCAGCAGCCCGCATACAGGGCCGGACTGGCACGGCCCGCTAGGCCGGTAGCCTTGACTGCTGCACGGCCGGCCGTGCCGACAGTGAGGAGGCTCCTTGACTGGTGCAGTATATTTTACACACTACACAGAGTGACTGACAGAGAGAGGAGCCCATCCCCGGCCCCGCCCCCAACAGCAGGCTCCAGCACGGACATTGCCCAGAGCCTGACTCCTCCCACACATGTGACTGATCACATGATCATGACATCACGGAAGGTCCTTTAGCTTGCTAGCTGCTGCTTGTGCAGAGCTGTCATCTGGCTGTTCAGGGCTGTGTATCAGGTAGGAGGCTGAGTACAGAGGCTGGTGATTTTCAATATCAATAGGAGTTTCAATAGGAGAGCGATTGTTTCACCAGTAAAGAAAGACTTTGCATACAAAGACAGTTATGTGCGCGGTTTAGGACACATGAGGGGACATTAATAAAGTAATGCTGTGACACATAGGGCCATGAGAGGGGCCAGCATAATATGCTATATGTGTGTCATTCACACATATAGCATCTTATGCAGGCCCCCCTCATGGCCCTATGTGTCATAGCACACATCCCCTATAACAGTGCATCATCCATAGGTCCCCCATAATAGTGCCATCCACAGATCTCCATAACAGTGCCAACCACAGATCCCCATAACAGTGCCAACCACAGATCCCCATAACAGTGCCAACCACAGATCCCCATAACAGTGCCAACCACAGATCCTCCATAACAGTGCCATCCACAGATCCCCATAACAGTGCCAACCACATATCCTTCATAACAGTGCCATCCACAGATCCCTTATAACAGTGCCATCCACAGATCCCCTATAACAGTGCCATCCACAGATCCTCCATAACAGCATCATCCACAGATCCCCCAAAACAGTGCCATCCACAGATCCCCATAACAGTGTCATCCATAGATCCCCTCCATAACAGTGCCAACCACAGATCCTTCATAACAGTGCCAACCACAGATCCTTCATAACAGTGCCAACCACAGATCCTTCATAACAGTGCCATCCACAGATCCCCCATAACAGTGCCATCCACAGATCCCCCATAACAGTGTCATCCATAGATCCTCCATAACAGCGTCATCCATAGATCCTTCATAACAGCGTCATCCACAGATCCCCCATAACAGTGCCATCCACAGATCCTCCATAACAATGCCATCCACAGATCCTCCATAACAGTGCCATCCACAGATCCTCCATAACAGTGCCATCCACAGATCCCCCATAACAATGCCATCCATAGATCCCCTCCATAACAGTGTCATCCACAGGTCCCCCATAACAGTGTCATCCATAGATCCCCCATAACAGTGCCATCCACAGATCCCCTCGATAACAGTGTCATCCACAGATCCCCTCGATAACAGTGTCATCCACAGATCCCCCATAACAGTGCAACTAGACCTCTAGCACAATTCCCTTAAAATATCGCATCGCATATCGTTATCGCATCCTGTTTGGGAAAAGCTGGTCTACTGTGATAATATAAACAATGGGGGTTCTACAAAAGAGCTATCGTGGGGCAAAGTTCATATTCGTGTTTACACACGTGTTTTAAAATGAATGCTTTCGCCTTTTATAAACAAGTAAATAAGGACACAATGCTGTGGGGCTGGTGTGCAACTTTTTCCAGGGCTGGTTTTTATCCCCAGTCTGGCCCTGCCCGCATAGGCCAACCGGAGCTAGGCCCGCATAGGCCGCCTCGCTGAGGTTGCCTGGCGGCCGCCCCGCAACCCTTTAGTAGGACCGAACCGTGCCGACTGTGCAGCGCAAGGAGAAATCTCCCAGGCCAGCCCTTTACAGAACTCACCAGGACAGTGAAAGCTGACAGATCAGGTCAGGTGACAGGTCAGCTGTGCACGCCGCGCTGCGTCGTCACCTCAGACTCCTCCCCTGGGGCCTAGGCCATGCCGTAAAGTGAAAGACCGTGATGGCTGCTGCGTGCGGGAAGTTCAAAATTCTTCCTGCGTGGAGTCAGGGGTGCTGCCAGCGGTGAGTCGCGTTCAGCAACCTTCAATGTACTGCCCAGAAAACAACTCATAGGCGGTAAGTAAATCAGCATTGGCTCACCTCACCTATTATACTGTATACTGTATAATTTATACATGTCATTCAGGAGCATGGAAAAGCTGGGTGCTGATTTATTTCACCTAGCTTTTCCATGCTCCTGAATTGCATATCTGCTTATAGGCATATATATCTTTATAATAGCTGAGCCTGATCTATTATAAACAGATATGCCATTCAGGAGCATGGAAAAGCTAAGTGAGAAATAGTCACCTAGCTCTTCAATGCTCCTGAGTGGTATATCTGCTTATAATAGATCAGGTATTATAAACACATATGCCATTCAGGAGCATGGAAAGGCTAGACGTGAATAGCTTTTTCATGCTCCTGAATGACATATCCAGCAGCACTAGTTAACTCCTTGGGGGGTGGCTATACATAATACAGCCATCTTTATAGATGGCTGTATATTTAAACTGTGGCCAGAGATGTACACTTAGGCTAAGTTCACACAGCAGATTTTTCACCGCAAACCCGTGCGTAAATCTGCTTCAAAATTACGCATGATCTTTAGTCCAATAGACTTGAATGGGATTACGCAGACCCGTTCACACTTCAAACTTTATGCATGCGTATTTTCACATGTGTAATTTTGCGTAAATTCACACTTTATTTGTGCTATAAAAAGTTGCTCTGCGTTGCGTTTTCATTTTCTATAAAAAGGCCCATTAAAATCTTCTGCACCAGGCCCATGATGCTCTTAATCCGGCCCTGACTGTACCACATTAGCCAAGCGCCACTTGCTGTGCTTGCTGTGCTGAGTGCGCTCCTGCACCCGCCTACACCGTCCACACCAGCCATGTCAGCGCTGCTCCTTCTCTCCCCCTATGAATTTTGTGCCGACTGCGCTCCTGGCTCGGGCTCCCTTTCCTCCTCTGCGTTTCCTCGCCCCCCCCCCCCCATGGAGGATGATTCATTTGGTTGATACCACCGGCGTGCGCCGTGTGACGTCACGCGGCTCACGCCGGAGGCGAGGTGTGAGGTGAGAGAGGGAGGACTCGCGCAGCCTACAGGGAGCTGTGTCGGCGCGTGAAGAACAAGCCACGAGGAGCCTGCCTTCACTAGCTGCTACTCACACACAGACTGTAAAAAGTAAGAAAATAATGTAATACAAATAACAAACTAATTTTTTTATTAAAAAAATTATGGTCATCTCAGTCCAATCCCCCCCCCCCCCGGGGGGGGGGGGGGGGATTGGACTGAGATGATCATAATTTTTTTAATAAAAAAAAGCAGTTTAAAGAAATGATTTTGTGTTATTTTAAGCTTGCCTTTTCTGTAAAAAAAAAAAAAACATTAATTGCAGCTTCACTGTGCCATCACATGCAGCCACTCTGTGCCCACCAACCGTAGCCACTGTGCCATCAATTGTCGCCACTATGCCCATCATGCAGCCACTGTGCCACCTAACGCAGCCACTGTGCCATCACATGCAGCCACTGTGCCAACACACTCAGCCACTGTGCCATCAATTGTCGCCACTGTGCCATCACATGCAGCCCCTGTGCCATCACATGCAGCCCCTGTGCCATCACATGCAGCCACTGTGCCATCACACACAGCCACTGTGCCAACACACGCAGCCACTGTGCCACTCGTCAATTTTCGCCACTTTGCCCATCAAACGCAGCCACTGTGCCGATCAAACGCAGCCACTCTGCTCATCAAACGCAGCCACTGTACCCATCAAACGCAGCCACTGTACCCATTAAACGCAGCCACTGTACCCATTAAACGCAGCCACTCTGCCCCTCAAACACAGCCACTGTGCCCATCAAACACAGCCACTGTGCCCATCAATTGTTGCCAGTTTGCCCCACTGTGCCCATCAATTGCCGCCAGCGTGCTGCCAGTTTGCCTGATCAATTGCCACCAGTATGCTGGTGGAGGAGGCTGACTGAGGTGACCAGCACTTTGTTAATAAAAAATGGCAAATAAAAAAAAAGTGTTTGTGTTATTTTGAGCCATGCTTGCAGCCTCACAATGCCACCAAACCCAGCCACTGTGCCATCACATGCAGCCACTGTGCCATCAATTGTCGCCAATGTGCCCATCAAACGCAGCCACTGTGCCCATCACACGCAGCCACTGTGCCCAGGGGGGGGGGGGGGCGCAGTTTGCCATCTTCGCCCTGGGCACCAAATGGCCTTGTCCCAGCCCTGGATAATACATATGTATACTCACTGCCTATAAAAAAAAGCACCCCCTTGAAGTGTCACATATGCCGTATGCAGTATTGATATTAGTAAGAGGCCATTACAAGATGGCGGCTGACACCCAGATGTTCACATTAGTTCACATACCAAGGTTTGTAAGACAGTGCACACTGCGCAGAAGCCAAGTGTTATCTTATCTTCTTAGCTAATGAAATAATGGCATGAGCCTGAAGATGTATATACAGCTTAACTCATTGTAATAAAGAAAGAGATTGCCTTGACCATCTTTGTGTCGGCGTCTAGTCTCTCCACGCGTGGATATTAACCCCTTGGGGTACCTTGATTTGTAGCCGCAGAGTGTATCTTAAACGCTTCAATTAAAAGCGACTTCAACAATAGTTTGGATATAGCTTTCATCACAGCTCCACACATGTGATGACTCCTGTCATCTGATGGCACCATACAGCAGGTCCATCACCGTCACCATTCAGACCTGTTCTTCTACTCTTACTATCTCGTTCCTGTGATTGATGTGTGCTGTTGATCTGTCCATCCATGTTATTATTCAGTATATGCCTCTCTGCTCCCATCAGATCTCTTTTTTCCCTACATATTTTTATGACTTGGGAACATGTAGCCTCCCATTAACAAAAGAAGAAAGCTTCACGTCACGCGTGGTAGCCTGGATCCTCCTCATCAGCAGTGCTTTTTTGTAGTTTTAGTTTTTATTATTATTATTATTTTTTTTTTTTAAATAAATATATATTTTTATTTTCCAAATCAAAATGTTAATACATAAAACGATATCAATCTCAACGGTGTGTCCAGCATGACAATCATAAACATCTTTACAAGAAAAAATTGGACACCCTCAAGATAATATACAATAATAACTATATCAACCCCCCCCCCCCATTGGCTGCCGTCCGCTCCATTCATTGTTATATAGAATAGTATCAATATTAATTATAGCTATACAGCTCTGCGTGCAACTCTCCTTTTCCTTTCAATATCCTCATACACCCTAATTTTTTGGAGGTATAAACTCCACTCCCTTGTTGAGGGCGGGGAGACAGAGCCCCAATACTTTATCAATATAGCCTTAGCAACCATCAATCCCCGCATCCAAATTCGTCTAACCTGGGGTGGGACTTCCACTTCTGACCCATAATCTCCAAAAATCACTATCAAAATACTCGGGTTATAATTCAGTGAAGTCTCCTTCTGTAAAATAGCGAAGACCTCATCCCAATAACTTCTTATTTTTCTGCAGCTCCAAAGCAAATGAACATAGTTGGCATTAACATATCCACATTTAGAGCAGCAGCAATCACGATCTTTATTTTGGGGAAATTTTCCCTGGGTTTTAGGCGTATAATACAGTCTATGGAGTATCTTAAATTGAATTAGCCTATGCGCACTGGAAACTGTCGCCTTTCTCACATTCCTATAAATGGTAGACCACTATAGTGGGGGGCAATTCAACTCTTGCTCCCACTTATCTGTGCTTTGAAAAGGCGTTACAGTTGCCAGTGCCAATCGGAGTTTCGCATAAAGTCTAGATAACTTCACCTTTTCATACTTCTGGGCGTCACAAAAATCAAAAAATATATTCTCTCGTAGAAAAATAAGACCCCTATTCCTTGACGTTTCAAATATATGTTTCAAACGTGCATACATAAATAAATCTAATGGTGAATTATCAGTAAAACCAAATTCCAAAAGTGATTTAAAGCGACCCATATAAAAAAGGTCAGACACCCTGTTGATACCATTACATGACCAATAACCAAAATCTGTAATTTTAAAGAACTCCTCCAGATCCCTGTTCTCCCACAGAGGGGTGAAACCAAACGGTCCAGAAGATTTAAGGGTCTTCTTCAGTCTGTTCCACACCCTCTGCAGTGAGCATGGGATCAACAAGGACCTCCCCATTCCCATAAACCTAGTCTCCAAACATGCAAAAATATTATCAACTGGTTTATCAAAGACTTTTTTCAAATATCGTGAAAGTAAACTCTCTTTTGAATAACAGCAACGCTGAATCTGTGCACATAGATAATAACCTTGAAAAAAAGGTAATGACAGCCCACCATCTGCCTCCGACAACCATAGATACTTCTGCTTTATGCGCACCCTCTTCCTTCCCCAGATTAGATCATTGATCATAGTCTCCAACCTATGAATAAAGATATCATCTATCCAGATGGGGGAGGCACACAACGGAAACAAAACTATCGGTAAAATAATCATTTTAATCAAAGCTATTCGGTCCGTTTGGGCCAGTGTCAATTTCCGCCACGCGCTGACTTTATCCCTGACTTTATTCAAAACCGGGGCCAGATTAAGATCATAAAACCTATTTATAGGGACCCCAATCTTAACCCCCAGATAATCTAAAGTGTCATTAGGGACCAAAACACGGACTCGCCCCCCCTCATCTACAGCTTTACGATTCAGTGGGAGGAGAGATGACTTTGACCAATTAATTCTGTAACCTGATAGTTTGCCATATTCTTCTATTACCTCCATGACATGCAAGAGAATCTTCCATCCCTGATCCAGGAACAGAATAACGTCATCGGCATATAGGCTTATTTTATCGCTCACTCCTGCCACCCCAAAACCATCTATACAGTTATCTAAGCGAATCCGGGAAGCCAATGGTTCAATAAAAAGGGCAAAGAGGAGAGGAGACAGCGGACAGCCCTGTCTCATCCCTCTCCGCATCTTGACAGGGGAAGAGCTAATACCATTGACACTAATAGATGCGGCTGGCTGTGCATATAGCATTTGGGTCATTTCCAGGAACGAATTCCCAAGGCCAAAATGGGACATTGTAGCCCACAAAAAAGACCACTCCATCCTGTCAAACGCCTTTGCGGCATCTAAAGACAGAATGGAGTGGTCTATACCTCCCCCAACAGACAAATTCAGATAAACCCTATATAGACTCATCTGTATTTGCCGTCCCGGGATAAAGCCCTTCTGATTGGGGTGTACCAAACTCGCTATAACCTTCTTTAGACGGTTGGCCAAAATTTTAGCGAAAATCTTGTAGTCCGTATTTAAAAGTGATATGGGTCTATATGACCCCATATCGCACGGATCCTTCTCCTTTTTTAAAACCAAGATAATCACCGCCTCACTAAATGATGGAGGTAAAGAGTGGCATGCGCGGGACTCATTCAGGACTAAAAGCAGGATCGGCAAAAGTACTTTAGCGTGATACCTATATAGATCAAACGGCAATCCATCTGAACCAGGGGCTGATTCATATTTTAAAGAAAGAAGAGTCGCCTGAAGTTCCTCTAAAAAAATAGGGGATTCCAAGCGCTCTCTATCTTGAGGACATAACTGGGGGAGCTCTAATTTTTGAAGATATCGATCCATATCGATACGACTAAGCGTAGACTCAGATTTATAAAGGTCGGAATAATATCTCACAAACTCCTCCCTTATCTCCGCTGCAGAGCTCACCCCAACACCCTGTAAGTTCCTAATTTCTCTTATACTGGTAGACTCTCTCTGGTTGGCCACCAGACGAGCCAGAAACCTGCCCGTTTTACCAGATTCGCAGAAGCGATTCTGGCCTTGAAATAGGAGCTTATGTTGTGCTTTTTTATATAGAAGCGTCTTAAGCTGTAAGTTGGCCTCTTTTAACTGATTAATGAATTGCTCCGTATAGGAGTCAATTAATGCGGCGCGTAAGTTCCTTATTGAGTCTATCAATTGTTGTTCCCTGTGCCGTACTTCCGTTCTAAACCTGTTAATTTTACTAAAATATAAGCCCCTTATATGGGCTTTCAAAGCATCCCACACGTAGTGAATATGTGCCGATCCTACATTAAAGTCCCAAAATTCCTGAATATCCTGCTCTATTCTAACTTGCTCTCCTATCACATCAAACCAATGCGGGTTCAGTTTAAAAATTCTACCTGTACTCGGGGCCTCCGCAAATATCTCAAGAACTGGGGAATGATCCGAGATTCCATGAGGTTCATACCTCATTCTCAGGACGCGACCGCACAGATCCCGGCTTGCAAATGCCAAGTCTATACGGGACATAGACCCGAATGACTGGCTAAAACATGAAAAGATTTTTTTATTGCCATAGAGGTGGCGCCAGATATCAACCAGCGCCAGCTCCTGGCATACAGCAGACAAGGGGGATCCCGCGCGGCCGCGCCCAGAGAACGACGAGAACCGATCCAGCTCAGGATCCAGTACTGCATTAAAGTCACCTGCCACTAATAACGCACATTGATTTTTTGTGGATATATACTGAACTAACTGTGAAAATACCGTTGCGTTAAATGGCGGGGGAATATAGATAAAAGCCAGTATGACCTCCTGCCCTTTCCAATACCCATGGAGGAATACAAATCTACCTTCTTTATCGATCAGGTTATCTAGCGGCTGATACTCCATCCCATGATGAATATATACACTAACCCCTCTTGCATAGGACGAGTAGCAAGCGTGGTACTCAAGAGAGGCCCATCTCCTTTTCAGTCTATAAATCCTATCTAATGTAGCATGGGTCTCTAACAGTACCACAATCGTCGGCAGATGGCGGACCACAAGGTCAAATACAACCGTCCTCTTCACCCTGTCTCCCAGCCCTCTCACATTCCAGAATAAAATATTACACGGCATTTCCTATGGAAAAACAAGGTTTCCATCCCCCCTTCACTAGCGGAGAGGCACGCATATCTGCACAGCAACCGACGGCAGCCAATCCCTCCCTTAAACCCACCCCCAAAACAAACCCCTGCATGATTGACAGGGCATTTCACAATACCCATCAACCTCTCTCCTACCACCAAACCTCCTCCCTGCCACCTCCCCTCATCAACCTCCCCCCTCACCCACCTTCCATATTTTTCATAGGCCCTTTAAATCCAACCATTGCGCCACTTCCGACTGTGTGGAAAAAAAGCTCACAGACTCATTGTATACCACTCTCAATTTAGCGGGATATAACATTGAATAAGTAATCTTAGCTGCAATCACATCAAAAAAAGATCTTCTTTTATTTTGGGTCTCTCGCGAGAAATCGGGAAAAATTGATATCAGATTACCATTAAATTTTATATTTTCTACTTCTCTTTTGCGTCTAAGGACACAGACCCAAACAATTTTTTTTTTTTACAATATATAATTATGATTTGGGGTACGCAAACCCCTAAAATCATTTACAGACCAAACAAATCCGTAAATCTTCAAACTGTATCATATAAATCTAGGGTACCACTCAGCACATCAATTGAGCATCACCAATTATAAAAAGCTATGTTTTTATTCAGATGTAAACTCCTATCACTCTCTACTTCTACCGATTGACCCTATCTTGAGCCGTCCCTGTGTTAACCAATGATACCTTATTTAGTAGGTATTTTGTGCAGGTCTCATGCTCATGTGCTGTAGTAACAATCTACCCAATGTCCCCTTCATCTGCTCAATCAAATACCATTCTGTTAGAGAAAAAGGTTGCATTATGTTTTGTATTTCTGTGTCAGACATATATGTGATAATAAAGCATTTCCACTTTTGAAAGAGTTTGTGTGTATGTCTATCCTTGGATTTCATTATGTCTAAGCGTTCCATATGAAATCGTTTTTTTCATTGCTCTTTAATGGTATGTATTGTTGGCATTTATTTTTGTAACCATATTTGTAGTATATTTCTTTTAAGCATGAGGAGCATGAGCGTGGACGTCTGACGTGGCGTGCGCTGCCTCCCTCCCTCCCGGGCTACGAACCTCCGCTGGCGCAGCGGGAATGATGCGTGAGGATCCCTAGGTCGATACAGGGGATTCGGTGAGGATGCCCCAGACCTCCATGGTGGTTTGATCCCGGAAGAGAGCGGAGGAGGTGCAGCTACACACTCGATTAATGTGGTGCGAATATCAGGGAGAGGCGCGTCTGAGACGTCGGGAGACAGAGGACGCTGCAAGATTCTGAGCCTTGAGCAAGATTTCCCGGGTCGAGGGAAGCTGCGAATCCCCCACCGCGATAACAGCCAAGGAGCCTAAAACAACGCTTAATAATGGAACCAGATCTCCGTGAACAGCCATGAAAGAGTCACGCGAGAATTGTGTGCACGTTAAGGCTGCACGATATATTGCAAAAATAATCGAATCGCGATAATCTGCAAATGCGGTTTGGTGATTCGGCCGAGCCGAAAATGCCGCGATTATTATATATGTAGGGGCACCTATTGATAAAAAAGTCCTCTGTCCTATTGATAACAGGTCCAGCCTCTGTACTTACTTTCACAATGAATGCACTGCAGCGACGAGCGGGAGCGAGCGAGGCAGCCGGCCGGCGCGTGACTGACGTCACTTAGTCACGCTCCTGCTTCCTGAATTAAGTGGGAGGAGCGTGACAGTGACGTCAGTCACGCGCCGGCCGGCTCGCTCTCTGCCGCTCTCTGCAGTGTGAGTGCATTCATAGTGAAAGTACAGAGGCTGGCCATTTTATGAATAGGAGAGTTATGTGCGCAGTTTAGGACACATGAAGGGACACATAGGGCCATGAGGGGGACCAGCAGATCTCCCACATAACAGCGTCCTCCACAAATCCCCCATAACAGCGTCATCCACAGATCTACACCTCCACAGATCCCCCACATAACAGCGTCCCCCACAGATCTCCCACATAACAGCGTCATCCACAGATCTCCCACATAACAGCGTCATCCACAGATCTCCCACATAACAGCGTCATCCACAGATCCCCCATAACAGCGTCATCCACAGATCTCCCCCATAACAGCGTCCTCCACAAATCCCCCATAACAGCGTCATCCACAGATCTACACCTCCACAGATCCCCCACATAACAGCGTCATCCACAGATCTCCCACATAACAGCGTCATCCACAGATCCCCCACATAACAGCGTCATCCACAGATCCCCCACATAACAGCGCCATCCACAGATCCCCCACATAACAGCGCCATCCACAGATCCCCCACATAACAGCGCCATCCACAGATCCCCCACATAACAGCACCATCCACAGATCCCCCACATAACAGCGCCATCCACAGATCCCCCACATAACAGCGCCATCCACAGATCCCCCACATAACAGCGCCATCCACAGATCCCCCATAACTATATCATACCCAGCCGCGTCAGCGGCTCATATGGGAAAATCCAAGCAAATAGACCTCTAGCACAATTCCCTTAAAATATTGCATCGCACATCGTTATCGCAATTTTTAGGGCCCTAATCGCAATCGCACAAAATTCCCATATCGTGCAGCCCTAGTGCACGTTATAATACAACTAGTGCAATCACCAAAAGAATAGTTGTGTTAGGATTAACACCTGTAAAGAGCTGAAAGCATTCACAGTAGTAGCTAACCCACGGTTAATTGACGGAGGGGAAAAAAAAAAAAAAGCTATAAGAGGGGTGCTGGCTGTGAGCGGCTTTACTGGAGTGCGATACTAATATCAGCAGTAATAACAAACTAACTGGCTTTACTGGTACATGTTGTCCTGGATTGAATGGAATACAATACTACAAAGGAATAAGTGCTTGTAGATTAATTGACACTAATAAGTGGAATAGTGGATGACAATGTAATACCCTCTTCGAGAAATGATGTTTATACACTAGAAGCATATTATCTGGGTGAGATATTAAACAGTGCCACGAAAAGCACTGATTATATTGACTATATAGACTATATAGTCAGGCTGATGGTAGAGCCTGCATTGGAAAAAAAAAAAATGGGGAAAAAGGAATAAACATACGGTGGTTGGAGCTGGTATACGGTTATTCCAGCAGATATCGATCGGGCGAGGCCAGTGGAGACAAGACCACCACAAACCACCAGTAGCTTAAGTACAGGCTCACCAGTGGGTGACGCCCGTAAAGGTCCAGATATGACCCAGGATATAGATTATCCAAAGAATGGCTGTCAGCAAAGGACGCTTAACTGTCAGCACTTTTAAAAACCCAGACCAGCGTGCCAGTGTCCCGGATCCGCCCCACTTCCGCCCACGTGACTCCGAGTAGAGGAAGTCACATGGCCGGTGGAACGCAGGGAGAGGTGGCCCGGCGCGGAGATGTGTCCGAGGAGACGCGACGTCATGACGTGACTCCGCGAATTACGCGACTGCCCTGCGATCGGGCGCCCTGCAATGATGCCACAGACCACTTGACATAGTCACATGATCGGAATGCTCCGACCCAAGGAAAACAACTCTGCACTGCAGCCTCACTTCCCAAAAACGCATGCGTGCCAAAGTGGAGGCGATTAAATGTCTAGTCCGGGGGCGGGCTGGGTCTGTGGCAACCCAGATGCCTAAGGCTAGTGAGCCAGGCATCACGGGTGGCAATTGGAGCCTGTAATATAACAATGCCCCTAGTAACATATTTTTAAATAATCAAAGTACAAAGTACAGAGCTGTGAATGGCTGGCTAGAAGGACACCAGCCTCAGTCAGGAGACTAATTAGCTAGAGTACAGTATGAGAACCAGAGCGACAAAGAAAACCCAAAACAATACATATATTAAACAAAAAAGGGGAATATAATATCTGACAGCTGAAGTTAAATGGGATATCATATGTAGCAGCTGAAATTGAGTTGTTCGTTCATGCCTAATGGGGCCATAGTTTTCAGGTAATAGATCCAACGAAGCTCACGTTGGAGAATGGCGCAATCCCAGTCCCACCCACGCCGTGGAGGGAAGACACGGTCTATGCCCATTACAGTTATATGGGCTTTCCCATTGTGATGGCTATGAATGTGATTGGCCACAGGTGTATCTTTGGCCTTGGAAATGTCCCTTAAGTGTTCGCCAACCATTCTACGGAGCTCGCGGATAGTTTTACCTACATATCCCCTGCCGCATTCGCATGTCAGGAGATATATCACCCCACGGGTACGGCAATTGATAAAATGGTGAATGGAGAATTTCTTGCCAGTAACAGTACTGCGAAACATCTTCCCAGTACGTAAATGACTGCAAGCAATACAGCCACTACACCTGTAGCAGCCCTTGACTTTAGATTTTAACCATGAAGAATCAGTAGAAGTAGGCGGAATAAATTCACTGGATACTAACCTGTCGTGGAGACTACCCCCACGGCGGTAAGTAAGGTGTGGGTGGTCACCCACCACCACTCTCAGATCAGGATCCAGCAAAAGAATTCCCCAATTCTTTCGAAAGATCTCACGGATCTCACTTGCAGCCCTATAAAATGTAGTGATTGGATGAATCACTTTGGTGGTCTGCACTTGATTGGATTTAGGAGTCAGGAGATCTGTTCTATTCTCCAGGAGTGCCGATCTAAAGGCTCTCCTCAAGACTTTATCTGGATAGCCCCGTTGTTGAAACCTCACCCGCAAGTCCTTCACCTGCCTAATAAATTCACACCTGGTTGAACAGTTCATCCTAAGCCGGAGGTACTGTCCCTTGGGGATGCCACGCTTAAGCGGGAGAGGATGACTGCTCTCCCACCTAAGCAAAGTGTTGGTAGATGTGGGTTTTCTATAAACACACGTTTCAAGTTCACCGTCATTAGTCTTTGAAATGAGAACATCCAGAAACGGCAACCGTTTATGGTCTGACTCACAGGTGAAGTGCAAGCCAATATTGTTATTGTTGAGCAAGTCCACCAAGGAACGGAACGAATCCACGCTACCGTTCCATATAATGAAGATGTCATCGATGTACTGCGCCCACAGCCCCACCTGGTCCATGAGAGTAGAACGCTCATCTCTAAAAACCAGGGTCTCTTCCCACCAGCCCAGGAACAGGTTGGCATACGAAGGGGCACATGAACTCCCCATCGCCATGCCCCTGAGCTGGTGGTAAATTCTGCCATTAAAGGAAAACACATTACATGTCAGCGTGAATTCCAGTAAAGAGAGAACAAAGAGGCTGTGGGCATGGTACTGACATCCACGGGAGCTTAGAAAGTGCTCAACTGCTCTAATTGCCAAGGAATGTGGAATACTGGAATATAATTCTTCAACATCAATGCTAGCTAACATACTTCCATCTTCAGTATGAATTCCTTCTAGTTGTTTTAACAGGTGCATAGTGTCTCGAGTATATGAGGGGAGTGCTGTGACGAAACGGGCAAGAACCCGGTCGACATAGATCCCCACATTCTGGCAAAGATTCCCCACTCCGGACATAATGGGATGCCCCTTGAGTGGGTGTGTCCCCTTGTGTAGTTTGGGAAGGCAGTAGAACATTGCCAGACGTGGGTGGGTAACAGAAACTTATATTCATCATCTGTGATGATCAGTGACAGTTTAGCCTCATCAAGGATGATCTTAAGTTGCTTTTTATACTCTTCAGATGGATCACGTGCCAGAACTTTGTATGTGGAAGGATCATTTAGCAAAGACTCGCACACACTTCTATATTGACCATGGTCACCACCATCACCACCGTGTTACCTCCTTTATCGGAGGGTTTGATGACTATCGAAAGGTCACATTCTAGATCAGAGACAGCGGTGGCATGGACCCGATCAAGATTAGAACAGTGAGAAGGATGTAAATCCTCAATCTGTTGCAAGACCGTGCTGAGGAAAACATCCACACAGGACAGTTCGCCAAAACCGGGTGGCATTTTATTGCTTTTGAGCTTTAAGTTAGTGAATGGACCCAAGCCCTCTGGCTGCTCAAATTCAATGTCAAGACTATACAATAGACGTACATCCAATAGAATATCTAAAGGAATGCCTAGCTCCCGGCACTGTTTTTTCTCTTGTAGTTTATGATATTTGTGCCAACGGAGCTTGCGAGCAAATAGGTTAAGGTCCTTTATAGTATCGAACTGATTAAAATTAGGAGTCGGTACAAAAGAGAGACCAAGTTGAAGAACCTCGGTCTCAGCCGTACTGTTTCAGTTCAGCAGTATTCTTGGGATGTCTGGTGTGAACTGCTTTCTTGAGGTCATGCCACAGCATCTCAATCGGGTTGAGGTGAGGACTCTGACTGGGCCACTCCAGAAGGTGTATTTTCTTCTGTTTAAGCCATTCTGTTGTTGATGTGGAACATCCAGGTGCTCTTGTGCAAACAGCAGTGGCTTCCTCTGTGGTATCCTCCCATGAAATCCATTCTTGTTTAGTGTGTTACGTATCATAGATTCGCTAACAGGGATGTTAGCATATACCAGAGACTTTTGTAAGTCTTTAGCTGACACTCTGGGATTCTTCTTCACCTCATTGAGCAGTCTGCGCTGTGCTCTTGCAGTCATCTTTACAGGACGGCCACTCCTAGGGAGAGTAGCAGCAGTGCTGAACTTTCTCCATTTATAGACAATTTGTCTTACCATGGACTGATGAACAGCAAGGCTTTTGGAGATACTTTTATAACCCTTTCCAGCTTTATGCAAGTCAACAATTCTTAATCGTAGGTCTTCTGAGATCTCTTATGAGCGATGTATCATTCACATCAGGCAATGCTTCTTGTGAAAAGTAAACCCAGAACTGGTGTGTGTTTTTTATAGGGCAGGGCAGCTGTAACCAACACCTCCAATCTCATCTCATTGATTGGACTCCAGTTGGCTGACACCTCACTCCAATTAGCTCTTGGAGATGTCATTAGGCTAGGGGTTCACATACTTTTTCCACCTGCACTGTGAATGTTTACATGGTGTGTTCAATAAAAACATGGTAACATTTAATTCTTTGTGTGTTGTTAGTTTAACCACCTCCGGACCGCCGAACGCAGCGACGCGTCCTGGAGGTGGTTGATTCATTCCTCCTGGACGCGCCGGCGCGTCCTCTCGCGAGACACGAGATTTCCTGTGAACGCGCGCACACAGGCGCGCGCGTTCACAGGAACGGAAGGTAAGCGAGTGGATCTCCAGCCTGCCAGCGACGATCGTTCGCTGGCAGGCTGGAGATGTGATTTTTTTAACCCCTAACAGGTATATTAGACGCTGTTTTGATATGATTTTTACAGATCCACTGATAGATGGATCGGATCCGCAAAACACATACGGACGTCTGAATGGAGCCTTACAGGGGAGTGATCAATGACGGAGGTGATCACCCCATATAGACTCCCTGATCACCCCCCTGTCATTGATCACCCTCCTGTCATTGATCACCCCCCTGTAAGGCTCCATTCAGACGTCCGTATGATTTTTACGGATCCACTGATAGATGGATCGGATCCGCAAAACACATACGGACGTCTGAATGAAGCCTTACAGGGGAGTGATCAATGACGGAGGTGATCACCCCATATAGACTCCCTGATCACCCCCCTGTCATTGATCACTCCCCTGTAAGGCTCCATTCAGACGTCCGTATGATTTTTATGGATCCACTGATAGATGGATCGGATCCGCAAAACACATACAGACGTCTGAATGGAGCCTTATAGGGGGGGGATCAATGACAGGGGGGTGATCACCCCATATAGACTCCCTGGTCACCCCCCTGTCATTGATCACCCCCCTGTCATTGATCACCCCCCTGTAAGGCTGCATTCAGATGTCCGTATGTTTTTTACGGATCCACGGATACATGGATCGGATCCGCAAAACACATACGGACATCTGAATGGAGCCTTATAGGGGGGGGATCAATGACAGGGGGGTGATCACCCCATATAGACTCCCTGGTCACCCCCCTGTCATTGATCACCCCCCTGTCATTGATCACCCCCCTGTCAGGCTCCATTCAGACATTTGTTTTGCCCAAGTTAGCGGAATTATTATTTTTTTTTTCTTACAAAGTCTCATATTCCACTAACTTGTGTCAAAAAATAAAATCTCACATGAAGTCACCATACCCCTCACGGAATCCAAATGCGTAAAATTTTTTAGACATTTATATTCCAGACTTCTTCTCACGCTTTAGGGCCCCTAGAATGCCAGGGCAGTATAAATACCCCACATGTGACCCCATTTCGGAAAGAAGACACCCCAAGGTATTCCGTAAGGGGCATATTGAGTCCATGAAAGATTTAAATTTTTGTCCCAAGTTAGCGGAAAGGGAGACTTTGTGAGAAAAAAAAAATATCAATTTCCGCTAACTTGTGGCAAAAAAAATAAAATTCTATGAACTCGCCATGCCCCTCATTGAATACCTTGGGGTGTCTTCTTTCCAAAATGGGGTCACATGTGGGGTATTTATACTGCCCTGGCATTTTAGGGGCCCTAAAGCGTGAGAAGAAGTCTGGGATCCAAATGTCTAAAAATGCCCTCATAAAAGGAATGTGGGCCCCTTTGCGCATCTAGGCTGCAAAAAAGTGTCACACATCTGGTATCGCCGTACTCAGGAGAAGTTGGGCAATGTGTTTTGGGGTGTCATTTTACATACACCCATGCTGGGTGAGATAAATATCTTGGTCAAATGCCAACTTTGTATAAAAAATGGGAAAAGTTGTCTTTTGCCGAGATATTTCTCTAAAACACATTGCCCAACTTCTCCTGAATACGGCGATACCACATGTGTGACACTTTTTTGCAGCCTAGGTGGGCAAAGGGGCCCACATTCCAAAGAGCACCTTTAGGATTTCACAGGTCATTTACCTACTTACCACACATTAGGGCCCCTAGAATGCCAGGGCAGTATAACTACCCCACAAGTGACCCCATTTTGGAAAGAAGACACCCCAAGGTATTCCGTGAGTGGCATGGCGAGTTCCTAGAATTTTTTATTTTTTGTCAAAAGTTAGCGGAAAATTATGATTTATTTTTATTTTATTTTTTTCTTACAAAGTCTCATATTCCACTAACTTGTGACAAAAAATAAAAACTTCCATGAACTCACTATGCCCATCACGAAATACCTTGGGGTGTCTTCTTTCCAAAATGGGGTCACTTGTGGGGTAGTTATACTGCCCTGGCATTTTAGGGGCCCGAATGCGTGAGAAGTGGTTTGAAATCAAAATCTGTAAAAAATGGCCGGTGAAATCCGAAAGGTGCTCTTTGGAAAGTGGGCCCCTTTGCCCACCTAGGCTGCAAAAAAGTGTCACACATCTGGTATCACCGTACTCAGGAGAAGTTGGGCAATGTGTTTTGGGGTGTCATTTTACATATACCCATGCTGGGTGAGAGAAATATCTTTGCAAAAGACAACTTTTCCCATTTTTTTATACAAAGTTGGCATTTGACTGAGATATTTATCTCACCCAGCATGGGTATATGTAAAATGACACCCAAAAACACATTGCCCAACTTCTCCTGAGTACGGCGATACCACATGTGTGACACTTTTTTGCAGCCTAGGTAGGCAAAGGGGCCCACATTCCAAAGAGCACCTTTTGGATTTCACAGGTCATTTTTACAGATTTTGATTTCAAACTACTTCTCACGCATTCGGGCACCTAAAATGCCAGGGCAGTATAACTACCCCACAAGTGACCCCATTTTGGAAAGAAGACACCCCAAGGTATTTCGTGATGGGCATAGTGAGTTCATGGAAGTTTTTATTTTTTGTCACAAGTTAGTGGAATATGAGACTTTGTAAGAAAAAAAATAAATAAAAAAAATCATAATTTTCCGCTAACTTGTGACAAAAAATAAAAAATTTGAGGAACTCGCCATGCCCCTCACGGAATACCTTGGGGTGTCTTCTTTCCAAAATGGGGTCACTTGTGGGGTAATTATACTGCCCTGGCATTCTAGGGGCCCTAATGTGTGGTAAGTAGTTTGAAATCAGAATCTGTAAAAAATGGCCGGTGAAATCCTAAAGGTGCTCTTTGGAATGTGGGCCCCTTTGCCCACCTAGGCTGCAAAAAAGTGTCATACATGTGGTATCGCCATACTCAGGAGAAGTTGGGCAATGTGTTTTGGGGTGTCATTTTACATATACCCATGCTGGGTGAGATAAATATCTTGGTCAAATGCCAACTTTGTATAAAAAAAAATGGGAAAAGTTGTCTTTTGCCAAGATATTTCTCTCACCCAGCATGGGTATATGTAAAATGACACCCCAAAACACATTTCCCAACTTCTCCTGAGTACGGCGATACCACATGTGTGACACTATTTTGCAGCCTAGGTGGGCAAAGGGGCCCACATTCCAAAGAGCACCTTTCGGATTTCACAGGTCATTTTTTACAGATTTTGAAAATGCCAGGGCAGTATAACTACCCCACAAGTGACCCCATTTTGGAAAGAAGACACCCCAAGGTATTCGCTGATGGGCATAGTGAGTTCATAGAAGTTTTTATTTTTTGTCACAAGTTAGTGGAATATGAGACTAAGAAAGAGTAAGAAAGAGAGTAAGAAAAAAAAAAAGAAAGAGAGTAGTAAGAAAGAGAGTAAGAAAAAAAAATATATAAATCATCATTTTCCGCTAACTTGTGACAAAAAATAAAAAGTTCTATGAACTCACTATGCCCATCAGCGAATACCTTAGGGTGTCTACTTTCCGAAATGGGGTCATTTGTGGGGTGTTTGTACTGTCTGGCCATTGTAGAACCTCAGGAAACATGACAGGTGCTCAGAAAGTCAGAGCTGCTTCAAAAAGCGGAAATTCACATTTTTGTACCATAGTTTGTAAACGCTATAACTTTTACCCAAACCATTTTTTTTTTTACCCAAACATTTTTTTTAATCAAATACATGTAGAACAATAAATTTAGAGAAAAATTTATATATAGATGTCGTTTTTTTTGCTAAATTTTACAACTGAAATTGAAAAATGTCATTTTTTTGCAAAAAAAATCGTTAAATTTCGATTAATAACAAAAAAAGTAAAAATGTCAGCAGCAATGAAATACCACCAAATGAAAGCTCTATTAGTGAGAAGAAAAGGAGGTAAAATTAATTTGGGTGGTAAGTTGCATGACCGAGCAATAAACGGTCAAAGTAGTGTAGGTCAGAAGTGTAAAAAGTGGCCTGGTCATTAAGGGTGTTTAAGCTATGGGGGCTGAGGTGGTTAAGCAGACTGTGATTGTCTATTGTTGTGACTTAGATGAAGATCAGATCACATTTTATGACCAATTTGTGCAGAAATCCATATCATTCCAACGGGTTCACATACTTTTTCTTGCAACTGTATGGCGGCTACACAACTGTAACGCACCTAGTTGATCAGTTAGGATCTCAACTGCGGAAGCAATGGACATCCACTATTATCCCACCGCCCTTGTTTTTGGCAGTGGGATTCGCGGTTTCTCAGTATGTACCCCAGGCGTCTCTCTCAGTCTTGGGCGGAGAGTTTGGGGTAACAAAATCATTTACCGCTATACATCTAATTAGTTACTGCTGGAAAGGAGGTCCCCCAGTATACAGGAGTCACAAGTTAGTATAAGCTTGTGCACAGTTCAGAGTTAGTATCTAGTATGCGCTAGGTTCAGAGTTAGAATATAGCATGCCTTCAGTTTAGTATATAGTATGCCATAGGTTCAGGGTTAGTATATAGCATGTCCTCAGTTTAGTATATAGTATGCAGTAGGTTCAGAGTTAGTATAGCATGTCCTCAGTTTAGTATATAATATGCAGCAGGTTCAGAGTTAGTATAGCATGTCCTCAGTTTAGTATATAATATGCAGCAGGTTCAGAGTTAGTATAGCATGTCCTCAGTTTAGTATATAATATGCAGTAAGTTCAGAGTTTGTATAGCATGTCCTGAGTTCAGAGTTGGTTTGGGAATCTCGCCTCACACCAGCAGGAACCACCCCACTCTGAGTTCCAGGACCATAATCAGAGCAGGTAACAGGCATATACTTGCGGTTAGTTGGTCCTGGCTAGGAAGCCAGCAGTGGGGAAGCCAGTGGCAAGAAGGTAGGCAGTCTTCACAATGTTGTTAGGGATCCAGGTCTGGATATGTGGACAGAGTCCTCAGATGCAATGGAGCTAGCAGGGTGCGCACTCCATTAGTGGAACACCCTGCTTAGCACCTGTCTTCTATTTAAGGCCTGGAGGTAAGTGGGCGGAGTCACAGGACGGCCCAGCGGCCACTGCGTTCCACGCTGGAGCGCAATCCAGCGTAACACAGGCGGTCGCTGCGTTCCATGCTGGAACGCAAGCCAGCGTATCATCGCTGACAGCCGGTGCGTTCCACGCTGGAGCGCAAGCCAGCGTATCGTCACAGGGAGCCGCTGCGATCCAGGCTGTACTGTTACAGTACCCCCCCCCTAAGGGACCCCTCCGGGGTACCCCACTAGGAGAGGGTCGGTTGGGAAATCTTTCGTTTTGCACATCTTCCCAAGAGTCATCCTGGGGACCATACCCCTTCCATCTAACGAGATACTGGATCTTCCCCCGTCTTCTCCTGGAATCGAGGAGTTGCTCAACTTCAAATTCTTCTTCTCCTTGGACCTCTATCGGCGGCAAGGGTCGAGGATCATTTGATGTGAACGGCCTAGGTCTAAACGGCTTCAGTAGTGACACGTGGAATGTGGGATGTACCTGTAATCGAGGAGGAAGGGTGAGTCTCACCGTGTTGGGGTTAATAATCCTTTCTATCGGAAAAGGACCCAGGAATTGTCTTCCCAATTTCTTGGAAGGTACCCCTAACCGAAGGTTTCTTGTTGATAACCAAACCGAGTCCCCGACCTGGTAGGGAGGATTTTCTCTCCTACGACGGTCGTAGTAAAACTTCTGTCTTTCCTTTGCCCGTTGAAGGTTGTCTTTTAGCGTCTTAAGGGTAGTTTGCAAAGTGGTCAGATAATCGTCTGTGGCTGGAACGTTTGTGGGAAGGCTGGTTTGAGGAAGAGACCTAGGGTGAAATCCGTAATTAGCAAAGAATGGAGTATTTAATGTGGAGGAATTCGTAGAATTATTATAGGCGAATTCAGCGAGAGGAAGTAGGCCCTCCCAGTCATCCTGGAGAAATGAGCAGTGACATCTGAGAAACTGTTCCAGACACTGATTCACCCTTTCAGTCTGCCCATTAGTTTGGGGGTGATAGGCGGTAGATATTCTGTGGTCGATTTGAAGTCTGGAACAAAGTGCTCTCCAGAATTTGGATACGAATTGCGAACCCCTGTCTGATATGACCTAGCTAGGAATTCCATGTAACTTAATAATATTAGACAGGAATACCACGGCCGTTTCCTTGGAGGAGGGTAACTTCTTGAGGGGCACGAAGTGTGCCATCTTAGTCAGCAAATCCACTACCACCATGATGGTGTTGTTTCCTCTGGAAAGGGGAAGTTCAACTATGAAATCCATCGAGACCCATTCCCAGGGTCTGTTGGCGATGGGAAGACTCATTAGGAGACCATAGGGTCGGTTCCTGTCAGTTTTACATGAGGCACAGGTCTCGCACGTGGAAACGTATTCCTCAATTTGTTTGGTCATCTTTGGCCACCAGAAGTTCCTGCATATCAGGGTTGTGGTTTTAGCAATGCCGGGATGTCCCGCGAGGGGTAAATCATGGCAAAGTTTGATCACCTGATTGGTGAGGGAGGGTGGTATATACAGTTGGCTGTCCTTGTAAAGGAGACCCTGTTGGTTCTGCGAAAGACCAGGGGGGGTATTAGCATGGTCATTAATTAGAGCATCCTTGAGCTGGGTTTCCAACGTTATGGTGGCAAGGACGAGTTTCTTCGGTGGAATGATCCATGTGGGGGCCGTGTCTGAGGTGCGAATTTCAGCCAGTCGTGACAAGGCGTCGGCCTTCCCATTTTTTGAGCCTGGTCAGTATGTAATTTGGAAGTTAAACCTGTCAAAAAAAAAACTCCACCGTACTTGACGGCCTGATAGTGTTTTATTGGTTTTCAGGTATTGTAGATTACGGTGATCCGTATAAATTGTGATGGGGTGTATTGATCCTTCAAATAAATGCCTCCAATTTTCCAGGGAGCATTTTATGGCGAGGAGTTCCTTTTCGCCTATGGGGTAATTGAATTCGGCGGTATTTAGCGTTCGGGAGTAGAACCCGATAGGATGTAACGGAGTTGAAAAAGAGCTTCGCTGGGACAGAACAGCTCCTATGGCTGCCTGGGATGCGTCTACTTCCAGCACGTAGTGATGGTTCGGATTTGGGAGAGTCAGTATCGGTGCCGTAGTGAACCTGTTCTTTAATAACTCAAACGCTGATTGGGCGTCCTTGGACTAAACGAACTTCGTGTTGACACTAGTTAAGCGGGTTAGTGGTTTAGTGGTAGCGGAGAAATCTTTAATAAATTTCCTATAGAAGTTTGAGAACCCCAGGAACCGTTGAAGAGCTTTCCTGGAATCCGGGATCGGCCAATTTTGGATGCAAGTGATTTTTGAGTGATCCATCTGGATACCCTTGGGTGAAATTATGTATCCGAGGAAGGGAAGAGAAGTAGTCTCGAACACACATTTTTCCTGTTTGACGTATAAGCGATGAACACTTAACCGTGCAAGAACCCAACGGACATGTTTCCTGTGATCGTGTAAGTTATCGGAATACACTAGTATATCATCAAGATAGATGATTACACATACGTCCAGTAGATCCCTAAAGATGTCGTTAATAAAATTTTGGAATGTGGCAGGGGCGTTGCACAACCCGAAGGGCATCACTGTATACTCGAAGAGTCCATACCGAGTGCGGAAAGCTGTCTTCCATTCATCACCTTTTCTGATCCTAATTAAGTTGTATGCGCCTCTCAAATCCAGCTTGGTGTAGATAGTTGCTGTTTGTAATCTTTCTATGAGTTCGGATATTAGCGGCAAGGGGTACCGATTTTTGATTGTTACTTTGTTCAAGGCTCTGTAATCTATGATGGGCCTTAGGCTTGAGTCTTTGTTTCTCACGAAGAACATCCCTGCTGCTGCCGGGGAGGTTGAAGGCTGAATAAAACCTTTTCGTAAATTCTCTTCTAGGTACTGTTTGAGGTGAACAAGTTCTGGTTGTGCCAATGGATAAATTCTACCCGTGGGTATCTCACTACCCGGCAGCAAGTCTATGGGGCAATCGTAAGATCTATGGGGCGGAAGAGATTCCGCCTTCTTTGCGCTGAATACCTCAGCAAAGTCTGCGTATTGGCTGGGAACCTGGTTCACTCCCACGTGCATGAGAGATTTGAGAGGAAAGCAGGTCTCTCCATACAATAAGGTGACGTAAACTGAACTCTCCCCTGTTTCCATAGGAGGGTTGGCTGGTGTATTTGCAACCACGGCAACCCAAGAATCACGGGAAACAATGGAGAGTGTATGATATCAAGGGATAAGAATTCTGTGTGGTTATTTTCACATGTCACCATGAGGGGTTGAGTCTGACTGTGGATAGGACTAGAAGTGGTGCCGTCAATGAAACTCACGGATATCGGAACGTTTTTTCTCATGTGGGGAATTTTATTTCGCTCAACCAGATGCATGTCGATAAAATTCCCCGAAGCTCCCGTGTCCACCATGGCTTCAACGATAATCCGGTTTTGGTCCCACTGTAAGGTGAGAGACGTGTATATGTAACCACCAGTACTATTTTTTGTACTGCCTAAGGTACAAAACGTGCCGCTCTTACCTTCGCACTTCTTACGTATCGCGGGGCATCCGTCAACGGTATGGTCAGCAGACGCACAGTATAAACAGAGGTTGAGGTTACGTCTCCTGGCTTTCTCTCTCTCGGTCAGAGGTCCTCGGATCGCCCCAATCTCCATCATCTCTACAGCAGGACCCTGGCTGGACGGTCTTGGGTTGGGAGTGAAGCCTGAGACTCTCTCGGCTCTGCGTTCCCTCAGCCGTCTGTCAATGGTGGTGGCCTTCTGCATCAAGGCATTAAGTGTAAGTGGTAATTCTCCTCGGGCTAATTCGTCCTTCAGGGCCTCGGAAAGACCTAGGCGGAACTGATTCCTAAGAGTGAGATCATTCCATTCAGTCTCCCGGGCCCAGCGAGTGTATTCCGCAATAAAGTCCTCTACAGGTCGTCTCCCTTGTTTAAGGCTGCGTATAGCGGTCTCAGCGGTCAACTGTTTACTATGGTCCTCGTAGAGAAGGGCCATTTTTTCAAGGAACAGAGGGAAGGAATCCAGGACTGGGTCTTCTTTTTCTAAATAAGTATTGGCCCATGCTCTGGGCTCCCCCCTGAGGTAAGAGATCATGGTAAGTACTTTTGTTCTGTCAGTTGGGTAAGTCCGGGGCTGCAGCTCAAACATTAGTTTGCACGCATTCAGGAAATCCCTGAACTGCCTTCGGTCACCCGAGAATAACTCAGGTGGGCTGACCTTGGGTTCTGGTCCATCACGGGGGTGTCCCGGCCCCTGAGTGACAAGTTGCCGTAGTGCCTGGTTTTCTAGCTGGAGATGTTGTACAGTCACATTGAGGGTCTCCACCCTCTTAGTGAGGGTGACGAGGTGACCTGCAACCTCCGCTGGATCCATGTGGGTTCCACTAATATGTAACGCACCTAGTTGATCAGTTAGGATCTCAACTGCGGAAGCAATGGACATCCACTATTATCCCACCGCCCTTGTTTTTGGCAGTGGGATTTGCGGTTTCTCAGTATGTACCCCAGGCGTCTCTCTCAGTCTTGGGCGGAGAGTTTGGGGTAACAAAATCATTTACCGCTATCCATCTAATTAGTTACTGCTGGAAAGGAGGCCCCCCAGTATACAGGAGTCACAAGTTAGTATAAGCTTGTGCACAGTTCAGAGTTAGTATCTAGTATGCGCTAGGTTCAGAGTTAGAATATAGCATGCCCTCAGTTTAGTATATAGTATGCCATAGGTTCAGGGTTAGTATATAGCATGTCCTCAGTTTAGTATATAGTATGCAGTAGGTTCAGAGTTAGTATAGCATGTCCTCAGTTTAGTATATAATATGCAGCAGGTTCAGAGTTAGTATAGCATGTCCTCAGTTTAGTATATAATATGCAGCAGGTTCAGAGTTAGTATAGCATGTCCTCAGTTTAGTATATAATATGCAGCAGGTTCAGAGTTAGTATAGCATATCCTGAGTTCAGAGTTGGTTTGGGAATCTCGCCTTACACCAGCAGGAACCACCCCACTCTGAGTTCCAGGACCATAATCAGAGCAGGTAACAGGCATATACTTGCGGTTAGTTGGTCCTGGCTAGGAAGCCAGCAGTGGGGAAGCCAGTGGCAAGAAGGTAGGCAGTCTTCACAATGTTGTTAGGGATCCAGGTCTGGATATGTGGACAGAGTCCTCAGATGCAATGGAGCTAGCAGGGTGCGCACTCCATTAGTGGAACACCCTGCTTAGCACCTGTCTTCTATTTAAGGCCTGGAGGTAAGTGGGCGGAGTCACAGGACAGCCCAGCGGCCACTGCGTTCCACACTGGAGCGCAAGCCAGCGTAACAACACAGGCGGTCGCTGCGTTCCACGCTGGAACGCAAGCCAGCGTATCATCGCAGACGGCCGGTGCGTTCCACGCTGGAGCGCAAGCCAGCGTATCGTCACAGGGAGCCGCTGTGATCCAGGCTGTACTGTTACAACAACCCAACGGTGAAAAGATTTTCATGCTTCTCTAAAACACATAAAAGTTTGTCATGGATAGATATGGCATTTATAAATAAAAACACACTATATGAAATTAATAAGGTTAAGTATACACAGTGTGGAGTATGAGATCACAGCCCACTGGTAATAAATTCAGATGGATAGACATAAATGGTAATCACAATAAAATAAAAAACGAGATCTGAGAATACTGAAAATGATGATACAGTAGACACCAAGATCGTACGCATGGGTGTCCACAGAAATATTTCCAGGGGGGGGGGGGGCATAATTTTATTGACATCCATGCTCTGCTTGTTTCTGAGAATGTAATGAAGGGGAGGGGCATATTCATTATCACAAAGTATAATAACGCATGAGCTGTGCAACGTGATGGAAAAGCTGAAATGTATATTATAAGTGCCAGGAATACAAA
The DNA here is from genome assembly GCF_905171765.1 of Bufo bufo. NCBI lineage: Eukaryota > Metazoa > Chordata > Amphibia > Anura > Bufonidae > Bufo > Bufo bufo. The sequence goes on along the minus strand of NC_053393.1, from coordinate 557,018,572 downwards.
GTTGTATCCCTGGTTCTATAGCTCCCTCTGCCTCCCCTCTCCCTCCTTGCCCCCTCATATATAATAAAATCGTACTTTTATTCCAGTCTGCAGTCACAGTGTGCAGCACTGCCCTAGGAAGTACCTCTAGCTGCCATATGAGGAGTGGTCCGTGGATGTATTCCTAGGCAGTAATGTAAACACTGGATTTTCTCAGAAAACACAGGGTTTACTGCAAAAAGCTTGAAGGGGCTGATTATACTCACCAGAACTAATATAATAATCTGTAGTTGTTCTGGACCTGGTGACTATAGTGTGCCTTTAATGTAAACATTATTCAATGCACCACGTTAGTCATACACCCATGATCAAGGCACTATAACCGAATAAAAAATGTAGAAACTGCATTTGGTGTTAACATAAACAAAAAATATGACAACAAAAATATTGACAACTGTATTTATTTTGAAATGTATTAAAATTAGAGTTGAGCGAACCCGAACTGTAAAGTTCGAGTTCGTACCGGACTTTAGGCTTTTCAGTACCCGAACATTTACGTAAAAGCGATTTTTATGGCGCTTTTTGAAAGGCTGCAAAGCAGCCAATCAACAAGCGTCGTACTACTTGCCCCAAAAGGCCATCACAGCCATGCCTACTATTGGCATGGCTGTGATTGGCCAACTGCAGCATGTGACCCAGCCTCTATTTAAGCTGGAGTCACTTAGCGCCGCCCGTCACTCTGCTCGGATTAGTGTAGGGAGAGGCTTCAGCTGCTGTGAGGGAGAGATCAGGGAGAAATCTTATCAAGAACTGGTTTATGTACTCAGCGATCTACAGAAAAAGTGTTTTGTGGGTGCAGTGCACAATTTTTTTAAGCCTGCCCTGAACCAACTACTGCTGAAAACGAACTTTTTTTTCTTCAGTTAGTCAATATCAACGATAGTGCCATTATATGCAACAATATCAACGATGGCAGCCATTATATGCAACGATAGTGCACAAGCACAGGCTATCTGAAAGTCCAGAAATACAGCTTTGGCATACTGAGGTGAAAAAACCCTCTAATATACTGCACATCTGGGATTACACGTGCATAAGTGACTGTCACATTTAGGCCAGAAATACGGCTTTTTGGTTACTGGGGTGAAAAAACCCTCTAATATACTGCACATCTGGGATTAGACGTGCATAAGTGAGTGTCACATTTAGGCCAGAAATACGGCTTTTTGGTTACTGGGGTGAAAAAACCCTCTAATATACTGCACATCTGGGATTAGACGTGCATAAGTGAGTGTCACATTTAGGACAGAAATACAGCTTTTTGGTTACTGGGGTGAAAAAACCCTCTGATATACTGCACATCTGGGATAAGACGGCATAAGTGAGTAACACATTTAGGCCACAAATACCGCTGTCATAAACAGTTTAAAAAAAAATAATTGAGTGCAATACCCTACATCAGGGTTTATATTGGCGGTTAATTATTTTTAACATACTTAACCACTTTTTACTTTGCTTTGTGAACGCTAATTATGAGGCAAACATCTAATAAGGGACGCGGTCATGGTCGTGGTGTTGGTGGAACCTCTGGTGCAGGGAGAGCACGTGGCCGTTCTGCCACAGCTACACGTCCTACTGAACCTACTACCTCAGGTCGCAGTAGCCACCAGAATCTACAGCGATATTTGGTCGGGCCTAATGCCGTTCTAAGGATAGTAAGGCCTGAGCAAGTACAGGCGCTAGTCAATTAGGTGGCCGACAGTGGATCCAGCACGTTCACATTATCTCCCACCCAGTCTTCTGCAGAAAGTGCACAGGTGGCACCTGAAACCCATGCCCATCAGTCTGTCACATCGCCCCCGTGCATATCGGGGAGCCTGTCTGAGCCTCAAGTCATGCAGCAGTCTCTTATGCTGTTTGAACACTCTGCTGGCAGGGTTTCCCAAGGGCATCCACCTAGCCCTTCCCCAGGGGTGGAAGACACAGAATGCACTGACGCACAACCACTTATGTTTCCTGATGAGGACATGGGAATACCACCTCAGCACGTCTCTGATGATGACGAAACACAGGTGCCAACTGCTGCATCTTTCTGCAGTGTGCAGACCGAAAAGGCGGTCAGGGAGGAAGACTGGGTGGAAGATGATGCAGGGGACAATGGGGTACTAGACCCCACATGGAATGAAGGTCGTGCCACTGACTTTCAGAGTTCGGAGGAAGAGGCAATGGTGAGACCGAGCCAACAGCGTAGCAAAAGCAGGAGCAGGGTGCAAAAGCAGAGCAGCCGTCGCCAAAACAGTTCGCCTGCTACTGGCCACCGTCAACAGGGACCGAGCACCCCAAAGGCAGCTTCAAGGAGTTCCCTGGCATGGCACTTCTTCACACAATGTGCTGACGACAAGACCAGAGTGGTTTGCATGCTGTGCCATCAGAGCCTGAAGCGAGGCATTAACGTTCTGAACCTTAGCACAACCTGCATGACCAGGCATCTACATGCGAGACACGGGCTGCAGTGGAGTAAGCACCTTCAAAACCAAGAAAGGGCTCAGGCCCCTCCTGCTCCCTCTTCTGCTGCTGCCTCGGCCTCTTCCTCCGCCTCTGGAGGAACGTTGGCACCTGCCTCCCAGCAAACAGAGGATATGCCACCAACAACACCACCTCCGTCACCAAGCATCTCCACCATGTCACACGGAAGCGTTCAGCTCTCCATCTCACAAACCTTTGAGAGAAAGCGTAAATTCCCACCTAGCCACTCTCGATCCCTGGCCCTGAATGCCAGCATTTCTAAACTACTGGCCTTTGAAATGCTGTCATTCAGGCTGGTGGAGACGGACAGCTTCAAACAGCTCATGTTGCTTGCTGTCCCACAGTACGTCGTTCCCAGCCGCCACTACTTCTCCAAGAGAGCCGTGCCTTCCCTGCACAACCAAGTATCGGATAAAATCAAGTGTGCACTGCGCAACGCCATCTGTGGCAATGTCCACCTAACCACAGATACGTGGACCAGTAAGCACGGCCAGGGACGCTATATCTCCCTAACTGAACTACATAAATGTAGTGGCGGCTGAGCCCCAGGCGGAGAGCTGTTTGGCGCACATCCTTCCGCCGCCAAGGATCGCAGGGCATCATTCTTTGCCTCCTGTTGCCTCCTCTTCCTACTCGGCTTCCTCCTCCTCTTCTACCACCTCCTCATCCGGTCAACGACAGACCTTCACCACCAACTTCAGCACAGCCCGGGGTAAACGTCAGCAGGCCGTTCTGAAACTGATGTGTTTGGGGGACAGGCCCCACACCGCGCAGGAGTTGTGGCGGGGTATAGAACAACAGACCGACGAGTGGTTGCTGCCAGTGAGCCTCAAGCCCGGCCTGGTGGTGTGCGATAATGGGCAAAATCTCGTTGCAGCTCTGGGACTAGCCGGTTTGGCGCACATCCCTTGCCTGGTGCAGAAATTCATTCACAACTACCCCGACATGTCAGAGCTGCTGCATAAAGTGCAGGCTGTCTTCCGGCGTTCTCATCCTGCCGCCGCTCGGCTGGCTGCTCTACAGCGTAACTTTGCCCTTCCCGCTCACCGCCTCATATGCGAGATGCCCACCAGGTGGAACTCCACCTTGCACATGCTGGACAGACTGTGCGAGCAGCAGCAGGCCATAGTGGAGTTTCAGCTGCAGCACGCACGGGTGAGTCGCACTGCGGAACAGCACCACTTCACCACCAATGACTGGGCCTCCATGCGAGACCTGCGTGCCCTGTTTCGAGTACTCCACCAACATGGCCAGTGGCGATGACGCCGTTATCAGTGTTACAATACCACTTCTATGTCTCCTTGAGAAAACACTTAGGGCGATGATGGAAGAGGATGTGGCCCAGGATGAGTAGGAGGAAGAGGGGTCATCTCTAACACTTTCAGGCCAGTCTTTTAAAAGTGGCTCAGAAAGAGGATTTTTGCAACAGAAGAGGCCAGGTACAAATGTGGCCAGCCAGGGCCCACTACTGGAGGACAAGGAGGATGAAGCATGTTCACAGCGAGGTGGCATCCAACGCAGCTCGAGCCCATCACTGGTGCATGGCTGGGGGGATACGGAGGATGCAGACGATATGCTTCCCACAGAGGACAGCTTGTCCTTACCTCTGGGCAGCCTGGCACACATGAGCGACTACATGCTGCAGTGCCTGCGCAATGACTGCAGAGTTGCCCACATTTTAACGTGTGCTGACTACTGGGTGGCCACCCTGCTGGATCCCCGTTACAAAGACAATGTGCCGTCCTTAATTCCCTCACTGGAGCGTGATCGGAAGATGCGCGACTACAGGCGCACACTGGTAGACGCGCTTCTGAGAGCATTCCCGACTGACACCGGGGGACAAGTGGAAGCACAAGGCGAAGGCAGGGGAGGAGGAAGAGGTCGCCAACGCAACTGTGTCAGCGCCAGCACCTCAGAAGGCAGGGTTAGCATGGCCGACATGTGTAAAAGCTTTGTCACCTCGCCCCAACAACCGGCCCCAACTGCTGATATGGAGCGTGTTAGCAGGAGGCATTTGAACAACATGGTGGAACAGTACCTGTGCACACGACTACAGGTACTGACTGATGGTTCTGCCCCATTCAACTTCTGGGTCTCCAAATTGTCCACATGACCAGAGCTTGCCCTGTATGCCTTGGGCGCAGCCAGTGTACTCTCTGAACGTGTATTTAGCACGGCAGGAGGCGTCATTACAGACAGACGCAGCCGCCTGTCCACAGCCAACGTGGACAAGCTCACGTTCATTAAAATGAACCAGGCTTGGATCCCACAAGACTTGTCTGTACCTTGGGCAGAATAGACATTTATACCACCATCAAACATACATTCTTGTACTCAAGTCAAGTGCAATGAATTTTGTTTTTTATTTGTCCCAATATTTTGGGGGCTTCCTACCCCAATAAAAAATAGAAAAAAACATTGTTGGCTACCTCCTCCTCCTCCTCCATTGCTGCCTCCACCTACAACACCACATTCACCGCCTCCTCAACCTCCGACTCCATATCCACCTCCTTCTCTGAGTTGCAGGTTAATAATTTGTAATTTTTAGTTATTTTATTTCATTTTAAGTTATTTCCTTATCCACATTTGTTTGCAGAGAAGCTGCCTGTCACAAGCAGACAGCTGAGAAGCTCTGACAGGAGCCGTTCAGATCCTCCCCCTTGAGTTTCTTTGTTTTGGTTTCTGTTCCTCACCTCGTTAGGCTATCTCAGCTGTCATGCAGTCAGACTCATTACCTCCCTTTATATTCTCCCCCATAAGGTAGTTGGGTGTGGCTGATACTACTTCCTGGAATGAGTGTGCATGCTGTCTCCAGCTCCCAGCTCCCAGCTCCCAGCTCCCAGCTCCCAGCTCCCAGCTCCCAACTACCAGTTCTCAGTTCACAGTCGTCTTCAGATAAGTGCTGTTTTGTATTTATGATTTTCTGTTGTCTGGATCCAGGTGACCCTGACTCCCTCCGTGTCTGTGTAGGGAGCCGGTGGTCGTGTCCCCTCACTATTGTAGGGCCTTTAGGTTAAGATAGCCGAGGTACGTGGATATGCGCCCATTCACCTTTAGAGTGGTCGCATAGGCTGAGCAATAAGGGAGAGCGGCAGGTCGATTGCAGGGGTCTCCCTTTTGTTCCTTAGTTGTGGATCCAGTTAGTCATCGTTTGTTATTTGTATCATATTGTTTCCTGTACACCATCCGTGACATTATCAGCCACCAAAACCGTCTCAAGCATGGATCCGGTTTCACTTTTGGCTGAACGCTTTCAGGGTCTTGCTTTGGAGGTAGCTGATCTCCGTAAGACTTTTTCTCAGTTTCAAGTGACCGGTTCAGCTTGCGTTCATGGAGTTTGTGCTGAGCCTAAGATTTCGCTCCCGGATACGTTTTCCGGGGGTAGTGAGAATTTTGTACGTTTTAGAGAGGCTTGCAAACTCCATTTTCGCCTTCTTCCCCATTCTTCCGGTGATGAAGAACGAAGGGTGGGCATCATTATATCGCTGCTCAGGGGTAATGCTCAGTCCTGGGCCTTTTCGCTGCCGGAGAGGGCACAACCCCTCCGTTCAGTGGATGAATTCTTTTTAGCCCTGGGTCAGATATATGATGATCCGGATCGTATTGCTCTGGCTGAGTCTAGACTACGTCTGTTATGCCAGGGTAAACAATCCGCAGAGATATACTGCTCAGAATTTCGGAGATGGGCAGCAGATACGGGTTGGAATGATGCTGCACTCCGAAGTCAATTTTGCTATGGTCTTTCTGAGGGATTGAAAGATGCATTTGCCTTTCATGAAAGACCTACCTCCTTGAATTCTGCTATGTCTCAGGCTGTTCGTATTGACAGGCGTCTTAAAGAAAGAGGAGAGATTTCTCCTTCTTATCATGCTCAGTCCCGGGACAGTGCAGCGGAGTCATTCTGTGCACAGGGGTCTCAGTCGCTGTCAGCCCTTTCTGAGCAGGAGGGGTTGATTGCCGTTGACATGCAGCTGGGGTTGATTGCCTCTGACAATAGAGGATTCAGCCCGCAGGGCAGGGTTTGCTTTTGTTGTGGAGGTATAAATCATCTGGCAAATGTTTGTCCCTCTAGGAGATTCAGGCAGTTTTCTGGGAGTAATAAAGAGACAAAAAGGAAGAAATCTTTTAAGAATATTCCGTCTGTTACTATTGGCAGGGTTGAGGCGGAAATTGAAGAATTGTCTTTTGCTTGTAGTTCCCGTTTTGTCCTGCCTGCTAGGGTGGCGCTAGAGAGCAAGAGCATTTTTTGTGAGATTTTTGTGGATAGTGGAGCAGCTGTCAACCTCATTGATAACCAATTTGCAATAACTCATGGTTTCCAGGTATGCACTTTGCGAAAAAATATTCCTGTTTTTTCTATTGATTCAGCTCCACTTTCTCAGAAATCATTAAAGGGCATAGTTCACAATATCCGTTTAATTGTGAATGATACTCATGTTGAGGATGTGTCATGTTTCGTCCTTGGCGGTTTGCCTACTCCTCTAGTGTTGGGGCTACCCTGGCTCTCTAAACATAACCCCACCATTGATTGGCCAGCGAGGCAAATAAATGGTTGGAGTGACTTTTGCAGAGAGAATTGCCTCATAACATCTATTTCTGAGGTTTCTACTAAAACTGTACCACCTTTCCTCTCTGAATTTTTGGATGTTTTCTCTGAGAGTGGAGTTCAGGATTTGCCTCCGCACAGGGAGTATGATTGCCCTATTGATCTCATCCCAGGTGCCAAGCTGCCTAAATCTCGTTTATACAATCTTTCCCAACCTGAGAGGGTCGCGATGCGTGCTTATATCTCTGAGAGTCTGAGAAAAGGACACATACGACCCTCAAAGTCACCTGTTGCCGCTGGTTTTTTCTTTGTTAAGAAAAAAGATGGTTCTTTAAGACCTTGTCTGGATTTCAGGGAGCTGAACAGTATCACTATTCGTGATCCGTATCCGCTTCCTTTAATCCCAGATTTGTTTAACCAGGTTGTTGGGGCGAAAGTCTTTTCCAAATTAGACCTAAGAGGGGCATACAACCTGGTCAGGGTCAGAGAAGGAGACGAATGGAAGACGGCTTTCAATACCCCTGAGGGCCATTTTGAGAATTTGGTTATGCCTTTTGGTTTGATGAATGCCCCAGCCGTTTTTCAGCATTTTGTCAACAGCATTTTTTATCATTTAATGGGAAAATTTGTATTAGTGTATTTGGATGACATTTTGATTTTTTCTCCTGATTTCAAAACTCATAAGGAACACTTATGTCAGGTCTTACTCATCCTGCGGGAGAATAAATTATACGCGAAACTGGAAAAGTGTGTGTTTGCGGTTCCGGAGGTCCAATTTCTGGGGTTTCTTGTCTCCGCTTCTGGTTTTCGCATGGACCCCGAGAAGGTCCGCGCTGTGCTTGAGTGGGAGCTTCCTGAGAATCAGAAGGCGCTGATGCGTTTTTTTGGGCTTTGCTAATTATTACAGGAAATTTATTTTGAATTATTCCTCTGTTGTTAAACCACTCACGGATATGACCAAAAAGGGGGTAGACTTTTCTTCCTGGTCGGTAGAGGCGCGTAAGGCCTTTTCTAATATCAAGGAGAGTTTTGCTTCCGCTCCCATCCTAGTACAACCTGATGTTTCCTTACCCTTCATAGTTGAGGTTGATGCTTCTGAGGTAGGGGTGGGGGCGGTCTTGTCTCAGGGTTCCTCTCCTGCCAAATGGCAACCGTGTGCCTTTTTCTCAAAGAAGCTCTCCTCCGCAGAGAGAAATTATGATGTGGGAGATAGGGAATTGTTGGCCATCAAGTTGGCTTTTGAGGAATGGCGCCATTGGCTAGAGGGAGCCAGACACCCTATTACCGTGTTTACTGACCATAAAAATCTGGCCTATTTGGAGTCAGCCAAGCGTCTGAACCCGAGACAGGCCAGATGGTCTTTGTTCTTTTCAAGGTTTAATTTTGTTGTTACGTTCCGCCCTGGGGTTAAGAATGTGAAGGCAAATGCCCTGTCACGTTGTTTTCCGGGAGGTGGGAATTTTGAAGACCCGGGTCCCATTTTAGCTGAAGGTGTGGTGGTCTCTGCTCTTTTTCCTGAATTGGAGGCAGAGGTGCAGGCAGCCCAGTCAGAAGCTCCTGATCTTTGTCCTCCTGGGAGGTTGTTTGTGCCTCTCGCTTTGAGACACAAGATTTTTAAAGAACACCATGATACGGTCCTTGCTGGGCACCCGGGGACAAGAGCCACACTGGATCTCATTGCTCGGAGATTCTGGTGGCCTGCGCTTCGTAAGTCGGTTGAGGGTTTTGTGGCAGCTTGCGAGACTTGCGCTCGTGCCAAGGTCCCTCACTCACGGCCATCAGGTCCTCTCCTTCCTTTGCCCATTCCTTCCCGTCCTTGGACACATCTGTCCATGGACTTCATAACGGACTTGCCTCGTTCCTCGGGGAAGTCTGTGATTCTGGTGGTGGTGGACCGTTTTAGCAAAATGGTGCACTTTATCCCTTTTCCCGGTTTACCCAATGCTAAGACGCTGGCGCAGGCATTTGTTGACCACATTGTCAAATTGCATGGGATTCCTTCTGACATAGTCTCTGATAGGGGCACGCAGTTTGTTTCCAGATTCTGGAAGGCTTTCTGTTCTCGCTTGGGGGTTCGCTTGTCATTCTCTTCTGCTTTCCATCCGCAGTCGAATGGCCAGACAGAGCGTGTCAATCAGAATCTGGAGACATATCTGCGCTGTTTTGTGGCGGAGAATCAGGAGGATTGGTGTTCGTTTTTGTCCCTTGCTGAGTTTGCTTTAAATAACCGTCGTCAGGAGTCCTCTGATAAGTCACCATTTTTTGGTGCATATGGGTTTCATCTGCAGTTTGGGACTTTCTCTGGAGAGGGCTCTTCTGGTTTGCCTGATGAGGACAGATTCTCCTCGTCTTTGTCATCTATTTGGCAAAATATTCAGGATAATCTAAAGAATATGAGTGAGAGATATAAGCGTGTGGCAGATAAAAGACGTATGCCTGGTCCGGACCTGAATGTTGGTGATTTGGTGTGGCTGTCTACCAAGAATATCAAATTGAAGGTTCCCTCCTAGAAGTTGGGTCCTAGGTTTATTGGGCCTTACAAGATCCTGTCTGTCATCAATCCTGTTGCCTACCGTCTTGATCTTCCTCAGACTTGGAAGATCCATAATGTTTTCCATAAGTCCTTATTGAAACCTTATGTTCAACCTATTGTACCCTCACCTTTGCCTCCTCCTCCGATTATGGTTGATGGGAATCTTGAATTTCAGGTCTCTAGGATTGTGGATTCTCGTCTTGTCCGCGGTTCCCTCCAGTACCTCGTTCATTGGGAGGGTTATGGTCCTGAGGAGAGGATGTGGCTCCCAGTGACGGACATTAAGGCCTCTCGCCTCATCAGGGCTTTCCATAGGTCCCATCCTGAGAAGGTGGGCCCTGAGTGTCCGGAGTCCACTCCTAGAGGGAGGGGTACTGTCACAAGCAGACAGCTGAGAAGCTCTGACAGGAGCCGTTCAGATCCTCCCCCTTGAGTTTCTTTGTTTTGGTTTCTGTTCCTCACCTCGTTAGGCTATCTCAGCTGTCATGCAGTCAGACTCATTACCTCCCTTTATAATCTCCCCCATAAGGTAGTTGGGTGTGGCTGATACTACTTCCTGGAATGAGTGTGCATGCTGCCTCCAGCTCCCAGCTCCCAGCTCCCAGCTCCCAACTACCAGTTCTCAGTTCACAGTCGTCTTCAGATAAGTGCTGTTTTGTATTTATGATTTTCTGTTGTCTGGATCCAGGTGACCCTGACTCCCTCCGTGTCTGTGTAGGGAGCCGGTGGTCGTGTCCCCTCACTATTGTAGGGCCTTTAGGTTAAGATAGCCGAGGTACGTGGATATGCGCCCATTCACCTTTAGAGTGGTCGCATAGGCTGAGCAATAAGGGAGAGCGGCAGGTCGATTGCAGGGGTCTCCCTTTTGTTCCTTAGTTGTGGATCCAGTTAGTCATCGTTTGTTATTTGTATCATATTGTTTCCTGTACACCATCCGTGACACTGCCATGCTCTTAAGCACATTTTACTGCCTTTTACATCCCTCTAGCCTTTTCAAGGACTATTTTAGAGCCATTTTAATAAAAAAAAAGTGCCAATTTTAGTGCCCCAAATAAAAAAAATTCTTATTTTCAATTGTCGGGTGACATTTTACCATTTTTGGCGTATACAAAAGCCTGCTGTGCCTGGGTGACAGGGGCCTAAATCTCTCAAAATCCTCTGTTGTATTGCTGGGTGACATGAACCCCCTTTTGCCGTGAATGAACCCCTGCTCTGCATTGCTGACAGGGAACTAAATTTAGTGAAAACATCTGTTACTGATCGGAAGATGCGCGACTACAAGCGCACACTGCTGATGGCATTCCCACCTGACAGCGGAGCACAGTGGAAGCACAAGGCGAAGGCAGAGGAGGAGGAAGAGGTCCCCAACGCAGCTGGGGCACCGCCAGCACCTGAGAAGGCAGGGTTAGCATGGCCAAAATGTGGAAAAGCTTTGTCAGCCTTGGAGGTGCTGACCTGTCCTGCAGCCAGTGTATAGTGTGTTTGGCACGGCAGAGAGCATTATCACAGGCCGCAGCCAATGCGGACAAGCTCACGTTTATAAAAAATGAACCAGGCCTGGATCCCACAGGACTTGTCCGTACCTTGTGCAGAATAGACATTTATACCAGCCTCAACCATCCATTCTTGTACTCAAGTGCACTTATTCTTTGTTTTATTTTGTTATATGTCCCAATTTAAAAATAGAAAATAACACAAATCAGTGTTGGCTACCTATTCCTCTTTCACCTCCGCTTCCACCTACACCACCACGTCAACCTACACCGCCACATCCACCCATCCACCGCCTCCTCAACCTCCTACTCCTAGATCCAGATTCTTATTTTTAATTTTTCTGTATTTTATGTTATTTTAAGTCATTTCCCTATCCACATTTGTTTGCAAAACAGTTGTCATGCGGTTAAGCACATTTTGATGCATTTTGCAGCCCTCTAGCTGTTTCCAGGACTATTTTAGAGCCATTTTAGTGCCCAAAAGTTCGGGTCCCCATTGACTTCAATGGTGTTCGGGTCCCGAACCCAAACTTTTTTTTCAAGTTTGGCCGAACCTGCCGAACCCAAACATCCAGGTGTCCGCTCAACTCTAATTAAAATAAATAACATTAGATATACTAATTATATATACATATACACAGTGCATGCACATCTCCATTTGGCAGTCTGATAGGTGGGTCTAGGTGTGGCGGATGCAAGAAGAATGTTACTTCTGACTGCATTGTGCCAACTGTAAAGTTTGATGGAAGATGGATACTGGTATGTGGCTCTTTTGAAGGAATTGGGCTACTTTTATTGGAGGCACATTTTAATACTTCAGCATACCAAGAAAATGCTATGCTTCCAGCCATGATGTGGGAATAATTTGAGAAAGTCCCTTTAACTAGCATGACTGTGCCCCAGAGCACAAAGCAAGGTCCTCAAAGACATGGGTAGATTTGTTTGGTGTGGAAGAACTTGACTGGCCCGGCCCCATAGATCCCTGACTTCAACCCCATTGAACACCTTTAGGATGAACTTGACTGGACTAGAGATAACAATTGTCTTCCAAATTGTAAAATAAACATATAAACTTTAACACAATAACGGCTGTAGATTAGGAACTGTAAACACCTACTCTCAAATTTAAAGGATCAGTATAGGGTCAGGAACACAAACATGTATTCCTGAACTTATAGTGTTAAAAACATCCCCTAGTCCCCCTGCTAAGCCTTTAATATAATAAAATATTAAATTTATTACAGTCAGCTGCTGCTGGCTCGGCCTCTAATCTGCCTGCCATCAGAGTCAGACATGTTGGTCAAAAGCCAATCACAATGTTTTCCCATAGAAAAGCATAGGATTTGCGGAGACTGTCAAGCAGACAGATCGGGGCAGAGCCAGCACAAGCCATTTTCCAATGAGTAGGTTTGAACAGTTTTTGTTCACTGGTTAGTGATCTCGAAAAAGGAACTGCAAACGTCTGTGGTCTTGTGCAAATTTATCAATTACTTTTCTAATCATCTGCTGTTTGTTTTCTTCAATTTTTGCTCGATGTATGCTCATCATGCACAAACCCGATAAGCGATCATCTGCCATGGTCGACCTCAACCAGGTTTTCACCCTCCTCATAGTGCTGAATGACCGTTCCACTGTACAGGTGGTCACTGGCAATGTAAGAGCAACAAGAATTGCTAGCCGGAGTGATGGAAATAAATCTGTGTGGTTTAGCAAATCTAAAAATCCTTTATCAAACTGTTCTACCTTTGTTGACCAGATCTCATACCACGTGATTGCTTCGTAAATTTCTCTGATGTTTGCAATCTGACATTTGTATTGCTCAAGTGTCATTTTTGCCATTTGTTTTGGGTAAAGTGAAAACAGGCAGAAATTTTTGTTACTTTCATTCCCAAACCGACTTTCTAATGCTGAAATAATAGAGTCCATGTATGGTACATATATGGATTGTCAATAATATTCTTCCACTGAAGAGCAAATAAAGTTAGAACAAAACACTTGTCGGCCACACAGTCTGGGAACAGAAAGTGCGATGTTCAAGTTTTCTGCCATTCTATGAACGCTTGAAAATATTTCTGTGAATTTCTCTTCCGCTTTTTCTCTATGTTCACGGAACACGGTCAGGAGGTCTTGTACATGATCACATACTTGGAGAATATCAAGCTGAACAGCTTGATTCTAATGTACAACAGGTTACATACATGTTTATTGAATCCAGCAAAGTATTTTGATCCCCATTTCTTTTTAGAAATGGACATCCGCACATGTTTTGCAAAAAGAAAATTGGATGATCTTGAATCTGATAAGGAAGCAAGAGAAGAATCCGGACTTGATGAACAAGAGGCAGTACCAAGCACAAGCAGTTCTGCAGATCCAGTTACAGCTGCAGCATCAACCGAATGTAGCCATCTCTATGCTCCGGTAAATGATATCGGATTGTATTTGAATTCATCCAAAAAGCTAACAGATGATCTGAAATACAATCTGTTAATACATACATACACCCCGCCAGAAAATTATGACTTCAAAAAGGATTCTAGTGGACCACGCTGTTTCCGTTGGGTATGGTTAAGTCAATATTCACCGTGACTTAGCTACTCTCCACAACTAAAAGGTGCACTTTGCAAATATTGCACAGTTTTATCTCAGCCGGTACATCGTGGGACACAAGGAGCTTTCATAACGACACCTTTCACCAAATATAAAGATTTGAATGAAAGTGAACGCAACCATATATCAACATCATGGCATAAAAATGCTCGTGTGAATGCAAATCACTTTCTGGAGATTAGAAAAAAAAAAACGGCAACCGGTATTGTTTGCCAAATAGATAGCGCTGTGAAGCATCAAGAAAATCAAAGAAAGTTATTTCCAATTCTGTCCACTATCTTATTTTGTGGCACTCGTGACATAGCTTTGCGTGGGAAAAAAAGTACAAGCGGAAATGTTCAAAGTCTTTATCAATTTCGCATTGAAGCAGGAGATGTAGTCCTAAAGAACCATCTGGAGAATGCACCATTAAACGCACGGTATACATCAGTTCGAGTTGAAAATGAATTGATAGCGTTGTGCGAAGAAACTTTAAGATATGACCTAGTTAACCTAGTCAATAGGTCAAATGGTTTTTCAGTCATTGCTGATGAAAGTGCTGACATATCTGGAAAAGAACAGATGCCAATTGGAGTACGTTTTGTAGACACAAGTAGCACCTTAGCTGTCATCAAAGAAGAATTCCTTGGATTTGCAACCTTAAAAGAAATGGATGCTGCCTCAATTGCAAATATGATTATGGACTCATGTTGTAAATTTGGATTAAACTTAGAAAAACCCTATGGCCAAGGATATGATGGATGCTCTACAATGGCAGGAAAGGAAGGTGGCGTTCAAGCCATAATAAAAAGAAAATATCCTAAAGCTACTTTTGCTCACTGTGCTGCACATAAATTTAATTTGGTTGTGAATGACCTGAATGCTGTTCCTGATATACGGAATTCTGTTGGCACAGTGAAGGCCATCATCAAGTTTTTCCGTTAGAGTCCAAAAAGAAGATCTCTTATTCCCAATGTGCCATTGCTGAGTGAAACACGCTGGACAGCAAAATATAAGAGCATTAAAATTTTTTGCTCTAACTTTGAAAACATTTTCAACAACTAAGCTTTCTGGTCACTACAGCATGTGGTAAGACACGTCAGGACGCATATCAATGCAATGTTCCTGTAGCACAGTGAGCTTCCTCTTTTGCTTGAATATCATTGCACAATACTCCTCAAGATTAGAAGCCGTAAGCCAGGCTCTCCAAGCTGTTCAGCCTGTCTTTGCATAATACATAGCTTTATTGGAAAAATGAGATTGGTCAATTTTAAATAATTCACCTACAATGCACTATTTATTGAATACAGCAGAGTATTTAATGAACCCCATTTTTTCTTTAGGAACAGACATCCACAAATTTTGTGTGTGTGTGTATATATATATTCAGACACTGAAACTCCCGAACACTGCTAGACCAGCCATGACCGGCTGTGTTCGGTTCTATAATAGTCCCTCTGTATTATTATAATGGCCCCCTCTTTATTATAATGGACCCCCTGTAGTATTATAATGGCCCCTCTGTATTATTATGGCCCCCTCTGTAGTATTATAATGGCCCCTCTGTATTATTATGGCCCCCTCTGTATTATTATGGCCCCCTCTTTATTATAATAGCCCCTTATAATATAATAGACCCTTGAGAGGATGGAGATTTACCAACGTCATAAGCTAATTGGAAGAGAGAATCACTGGTACATTTGTCCACATCTTTATCTTTTTCAAACTCTTGAAACCCCAATTTTCATTGTAGTCCAACAAATTCCCACTTTGCTCCCTATACAGCAAGATGCCTCTTTCTATGGGGAAAACCCAGGCTACATACCATGTCTCCATGGACATAAAGAAAGTATGTTCCTGCGTTACTCCATTACATTTATTTTCCATAAATTATTTGATAGACAGCTACAGTAGATATTTCTTAATTACCGATAATGCTTTCCTATACTGTAAGTGGAACCAAAAAATGGTTTCCAAAAACGAGCTTTGGGGAAAATAAACGTTCATGCAGAATGCAACTTCTTACATGGAATTATAAAACGGGCACGTGTATGAAGCCGAACTGCAGTCTGCAGATATAAGAGGGTGGAACGGAACCCCGTTTGTGTACAGGGACTAAACTTTAAAATAGGAAGCCACCACAAAAGGAAAGACCGATTCTTCTTATTTCACTTGAATGTCTATTAATTCTATATTATTTTTGCACCCTTTGTTACAGTCTCAGCATTCAGCAATATGTTAATTTCCATTTTGTCGCCAACAAATGAAATGTGTTCTGTACCTGAACGCTTCCAGGCTTTTGTCATATGTAACTTACAAGCAGATGGTCTGCAGAATACCAGGCCTACTACCAGTATTACCCCTTCATATACCGCCTGCCTGCCTGGTCACTCTGACCAGGCGGGCAGGCGGTATATGATTGAAGGGGCAATACTGCCTGGTATATGGACAGCAGAGATGGCATCCTCTGGGCAGTACTGTCTATGGTCATCCTTCACCAGCACCCTGACTGCCACCTGCTTGGCTATCAGTGAGTGACAGTCAGTCAGTGTCACAGTGTGACTACGGAGTCACTCCCTGACCCTGAGTGTTAGGTGTGGGCATGGGCGTAGGAAGCGGGGGGGACAGATCCCCCCCAGGAAATAATGCGGGGGGGGGACAGGTATGGGGCAGGCACTGAGATGAGCACTTCCATTGTAGAAGCAAAGCGCTCATCTCCATAGTGATCTGTTTGTATCGCCGTCCTCAGGACAGCGATACAAACAGAAGGCTGTGGAGGAGCAGGGCAGGGAGGTGTGTCCCTTTCCTGTTCCTCTGATAGGCTGCCGGCACTACTAGGCCGGCAGCCTATCAGAGGCCGGCGTAGGCGGCGCGATGACGTACAGCGCTGGAGTCGGGACACAGTGACAGGCCGGAAGAGGCCTGCATCGCATCGCTCCAAAGAGGTAATTTTTTTTTTTAACATAGGGGCTATTACTGGCACTTGATTGGGGGGGGCTATTACTGGCACTTGATTGGGGGGCTGTTATTACTGGCACATGATTGGGGGGGGCTGTTATTACTGGCACATGATTGGGGGGCTGTTATTACTGGCACATGATTGGGGGGGCTGTTATTACTGGCTGATGAGAGGCACTGGGGGGCTGATGAGAGGCACTGGGGTTCTTATCTGAGGTCTGATTGGGGGTCATTCATATTGGGGTCTGAGCTGAGGTGTGATCTGAGGTCTTATTAACATTGGGGATCTTATTGGGGCTGTTAGCTGAGGTCTGATTAACATTGGGGGTCTGATTGGTGGTCTGACCTGAGGTGTAATGAAAATTTTTTTTTTCTTATTGTGCCCACTTCCAGCCCGGAGCCCAGAGCACTGATCCGGAGCAGCTTGGAGAAAAAGGCCTCACAGTCTCCCACACTCCTTCTGCCCGGCCAAGCAAGCCAGCACCCCTGAGGCCAAGCCAGCCAGCACCCCTGAGGCCAAGCCAGCCAGCACCCCTGAGACCAAGCCAGCCAGCACCCCTAAGGCCAAGCCAGCCAGCACCCCTGAGGCCAAGCCAGCCCGCACCCCTGAGGCCAAGCCAGCCCGCACCCCTGAGGCCAAGCCAGCCAGAACCCCTGAGGCCAAGCCAGCCAGCACCCCTGAGGCCAAGCCAGCCAGCACCCCTGAGGCCAAGCCAGCCAGCACCCCTGAGGCCGAGCCAGCACTCCTGAGTCTTCAGAACTGTAAGTGTGGGGAGGGGGGGGTTCACACACACACACACACACACACACACACCACTTAAAATTTAACGATATAGACAACTCGCAGTTTACTGAATAAGAATATACCCGGCGAGCAAAAATGCTGTCCCCCCAGATTTTTGGGGGTTCCTACACCCATGGGTGTGGGGTGAGTCACTGATAGCCAAGCAGCAGGCAGTGAAGTGCCATGAAGCAGAAGGTGTAGATGTCAGTTAACTGCAGACTTCTGATACAAAAAAACAGGCATCCATTTATCAGAATAGAGGAAGTAGATCGGGCACATCACGCAGCTTCCATTCCTGGAGAATAGCAGAGGTGGGGGCTAAGTCACTGCTTCCCTTATCTGCAGAAACTGACACGCAGACACCGAAAAGGTCATATAGTGGAAAATGGCTTCTGTAGACATAATGGAGTCTCATCCTTCACAGGAGCAGTCTGGTTGCTCCCCTGCAAAGAAGTCCAGATCCCTGTACAAGAGTTAACCTGGTCACGCAGAAGTTGGATATTTTTGCCATTCAGGGGTCACAATCGTGGTATATGTGTGACTCGTGCTGCAACCCCATAAATTTCTACGGAATCACTACATTGTGCTGCCCCTGCATTCCTTGACGCAACAGCTGTCACCAGTGTCGCTGTGTAGACAAACCCTAAACGGTGAATAGCAGTGGAGCACCAGAATAACGCCCTTAGGGTTTAGCCCAAAGCCAAACCACTTAGTTGGCACAGTGGGTCCTCACTGACTGATCCGTAACACTTGTTTTCTCTATGGGGCAATCATCAGGGGAAATAAAATGTCGGCCATCCTAATCACACACCAGGACATGTTACTTAGAAACACAGAGCTAAAAAGCCGTCTCAGCTCCCTGACCGCCTCGGCTGTCAAGAACTTTATATGTGATCCTATATACAGCTGATCTGATATGAGCTGTGTGTTTAGGAGCAAAGTGAAGGTGTAGCAGAATACAAGTGCTGATGCTCAATAGCCACCCCCAAAAGTTTCTGAGCTTAATCCGAAAAAGTTGTGTGGCTCAACACAGTACTGCTTCATGCAAAGGGACATGGCCAAAATGTAGTCTATTGCGCCAGAATTCTGGCATAAAATTCTGTCTCAAACTAAGCCAATTAATAGTCGGTATAAAGTGAGGCAAAAGCGTCTGCACAAAATGTTTCATCCAGTCCGAGGTACTGTGGTAAATCTGGTGCAGGTCTAAACAACCTCTGTATCATGTGCTGCGTCACCGATCTACAGGCTTCATAAATCTGCCCCATTGTGTTCAATGAAAAGTGAGTCAGTACATGGCAACCCAAGTACAGTGTGCAATACCACTGCTTTGCATGGTTTATTGCAGCCGGACACAAGGCCTAAATGTACTCCATGTAGGTATAAGTGGGGCCCCGAGAATCAATTACATGGTGGGCCCTAGGTACCCTGATTTGGCAGTGTACCCCTACAGAGCCTAATCTCTTGCCTGGTCCATCATGTACCATACTGTATTGCTACTGCCACTACTACTACCCCCACACAGCCGCACATCTCCTGCCTTGTTCATCATGGTCCATACTGTGCTACTGCTGCCACTACTACTACCCCCACATAGCTGCACATCTCCTGCCTTGTTCATCATGTTCCACACTGCACTGCTGCTGCCAGTATTAATACCCCTACACAGCTGCACATCTCTTGACTTGTTCATCATGGTCCATACTGTGCCGCTGCAGCAATAACTACTGCTCCTTCACAGTCGCACATGTCTTGTCTTGTTTATCATGGTCCATACTTTGCTGCTGCTGCCACTATTGCTAACCCTACACAGCTGCACATCTCCTGCCTTGTTCATCATGTTCCACACAGTGCTGCTGCAGACAGCACTACTGCTCCTTCATAGTCGCACATCTATTGCCTTGTCTGTAAGGTTCCACACTGTGCTGCTGCTCCAAAAAAAAAGAAGGCCATTACTGCTTCACTTTCCTGGAAAGTCACTGTCACCTGCTGTATTGGTGGAGATAAAAAAATAAAGGGAACACAAAAATAACACATCCTA